>NC_091822.1:65342500-65642500 GCF_038994185.2 Dermacentor albipictus | reverse complement strand
AGGTCAGTCATTTCACCTTTGCTGTTTAATCTCGCCATGATTAGGCTCCCGCAACAACTCGATGGCATCGAAGGTTTAGGATATGCAATATACGCCGACAACATAACAATATGGACAAAAGCGCCTACAAACGGCCAACGGCAAACCACCCTCAAAGAGCCAATCGATCACATAGAACAGTACCTCTGAAGATGTGGTCTCCAGTGCACCCCCGAAAAATCAGAGCTACTTATCCACAAGGCAAGGACCGGGGAAGACCACCAGCCTACGTCGCCCTAGATCCCAACGTCCGACTCAATGGAATCGACATCCCTCAAGCTGGCTATCTCTGCGTCCTTGGACTCATAATACATAAAGATGGTTCTGGTACAGCTGCACTTCCGAAGCTTCCGAAGCTTCAGAAGACCCTAACACAAGTAACCCATCTCATTCGGCGTATAACCACCCAAAGAACAGGACTTAAACAGCAAGAAACCGTCCAATTCAAGCACTCCTTATACGCCGGATCACATATAGCACCCCGTATCTACTCCTCAAGAAAGCTGAAGTTGAAAAACTCAACATCATCATCAGAAAAGCAATCAAGAGCGCACTAGGACTTCCCAGTACGACCTCAACCACGACACTCCTCAAACTTGGCCTCCTTAACACCTGGGAAGAAATGAGTGAACCGCACAGAGCCAGCCAGCTGGAACACCTTAAGCTGACTCCAACAGGCAGAGCAGTACTTCGCAAACTCGCATACAGCGACATAGCAGACTCAGACGCGAAAGCCCGATTGCCGCCACTTCTTCGTCACTCTATCTCAGTCGCTCCAATACCTCGCAACATGCATGCAACATACCATAAAAACAGAAGACAAGCAAGAGTTCGAGCGCTCAGCAAGAAATACTCAAAGAATCCCAACACGAGATATACAGATGCGGCAACATACCCAGGTAGAAGAGCATACGCAATTACCGTGACTAGCAACCAAGGGAATGAGCTAGTCGCTGCCACCATACCAGCCAGAAATCCAGAAACGGCCGAAGAAGTGGCCATCGTCCTCGGCATCGCCACATGCAAAGACACAGCAATCATCTTGAGCGACTCGCAAACGGCATGTAGAAACCTACGAAAAGGCCGAATTTTTGTCGCAGCAGTGAAGATTCCAAAAGAAATAACAAGGCGCCAAGAACTACCCGAAACCTACGTCGCATGGACCCCAGGCCACGAACACCTGGCAGGAAACGAAGCAGCACATGCTCTCGCCCGAGAGCATACCAGCCGGGATTTCCTGCCGCACGGTCTCCGGAAACCAACGAGGGTGGAGGACGTTCCCATGAACTACGCCACCATATTGCAACATTACCGATTGAAAAGAAGAGAATATCCTCTACCACATCCAAAATTAAGCAAGGAAGAAGCCACCGCCCTCCGCAGACTACAAACGAATACGTATGTCCATGGAATTATCATGCACCGGATGCACCCCACCAAATTCTCATACCTATGGCGATATTGTGAGGTACCAGACACCCTCCAACACATGGTGTTAGTGTGCCCACACCGCGAGAACAACAATCAAGATGATGCCTCAGAACCGCTATAAGCGATCAAAGAAACATGGGAGGCAATGTTAAAGGCACAAAGCCTGGAAGGTCAGCCAAGTCTGGTGGACCGGGCCCGGGCTGCGGCATTAGCCAACGGCTTTCTGGACTAAGAGAGCCGCCAGGGCGAAGAAAGAACACTTTCTCGCTGTTTCTCACAGTAAACGTTCATTCCTCCTCCTTCTTACTTCGTATAACGGTCTCATTTTTTCCTATGGCAATCAATCGTTCGCCTTTCGGGCGAAACTCTCCTATTTTCTTAGTTTTCAGCGAAATAAAGTGGCAAAAGTTTACCTTGGCGAGATTGTCATATTTATACGAACCGATTATTTACATACGTATTTTCGCGATGTGTGTAATATGACCCAAAACTGCCGGATTAAGTAATAACTGCTGCATAGACGCAACGAGAGAGGGATGAAAGTCAGAGCCAAGCTGTAAACACCAGATGCAGAATAAGCTGCACGTGCACCAATAGCGATGCGCAGCTGCACGCTGCGCTCCAAGGTTAACAACTGCGTAGAACGCCAGCTGTTTCAAGCTGAAGAGACAGTCACGAGCAGCCAGTTCCTTCTTGCTTTTACAACGTAGTGGCCGACTGACACGTCTCTGTTACAAACGTCCACTGTATTTCCCGCCGCCCTACTTTCACCGCAATCTGCGATCGTACTGGTGCAGCCAAAGCGATCTGCAGGGGTCATCTTCGTCTGTGACATTTGCCTTGGTGAGTACCGCAGGTGATTCATTGATAGCGTCGTGCGACAATAAAGTTCGCGCGGAGGATATGGAGGCGCGAAATCAGCCTGGTTCCATTTTCGCGTGCATAGCTCTCTCTCTCTCTCTCTTTATTTTTTTTTTCTTTTTGCAGATTTCGCCCGTTTTCGTATTTTGTAAGTGATCGATGCCCGGTGGTCGGATTCGGCAAGGGAAAGGTTCGTTCGCACGTTCGCTCGCTCACATGTTCTTTTGTTCTCCAGGCTACTCGCATACACATGCAGTTATCGTCGGTGATTTAACCATCGCAGTGCACAGCAGTGACGTGCGCACAATTTCCACGCAATTGAATGCACCTTCGTCATTCTAACAAGTGAATGAACGCAATCTTCTGAAACGGTACAGATGCATTACCAGCACGTCTTCTGTAATGAAAACTAATTTTAAGCAACTTCTCTTCTCGTCGACAAAGCTATGGTGACGAACGCTGTAAGAATGTATCTTAGGAGCCCATATTGACACGTGTACTTGTCTTTATCGGGCGACACGTTTCACCGCCTAACAAATGTTATCGCACAGCGCAGGACGCGCCTGCATGTATCGGAAGTTTCTGGAATGTTATCGATGGTTCCCTCCGCTGTCTGTCACCAAACCTTGTGTAATCTGATTGCATGTATACGCAACGCGAATAGTGTAGAACTCTGTGGAAGACACGCGGGTCCCAGCGATTAGTCTGGAACATTCGACGATTGATGTATAAAAGCCGACGAGCTTGACCCATTGATCAGATTTTGACGATCGCCGACGGTGTTCGCCGTTGTCGCCGTTCTTTAAGTGTAGCCTGTCTTTGTGGGCACAGGTTCGCCCAATAAAATTTAGTTTCGTATTTCACAGACAGTATTGCTACTGTGTTCTTCATACGCCACTCCACGTGACAATATTTTCATGAGTGGACACATTCGTGAAAGGTAGTGGGTAAAAGGTCGGACTGTGGCACTCGACGCTGAAGCTAGCAAATAAACGCAACAACTCCTCCTATTTATATTTCGTAAATCCAAGTGCCCGAGCATTCTTTCATTTCGCCCTGATTGAAATGCGGCCGCTGCGCTCGGCATCAGCAGCGCAAAGCCATAGCCACTAAGCACTACCGCGGCGAATGTAATTTGCGGAAGTTTTCGTGTCACACAAAGATACGTCATCATTCTTTTTTTTAGTATGTATACGTGTACTCACCAGTACTCACCATGTACCAATACTCACCTACGGGGCAGAAACCTGGTGGCTTACGAAAAGGGTTCTACTTAAATTGAGGACGACGCAACGAGCTATGGAAAGAAGAATGATGGGTGTAACGTTAAAGGATAAGAAAAAAAGCAGATTGGGTGAGGGAACAAACGCGAGGTAATGACATCTTAGTTGAAATCAACAAAAAGAAATGAGCATGGGCAGGACATGTAATGAGGAGGGAAGATAACCGATGGTCATTAAGGGTTAAGGACTGGATTCCAAGGGAAGGGAAGCGCAGCAGGGGGCGGCAGAAAGTTAGGTGGGCGGATGAGATTAAGAAATTTGCAGGGACGGCATGGCCACAATTAGTACATGGCCGGGGTTGTTGGAGAAGTATGGGAGAGGCCTTTGCCCTGCAGTGGGCGTAACCAGGCTGATGATGATGATGATGATGATGATGATGATGATAAGTGGTAAGTTTACCTTCCTTCCTGTCCAAACGGCTCAAGCTTTTTTAGATATTGAGAGCTTCAAGCGCATGCCGTCCCATCAAGTACTAACTTCACTGAATTGAACCTGCCCACTCTCGCACCCTGAAGTTGCACTTTTTTGTGCCGATAATAAAAGAAACTGCTTCTTTTCCAGGATAGATACCCTGGGTCTGGGTTATCACGACCATGCCAGGTCGCAGGCCCTACCGCCAAGTCATCGACGGTGTACCGAGGTGCCCTCTGGTCGTTCCAGCAGTATTTCGTAAAAGCCTCTCCTTCCGCGCTGCCAAGGGTGACGTCGTGCAGAGCACCTACCCAAAAAGTGGGACCCATTGGGTTCAGTACATAACGCAGTTAATCGTCAACGGAGGAAAACCCATCAGCTCCTACGGCGAGTTCACCCGCAACCACCGGGCAATCGAGTATGTGGAAACTGATGGCTGGGAGTCGCCTCTACCTGTGAGACTGTTTCTGACGCACCAACCGCACAGCCGTGAGACTATGAACAAGGAGGCGAAGTACATATACATCGCTCGAAACCCGTGGGACGTCTGCGTCTCGCAGTTTCGCATGACCACAGACCTCAGCTACTTCCAGTTCGAGGACGGCACATTCGAAGAGTTCTTCGAACCTTTCATCGAGGGAGACTTGGGCTTTGGGAGCTACTTCGACCACGTGGCGTCAGCGTACACCATCAAAGACGACCCGAACTTCTTCTTCGTCACTTACGAAGAGCTCAAGAAGGACACTAGAGGCACAGTTTTGAGATTGGCTAGCTTTTTGGGTGAGAGATACGAGAGAGCTCTGCTTGAAAACTCGCAAACGCTACTGAATATCCTTGAATGGTCCAAACCAGAACACGAGGAATGTCATCGTGTTTAATCACAAAGAAAGTGAGACACCGGAATGGAACGATCTATTTGCTAAGATTAATATTACGAGCAAGGAAGGCCACGGTGGAGACAAAACAAAGTACGCTTTAGTAAAAGAAGCCAAAGTGGGAAGCTGGAAGGAATACTTCACGCCTTACCTGCTTGCCCGTTTGGAGAAGAAAATACAGGAAGAAGGAGACAAGGCACGTTTTATGAATATGTGGGAAGACATTCGAAAGGAAGCGTTCAAGTTATCCCGAGGGTCTTCAGAGTACCGTGACTTTTCGTTACCTTAATACGAAATTCGCATAATCTATTTGAAACACGGATTCAAACATCGGGGAATGCAGGCCAGAGTGCATCAACGCATTTCTTTGAAGGGTGTTCTTGTAAAATAGGAACGACGACTTTAGTTGGCTGTGCCGCAGTTTTCATCTGCCGCTGCAGTTCCCTTTCTCAACAGAACCATGCCAAACGAAAACTCCAAGCACTGCCTACTATTTCCGTTGTGCATGAACGATCGCGGTGTTACGTTTCTCTATCGTAATTTTAGTAATAAACTCGCTGACTTGTTGTCTGAGTGGAGTGTCATTCCGATTACATAGGTGCCATCTGACTTGGCCTGACGCAATGATGACGTCACCTGTTGTTTGAGCTTTGGACTGGCTACGAAGTCGATGAAGGTTCAGTGGCAATTCGAGAAGAGCATGCTTAAAATAACTTCATTTTATCAAATAAATACTAAAACGGTAATATGCAGTCAGACACAGGAATAACATTCGGTGTGACGAACACAGCATTTGGTTGCGAGCGTCATCATTTAGACATGCAATGGGATCATGAAGGAAGACGTTATGTTTTATTGCTAATGACGCAAGGCTCACTATTTCGAACTCGAATGGTGTATGCTTGCTGAAATAAAATTAAAAGTGTCATGTATCCCGTCATCTGTGGTGGCAGCCGTCGTGTTATGGTCAACGCGGGACTAGAGCGGCGGGGAATGCATGGGTCGATATCATGTTTAAATTTTGCCGAATATTAAACATTCACTCCAGCCGATAGCTTAGTTCTAGTCCTTGAGCTGGGTTATTCCTAGAGTCGGACATTACTTGCACGAGAAATTGAAACACATAAACAATTCATTGACGAAAATTTCCTAATTAACTGTAGCTGGTGTAACTGCTGTAGCTTAAATTGTGGCTGGTGAATTTGCAAGGCATAGCCACTTAGTGCAAACTTTAAGGACGACATATATGGGTTTCGAGATAGGATAGGATAGGAAGAACTTTTTTTAAATTCCGGAAACCGACGGTTTACCGCGTCGTGACGCTGGCCAAGCGTCGACCCGGGGTTATGTCCTACTCTTTTTTGTGGTGGGTCGTGAGGCTTGTGCTTTTCGAGCTCACCCCGGGCCTGCTGGACGGCTCATAGTTGAGTGTCGTTGTCTATAGACTGCACTGCACTTTGAAGTTCACACGGGTATGTCCTGGAGGTAGCTTGGGTCGGGAACCTGGCACAGTCCCACATGATGTGCCCTTGCTCTGCCGGACCCACTGCACAAACACCGCACGCACCACTTTTTTTTTATGCGAGGGTAAATACCTCAGGGCATACAGTGGTATGGGATGGGGGTGAATAATGCTGATTAAATGAATGAAAAAAGCTTTGCTGACCTAATGAAGTCCAAGAGGTATCGCGGGGACCACGCACCACTTGGATAGAGTTCTGGGTGAAGCACGTGAAGCAGGGCGAGGAGTGACCCGGTCTGTATCTGCCTTAGGATGACAGTCAAAATCGTGGCAGTTTGGCCGACTTGGTATGTCACAACGTTACTAGACTAGCTTCAGTTTTAAAACTTGGCGCCGTTGCGCGGAACCGCCACCCGCCCGCGCGTTCGTGGCGCTGCAGTCGCGCCCGGCTTCACCATGCTTCACTTCCTCACTAGCCGGCTACGCGGGCGGGCCGGACTAAGCACGCGGTGCAGCGTTGGTGTATTCTGTGGTTCGTTGTTGGCGGCAAATTTCAGCAAGCTTGTCATCCGTGAAACTGTAGCCTTCGCCGAGTTTCTTAAGAATATCAGCAGACGATGCCGACGTGCTGCGTACCTGGCTGCATAGGCCGCTATCGGAACGATGTCGACAATTCGGCGCACCACTTTTTCTGTGCTCCCAGCAATGCGACGCTTCGCTCGGCGTGAAACAGAGCGATTCCTCGTGCCGACCGGGAACTCACTGCGAAATCAACGGCACGCGCTCGTGCCACTGCTCCCGCGTTCGTCGTCGTCTTCCACAGCTGGCTGTGTGGCCGTTCATATTTCCAGCGTAGAATTTCACTGCTGTCGTCGTAATGGGGAGGCCGCTTTTACGGGGGTATGAGCCATTGCTTAAGGGTGTATGAGCCACTCATGGTCATACGTAACGGAAAGACTTAATTTTGAAGAAATTTAATTTCGAAGAATCACAAGCAGCAAATCGCAGGCGAAGGGTGCTAACCACGCCACCGAGCAAACTCGAGACATCGAACGCAAGCGACAACTGCGGATCCGTTCCGTTCCAAAAACATTTATTTCCATCAGAGAAGGAGACCCCCTACTCCCTGCCCCTGGCGCGCAGGCCTAGGGACAGGGGTGGGGGTCTCCGCGACTATATGCAGGCAAAGAGTTGTTGGCTCTTCGCGGCTCTGCCGCCAGATGGATGGCTCTCCTCTGCATGGCGGGGTCCGCGCTTTGCAGAAGGGTGTCCCAGGCTTCTCTACTATTTATTCCTTCCTTGAAACCTGGGGAGTCTAAGCAGTGCCACATTATATGGTCGAGGGTCCACCTCTCCCCGCATCTCTTACATTTGTCGTCTATATCTTCGTCTTTCAGTACGTGTGACGCCCATACTGGATTTATGTAGTTTCCTGCTTGCAGTCTGCGCCAGGCTCTCGCCTCTCTATTTCCGAGCTCCTTGTCCGGAGGGGGGACAGTTCTACGCTGAAGCTTATAGTTTTCGATTATTTCTGTGTAGGTCTGTAGTATCTTGTCTAGTTCCTTGCAAGCGGGCGGCTCTGTTCCTGCCAGGAAATAGAGATCTCGGGCTAGGAAGTGTGCCGCCTCGTTGCCTGGGACCGACGTGTGAGCTGGTGCCCATACGAGGCTGATTTTTCTGTCAATTTTCTTTCCTGTTAGTATTCGTATCGCTTCTGGTGCGATTCTGCGGACATACCGTCAGTGACGTCGTTCTCTCTCGCAGCCGATTGTGTGTGTAACCTCATAATTGAGAAATACTTTAATGAACCCTCGGGATTAACCCAGTGATAAACACAGGGGCCGCACGTTTCAGCTTCGCTGATTAAGCATCTTCATGGAATAAAAAATGCGACTTTGTGTGTGTGTGTGTGGCTTGTGTGTACAAAGACCAACCTCATCTTTCTTTTTGTCGCTGGTGAGAAGCTTCGGTGGGAATGAAGATCATCCTACAATCACGCACTTTGGCCAGATACTCAGGCTCGTGAGCCTAAACTGCGCGACACGTTAAGACGACAGGAAGAAACACACGACATTTAAAAACGCAGCTTCTGCGCTTCGCTGTATGCGTTTCTTCCTTTCGTGCAGTTTACCCTTCTTTCAGTATTAAGGAACTGGCGCGATAAATCTTATTGCTGTAGGTGGATACCACTTTCTCGTGGTATCACTAATTCGGACAAGCGAGAACGCCAGCGAGCGTGAAACACGCGCAAACTGCCCGTCCGCACGAGCTCGAGGCTGTGACGAGGCGTCTGCAGTGGAGCCCGATGGAACAGCGGTGCCCTCTGGCGGCTGTCACAGAAGTGGCGACAGCGGCTGTATGCGTGCGGGCGGGGAGTTTTACAACTGAAGCTAGTCTACTAACGTTGGTATGTCATGACTTTTTTAGGCTTGTCGCGCAGCTCAGAAAGAGCAAACAGGAAGGTGGGAGGGGTAAAGAAAGCGAACGGAGAACAGAGTTCACTGAGCTGTGCTACAAGCCCAAAAAAGTTAGGATGACGGCCTCCTCCCGACTGAGTGCAAGGTGTTGAGAGGACATTGTCCGTCAAGCTAAGCAGCAACACTTAGTAACTTCGCCATAACTGGTCACTCGGTCCTTGGTTTCGAACCACCACACGGAACGGTTACTCTCGAGGGCGCGGAGGGTAAGCGCTCGCGCCACCGAATGGGCTGTCTCGTGTTTCGGTGAGCATGCACACTCGTCGGCGTGCGCCGGGAACCACTTGACACGGATGGTGCTGCCGTGGTCTTGAAGTTGGAGCTTGCCGATGATGGCGGCCGCCGGCGCGCATGTTCGCCCCTTGGCAAAGTTGCGCACGGCGTTCCTCGAGTCGCTGAGCATGGTGCGGCACTCGGCTTCGGAGATCGCCAGAGTGATGGCAACCTGCTCGGCGTCTGTGGCGTCCGTGCACCGCATGCTAGCTGCAGTTGTCGTGGTGCCGGTACACACTAAACATTTTAACACCCTTATGGGTGTTAAAAGGTTGTTTTCTGCACTTACACCCATGCCCACACTCTTTTAGCACTCTTTTCGGCCAGAACACCCTATAACAAGGGTGTATACCACACATAAGGTGCGACTTTGCTCGAAGAAGGGTGTTAAATTGACGACTGAAGGGTGTTTAACGCATTGATGCATAAATCTGAGTAACGTGCACAAGTACGCGCATTGAGCAATGTGTGTATGTATTGCATTTTTAATGCGAAAGCATTTTATGGCCTTTCAGGTAGGAAAGCTGGCGTTCTCCGCAGCAACAATCCATACGGGATCCTGCTCATGCCAATCTTGTCATTTCCCTTGAAAGCATTCAGAAAGCATTCACAACCACGCCGCCCGTTTTATTCTCTCAAATTATTCACGTCATTCTAGCGTCACGTCCATGAAAAGAACACTAGGTCAACCTGACCTTTGGTTACGTCGTAGGTACTTTCGTCTCTGTCTTTTTGATAGAATATGCTACTTTAACCCTTCTCTTAAAGAAAATATTTTCAGCACACCAAGTTATACCTCGTCTCGCATCGACTATCAACACAATATTGATATGCCATTCTTCCTTTTTGCCAAGAACAGCCACTGAATGGAACCGTCTTCCCGCCTCTACAGTCTCAATTTGTGACACCACTAATTCAAGATCGCTGTTAAAAGTGTCTTACAGTTTGATTTTCTACTCTTGCGCTGCACTACAAATATTGTTTACTTTCACCACTTCTTTCTGTTGTGCCTACTAAGCCTTGAATGTATGTATAATAAATCAATAAAATGCGACGTCATCAGCGTCTTGTATGACGTCAGTACTGATACAGAAGGTAGTGAATAGAACAACGTTAATTATGAGCAATTATGGGTAAATAATGTGAAATAATGTGAATTAGGGTGGAATAAATTGAATTAAGGTTCGTACAAACTATAGCAAGGTGGATTACGGCAGGTGAAGGTAGAACTGTGAAGGACACGTGACAATGCATGAACTAACGTATCACGGTCACGTGATAATTGCAAGTGTACATCCGTGAAGTCATTAAATTTTCGCATTCCTAAGTGACTGTCGATCTTTTTCTAGGATTCTGATGTGACTGGCATGACGGCCACTCCAGAATGTATCATCGAGAAAAAGTACGCACTTTCACTTACAATTTAATTATCATTATATTTTGTGCTCACAGTAATATTATAATGCAAATAAACACTTCTATGACAAACTGCAGTAGCAGAATGAAAACACGTGAGCGACTTGCACAATTCTGCCCGAATATTTCGGCGCCCTTAAAAGCCCAACAAAATGTGGCGAAATTAAAGAAGCATTCTGGATACATTGCTGAACAAACAGGGACGTGCTGTTAGACGAGCCTCTGCTGTACAATGGCATCAACGTACAATTTGCTTGGTGAAGACATAACGAAGACATTTATAGCGGCGAGATCCCGCTGGAAGTTCTCAAACCCGAATCTCTACGTACCTTGTCAAAGTTATTCGGAGTTTTACTAAGCTACTGATCTGCTTTCGAAGCGCATCCTCGGACACAGTTTGTAAGGCTCAGCCTATATATTAGGGTACTAGGCGCGAAAACACACACGACACAAGGAAGGAGACGGGACAGAGGTGCCTCTGTCCCGTCTCCTTCCTTGTGTCGTGTGCGTTTTCGCGCCTAGTCCCCAAGATGAATTGTGACCAACTCGCCCAACAAAACGTCCTTTTAAGCTATATATTAGGGGCTGGTGTCGTCAAAGCTGTAATTGCTTATCCACAGCATACGCTCTTACAAACGCAGTCTTCAGTCGCCTCATGAATGCTTACACTTCGCCGTCGCACGACCAAGATGTGAGCGCCTTTTACGACTCACAATCTCGCTGAAACTATGCTGTGACCTCGCAAGGTTGCTTGGTTCGGACGCAGCCAGTAATCTAATCATACCAGCAGAAGAGCGCCGATCGTCTCCTTCAAGGTCACGATTTGTGTGCTGTACCCACAGTGATGCGGTACAGACTGCGCCCCCCCCCCCAAAAAAAAAGATGCTCGGCACGAAACGTAGTAGCAACTACCAGCTCACCGCACTAGTTAGCGATCACAACGAAACAGCAGCAAACAGGCAGCCATGCGAGCGAGAAAACCTCTCAAAATAAATGGGTAGCAGCAGGCGTTTTTTTTTCAATAATTCGACTGACTTCGGCGCAGCGCAATCTACGCGGCCGTCCCCTGCCTACATAGAGTTAGTAGAACAACTCTAGAGGAAAAGCTGGGCCGTAAAAATGGGAACCTCTAGGGCGCCGCCCTGTTGCTACTGGTCAATGTGGCCAGCGCAATTACTATTGAAAGAGCTGAAAACAAGTACAGGTCACCTTATGCTTTGTCATCTAAAAACGCATACCCGATGGCTTTATGAAGGTGGTGCGTTAATATAAAGTGTACAGAAAGCGATCGCTAAGTCCGTGACTTATGTAAATCACAATGTACGCATTCATACAATGAAGGATAACGCGAATTTTGGTTTCGAATCTGTTTTTTGGATGCGTAGTAGTTTCGTACAGTTTAGGTTTGACATGCGATCGTGCGTCGACATTGGACGCTATGGCACGCTCGTGCCTTATGTGCCACCGAAGCCCCGAAGTGCTCTGTCATATACCTTCGCATGTAAGTAAACGAATGTATCTCCTTAATTGCTGAGAATATCACGTGAGTAGGCGGCTCTTGTGGTGCATCACAATCGTTTGAGAAGCGTCACAGCAGAGCATTTTTCTACATGCGGAGCGATGTTTTTATTTGCAAGTTTCCCTTCAGTAGGAAATTGCTGGACATGCGTACCAACGCAATGGAATTGTACTGGTGAAGCCACAAGCAACTCAAATAATCTTTTTAATTGTTGCACTTTGAACAATCATGCTTCTACAAAGGCCACAGCAGAAAAACAGCCTGATGCCGAGTATTTCTGTGCGACGAAGTAATCAAGAGGCGAGTGCCTAATGCGGACGAAATCGAGTGCATCGAGACTTAGAACGACAGACAGCGGAGCTAGTTGGTAAGGATTCATTATGCAAAACAGAGGTGAGGCGTGCAGACAGGACACAAGAGTAGAGAAATGGGCGGCGCTCATGTTGTTTGCTTGTAAATACTCTACTCTTGTGTCCTGTCTGCTCGCCTCACCTCCGTTTTGCACAACGAGTGCATGAACCCACATATTAATAGCGTAGGCGCTTTATTAACTGTGCAATATTTTCAAGACTTCCTTGCATGCCATTTTATGTGGAATATCTTTTCTGGTCACAAATTTGTGCAGCGAATCTATTTGCATGATCGACTCCGGGCCTGTGGGACCATTCACTCGCACTTGATGCTGAGTCTTTTACATGTATCCATAAACTGCAGATATGCACATCAGATCCCTGCGAGCATTTTCGAAATTCAATTATTTTAGACAACAGGCACATATGCAATACTGACATAACCTCAAATACCACTAAGCAGCTGGGACACATTTTTGTTGACCATACTCGCAGGTAAAATAAGTAGATCATGTGCACAGCTCCGCTCATTTTCCTTAAATCAGTGTGTACAAGGGGTATGCAAAAATATTTTATTTTCCCGCGCACCGATTATTTTGCTGTATAAGCAAGAGAACCCACCACGTTAGTGTAACGTATCTTGTACATCACACAAATATGTGCTTTAATTTGCCAAGTGAGATGAGTTACTCTTATGGCTCATTCAGTCATATCACACTGCAAGCTGCACTAATCAATCTTCAATTGGATTTTACAAATGTTTAATGAAACATGTTTCCCTTTTATGCAGATATACAATGGCAAGCACTTCCGTGTTTTCTAAAGGTAAAATTTAAGCTCTAAATTAAAGAAGACATTTCTAGTCAGAAACAAGCAAAAACGGTGAATGCAGAGTATCAGAAGCCCAAGGTACAGAAATTATGAGAAGTGTCGAATGATATTAAGCAAAGACGTGCTTGACTTTAAGGAAAGGTCAAGCAAGTCAATATAGGTAGAATACTCTGCAAAATTATGCGAGTGAGGGGATGTCAAACAATGGGTCAGGAAATGCGTTGTTTTTCTGCAAAACAAAAGCTGATTGCCATTACATAAGTCACTTTAGTATCATGAGACTGCTGCTTGATAAATTCAGAAATAAACCAAAAAAACAAGACACGCAAAAATAAAAAATAATTTAATGATGCTCTCTCCACACTGGGATAAATAAAAACAAGCACATCACATCTAATGTGGACATATCAGACGCCTTGTGAAACACTAAAGGAAAAATTCAGTTTCGAGCTATGGCACTTGCCGCATAGATGTGGGGGCCTTGCACTAATAGTGATAGTTACCACTACATTTGGAAATTGAAAGCATTCATGCAGACAAGGATGATTCTTGATATTTTTGGCTACCACTTCAAATGCCTCCACCAAGTGTTACAATGCTGCACGCAGCCATACTAAGGATCTCGCAGCAACAGCTGCAGCAGAAGCAGTCAAAGTGCTGGTGTCTACTGGACACTATGTTTGAAAACTTTTAGGCAAGAAGAGTGCAAGAAGCAGGCATAACAACTGCATTTATTTCCATAACTCCCCATTTGAATGGCCTTTTCTTTTTGCTTAGACAATGCCTACGCCTAGCCACAGCAGCCCCCTCATACAGACTCCGCAAGCCAAGAGGCCGTGGAGGCAAATGCAGGTAAGAGGCAAGAAGCAGTAGCACCGGTATCGGCATTCGTCTAATTTCTTTCTTTTTCTTTCGTTTAGGCAGCCAGCATACCTCGAACAGCCACCTTGACCGCGGGTGTGTCACCCTAGTCGCCAAGGAAACATTTGAAGGAAAGCGACACGCAATGTTAACAGCCACTTCTCCATGTAAACAATACTTTTTCTCTCGGATGACTCCTTTGCCGCGCCGCGTCAGCACACTTGTGCACAAAGATGTCGCAGAGGCACGTGCAGGTCAGAGGCAAGAAGCAGTGGCACTGGTGTCGACATTTACCCAATTTCTTTTTCTTACACTGAGGCAGCCAGCACACCTCGAACAGCCACCTTGACTGCAGGTGTGTCAGTAGAATCCTGTTGTACATATGCTCATAATAAACTTCAGTAAACCTGAACTTCATAATAAGCTTGAAGGCAAATGGGACATTGATGCATTGTTTTTTTTAACATTTATTGTACACATATAATGTATATTATACTTTGCAGTGCTACAGAGCGTATTTTGAAGCTTTCCCCTATATTTTGCACGTTTAATTACGTATGTGTTGTGTGGCCCTCAATGCAGTTCATGTTGTAGCAGCTACTTTGTCTGTGTATCGCACATTGGCTTAAGCTCGTGATATCCACATACTTCTCTCACATATACAAAATAAAGTTCTATGTAGTCCTCTGTGTTACAACAAAAAATGAAAGTAAACAATCCGGCCGTGGAATTGTGTTTATTACAGTGATTCCTATGACAGTTACTGACAAGCTGACAACTTGAACTGGTCAATCCGTCCATAGGCTCCTCTATTTTTCCAAAATAAAGGAGGCTATGATCAGTCATGGCAAGGAATTGCATGTATACATAAAAAGGGGGGTATGTGTGTGTGTTTGTAGGGGGGGGGGGTATAGGATTAGGGTGGTACGAAAAAATGTACTAACACCGTCCTCTAGACCCATTCCGTAAAGGTACCGTAACAAAGCGTATTATTTCTAGCTTTACGGTATTTACCACAAACCTAGAAATATTCGAGATATACTAGCATCATCATCTAAGACTGACTGCCCTGATGCCATCGGATGCCATCCTTGTCGAAAACCGCGATGTAAAGTATGTCCCTACATGGCCACATCGCAACAGGTTACTAGTACGTCTTCAAACTTTTGTTTAAAAATCATAGGCGATTTCGACTGTGACACAAAAAACGCAATATATATGCTTGAATGTACGCTCTGCAAAAAACGGTACATCGGACAAACAGAAGGGCCTTTCAGATTCCGCTTTAACAATCATAAATCCCACGCTAACACGTTGCCCAACCTGCCCATCTCAGAACACGTACATCTTCCTGACCACTCATTTGATAAACTGAAAGTCACGTTGCTTGAATCTGGATTTCGCTCAAATTATGATAGAGAAGCCCGCGAATCCTTCCTTATCTATAAGTTTGATACTGTCGCGTGTGGTATGAATGAATGTGTAGGAAAATTGAGTTGCCTGTCTTTGTAGCCCGTCACTTGTCCCTTCTTCTACTAGTACGTCGCTATTCCCCTTTTTCTGTGTCTGTGTTCGCTTGATAACATAGCACATATTGAGCGCATATCGACGTTTTGTTGTCACGTGGCGATTGGTTTTTACAATTCATTTCGGTACGTTTTTATGCTTTGTATCTTAGATTATATGTTTGCAATCGCCATCGGTCTATACACGTGTAAGCTATCCTTTGAACGATTCGGATGTATTTTGTTCGCCTATTTTATTCGTTTTTCATGTTAACGTATCTTCATTTGGTTGATAAGCACATGTATATTAACTGTACTGACACCATGCAATGTATTCTGATGAAGGCCGGACCCCGGCCGAAACGTCAATAAACCGCTTCATACGCGCGTCTACTTCTCTGTGAATATTTACCCGGACCCAGAACTGCTTTTTTTCTGGTGTATATATATATATATATATATATATATATATATATATATATATATATATATATATATATATATATATATATATATATATATATATATATATATATATATATATATGTTGCTACGGGGTCGTATTCCCACTGACGAAGAGCCGCGCAGGAAGAAGACGAAGACGACGTTTGGAAGCTAGCGCGGGCTGTTGCCTCTTGGTCAACTGCGGCGTATTGCCTTGTAAATATACTTGTAAATAGCTTTTCGTCGGTGTCTTCTTACGTAACATATTTGGTGGAGGTGGACGTTCCCTGTACCTCGTCACGGAGCTTCGCAGTGGACGGTCCGTCGAGCCTACCTTCATGGCTCCCGGCGACGCCAACCCGACTCCAGTGGCTCCGACACCTGCTGCCACTTCGACGACCTACATCACCCTCTCCGCTCCCCGTGATCCTGGCGTATTCTCGGCAAAAGATGGGGAAGACGTCGAGGACTGGATCAGCCTTTACGAACACGTCAGCCGCAATAACCGGTGGGACCCAACTATCATGCTCGCCAACGTCGTCTTTTACCTCGGTGGCACACCTCGAGTTTGGTATCGGACGCACGAAGATGAGCTGACCAGTTGGGATTCGCTTAAGCAAAAGCTTCGAGACTTGTTCGGCAACCCCTACGGTCACCAACTTGCCGCGCAGAAGGCGCTTTCCGGTCGTGTGCAGACGTCAACGGAGCCCTACGTCACGTACATTCAGGACGTCTTGGCTCTATGCCGCAAAGTTGACGCACACATGACTGAGTCCGACAAGGTATCCCACATCCTCAAAGGCATTGCCGATGACGCCTTCAACTTGCTCGTGTTTAACAACGTCGTGACGGTGGATGCCGTTATAAAAGAGTGCCGCCGCCTGGAATTCGCTAAAAGCCGACGTATCGACCAACAGTTTGCCCGTCTGCCCAACACCCCAGCGACATCTTCCTGTGCCGACGCTCCTCGTCCCAACAACACTGGCGATGTTACCAGGATTGTCCGGCGTGAGATCGAGGCCGCCTATCCGGCTGCGTTCGACTCCAGCCCCTCCAATGCACCTGCAGTCACTGTTTCCCTGATCCAGGCAGTTGTCCGCCAGGAGTTCGCCAACATGGGTATTCACACCATCTGCTCGGCTCATCGCCCTGATCCCCACCCGGCATCTTCGATTCCACCCCGTCCCGCACCTTCTTACCCTCCACGTTTCCGCAACCCCTCTGAATGGCGCACTGCAGACAACAAGCCAATTTGTTTTCACTGCCATCGAATTGGGCACATTTCTCGGCACTGCCGCAGTCGCTGGAGTTCCCTGAACCAGTCTCCATATACTGCCTACTCTCGCCCCCCAGGTGGCCTTTCTCGTCCCTATGCTGCCCGCTCAGATAATGCCGCCACCGATTCTCCTGCGCCGAACCGCCCCTATTCTCGTTCGCCTTCGCCCCAACGACGACAATCTCGCTCTCCCCAGCCCCGTCGTTCCTATTCGCCGACTCCCCTCGGACGCCGCTCCCAGCCGGAAAACTAGACGATGCAGCGCCTCGAGGTGACGCTGCATTGCTCCCTACGCCGCCAAATCCTCTCCTGACGTTGCCCACCCATCTGAACCTTCTTGACGTGCAAGTCGACGGTGTTCCTGTATCAGCTCTCATAGACACTGGGGCGCATTTGTCGGTAATGAGCGCGGATCTTCGTAACCGGCTGAGGAAAATAATCAGGCCCGCCACGACGCCTGTTTTCCGTGTCGCCGATGGCGGAACAGCCCCCGTAATTGGTATGTGTGCCGCCCGCGTCTCCTTCGCCGATCGCTCCACTACCGTGCTATTCACAGTCATCGCTCACTGTCCCCACGACATCATCCTCGGTCTCGACTTCCTCTCCGCACATTCTGCTCTCATCGATTGCTCCGCCAGTACTCTCCGCCTCGACCTGCCTGTTCTGGATCCCGCTGAAGAACACCTTCCTCGCCTCAGTTCCGTCGACTTCGTTCGTTTGCCACCTTCGGCACTGACTTACGTTGACTTCGTGTCATCCCCGCCAGTGCCCGACGGTCACTACATCGCGGCTCCTATGCAAGACGTCCTCCTTACACACGGGATCACACTACCTCATACTATTTTATCTATTACGGCGAATTGCGTCTGCCTGCCAGTGGTCAATTTTGCCTTGACGACACAAGTGCTGCCACGCGGGATGTCTCTGGCCCAACTTTGCTCATTCGAGGATCACTCTGTAGCATCGATTTCAATAGACGACAATTCAACCGATCCTCCTCTGCCATCGCAGTCGGCGACTTGTACCATCGCCGACTTACAGAAAATGATTGCACCCGACATGCCGTCCGAGCACGCTCGTGCGCTCTACCGCGTTCTCATTTCCTACCAAGATATTTTTGACTTTAACGTTCGTCCTTTGGCCCAAACAACAGCTGTTAAACATCGCATTAATACCGGAGATGCCCCTCCTATTCATCGCCGCCCGTATCGAGTATCACCGGCTGAGCGTCAAGTGATTCACACCGAAGTTCGCAAAATGCTTGCCAAGAACATTATTGAACCGTCATGTAGTCCATGGGCGTCACCGGTTGTGCTGGTAAAAAAAAAAGGATGGCTCATGGCGCTTTTGCGTGGATTATCGGCACCTTAACAGGGTTACCAAAAAGGACGTGTATCCCCTACCTCGGATTGATGACGCCCTTGACTGCCTCCACGGTGCTCGCTATTTCTCCTCTATTGACCTTCGCTCCGGCTATTCGCAGATTGCCGTGGACGATCTCGACCGCGAGAAGACTGCCTTTGTAACACCCGACGGTCTTTATCAATTCAAGGTGATGCCGTTCGGCCTATGTAACGCTCCTGCCACTTTTGAACGCATGATGGACTCCCTTCTTCACGGTTTCAAATGGTCCACGTGCCTGTGCTACTTAGACGACGTTATAGTATTCTCCCCAACATTCGCTACGCACCTCGAGCGCCTCTCAGCAGTCCTGGACGTTTTTCGGCGAGCCGGTCTGCAACTCAACGCATCGAAGTGCCAATTCGGCCGTCGCCAGATTACCGTCCTTGGACATCTCGTTGACGCGAACGGAGTGCAACCGGACCCAGGCAAGATCCATGCTGTTACGCACTTCCCTGTTCCGAAGTGTGTCAAGGATGTGCGCAGCTTCATCGGCCTTTGCTCGTACTTCCGCCGTTTCGTCCAAAATTTCGCGGCCATAGCACGACCACTAACCGAGCTTTTGAAAAAAGACGCCCCTTTCCAGTGGGGCGATAACGAGGCCTCTGCATTCTCGCTTCTCATCGATCTTCTCACAACGCCCCCCGTTCTGGCCCACTTCGATCCTTCTGCGCCTACCGAAGTCCGTACTGATGCCAGCGGTCACGGAATTGGCGCAGTACTGGCACAACGCCAACGTGGCCACGACCGTGTTATCGCTTACGCCAGCAGGCTCCTCTCGCCCGCGGAGCGCAACTATTCCATCACTGAGCGTGAGTGTCTGGCCCTAGTTTGGGCGGTTGCGAAGTTCCGCCCATACTTATATGGCCGACCCTTTTCCGTTATCACAGACCATCACGCGCTTTGTTGGTTATGCTCATTGAAAGACCCTTCAGGAAGACTTGGTGGCTGGGCCTTACGCCTCCAAGAATATTCGTTCTCTGTCACCTACAAATCTGGCCGACTACACAAGGACGCTGACTGCCTGTCTCGCTACCCGGTAGACGAGCCTGACGACGCCGACAGTAGTACCGCCGACGGCATTTTCTCTGTGTCTGCCTTCGCTAACATCGCCGATGAGCAGTACCGAGACCTATCGCTGCGAGTCCTCATCGAGCGTCTGCGCTCTGCACCTACCGACGCATCCGTTCGCCGATATGTCCTCCAGGGCGGCATTCTGTACCGAAGGAGCTTCCTCCCTGACGGCCCTGATCTTCTTCTTGTCGTGCCACAACATCTACGACAGACTGTGCTCTTTCAGATGCATGACGCACCCACTGCAGGACATCTTGGCGTAACCCGCACGTACGACCGCGTCCGCCGCCGCTTCTATTGGCCTGGTCTTGCTCGCTCCGTCCGACGCTATGTTGCTGCCTGTGATCCCTGCCAGCGTCGGAAAACGCCTCAGGTGCTACCTTCCGGTCATCTCCAGCCGATCGCCGTCCCTGTGGAACCGTTTTTTCGTGTTGGATTAGACCTCCTCGGTCCCTTTCCCACGTCATCCTCTGAGAACAAATGGGTAGCCGTCGCAACTGATTACGCCACCCGATACGCTATCACGCGGGCTCTACCTACCAGTTGCGCCACTGACGTCGCGGACTTTCTCTTGCGTGACATTATCTTAGTGCATGGCGCCCCGCGACAGCTGCTTACTGACCGCGGTCGTAACTTCCTCTCGAAAGTTATCGCCGACATTGTGCGTTCCTGCTCTATTCAACACAAGCTGACTACCTCATACCATCCTCAAACCAATGTCCTGACAGAGCGCTTAAACCGTACCCTTACCGACATGCTGTCCAAGTACGTTTCGAAGGACCACCACGACTGGGACGTTGCCCTTCCTTACGTCACCTTTGCTTACAATTCTTCACGGCACGACACCGCCGGATTTTCTCCATTTTATCTACTCTACGGTCGCGAACCGACCTTGCCCCTTGACACGGTACTTCCTCCTGCTGTGACCTCAACAACCGAGTATGCGCGCGACGCCATCGCCCTCGCCGATCATGCACGCCAGCTTGCCCGTGCTCGACTGACGGCCTCGCAAACCACGCAGCAGCGTCAGTACAACGCCCGCCAACGTGACGTACAGTTTTCGCCTGGTGCACTCGTGCTCCTTTGGTCGCCCTGTCGTCACGTTGGACTTTCCGAAAAGCTCCTTTCGCGATACACAGGGCCCTACCGCGTGCTTCGCCAGGTGCCGCCTGTGACTTATGAAATTGCTCCTGTGAGCTCAACCTCGTCATCTACTCTGGCGTCCAGTGATGTCGTGCACGTCAGTAGGCTCAAGAGCTACTACACTGCTTCCGAGTCCAGCCTTTAGTCGCTCCGGGACGGCGCTTTTGCCGCCGGGGGTAATGCTACGGGGTCGTATTCCCACTGACGAAGAGCCGCGCAGGAAGAAGACGAAGACGACGTTTGGAAGCTAGCGCGGGCTGTTGCCTCTTGGTCAACTGCGGCGTATTGCCTTGTAAATATACTTGTAAATAGCTTTTCGTCGGTGTCTTCCTACGTAACAATATATATATATATATATATATATATATATATATATATATATATATATATATATATATATGTAGCGTGCGGTAACGAGTCAGCATCTTTCCTTAGCGTATGCCGCAGTATGCATCCAGAAGCAACAGCGGATTCATTATCTGCCCGTGACCATGGATATTAAAGACAACACGTGAAAAGGGCAATGCATGCGCCGCGCTGTCCCAGTGCTCTGGGGTTGCGTTGCTGAGCTCGAAGTCGAGTATTCGATCCCGGCCGCGGCGGCCGCATTCCGATGACAGGCACAATGCAAAAAAAAAAAAAAATGCGCTCGTGTAGCGTGCATCGGTTATACCTTAAAGAACCCCAAGTGATCAAGATTAACCCGAAGTCCTTAACTCTGGTGCATACGTCTCACGATTATGTACTGATTTCTGTGCATAATACCAGAGAACTTAATTTAAGGGGGGAATGCATGAATTTGCGGTGGAGAAGATATCAAGAGTAGGGGAAACACAAAACAAAGAAAACAAAACTTTTTAGCAGATCAGATTATGTAAAATTCCGTAGTTCTTGATATTTTCGCACGAATAATGAATCTTACCCGCGTATTCAGAAATGCTACTTAAGTTGAAGCCCATGCTTGACTTGATCTGAGCGACGCCTATCGGGAACGCGCCGAAGGAAACGCAGTGAGCGTCTTTGGGCACGTTAACGCCAGACGTCATCTAAATCAAGTCAAGCATGGGCTTCGACAGAAGTTTCATTTCTGAATACGGGGGTTAAAGGCCATTTATGAACTCCGCGAGAGAAGAAACTAGCGAACCCAGTGACAACACCGGGCCGTTTCAAAGGCGATGCTTATGAAAATCGAAATTTTGCACCTCCTCTATTTCACCCGGAATAGATGTTACACGATAAGTCCGCCGGCGTCTCCAGTTGCACCAGCGTACAATGCAATTTCTGCCGTGGTGAGTTCACGCCTCATTACCAGCTTACATTTCTATTTATTTTGAGAGTAAGAAGCGAAACACGTGGCACGAGGGAAACAAAATAAAAATGCACAGTCTTATACCGAGTTCCTTTCGGGCTCCTCGTGTCCGAGCGCGCAGCGAAAAGTCTCAAACGAAATTTCGTGCACCCGCGGCCGTCCTCTCTTTTTTTTTCTTCAATCACCGACCGACGCCACCAGGCGCGACCACACAAGGCGACCACAAACAACGCGCGACACCCCGACCGAAGGTCTCTCGGCAGGCAAGTCTGTCACGCATACACGACGATCGTGGTGCTGTTGAAGGTGACGACCTTCTTCCGGTCGCCGGCCTGGCCGCCGGACCTGGGACGCTGACTGTCCGGCGCCTTGAGCACCGAGCGCAAGGGTCTCGCGCCGAAGACGACGCCGCAGGCATGGGCGGACCTGAGCTGATGCGCCGTCACCACCTTCTCGGACGACCAGTAAATTGCTCGTGCGGATGCGACGGGCGCCGGCGGGGGAGGCAGGGACGAAGAGCGTCGCCTGATTCTGCAGACCGGTCGAGGCGCTTCCACCGGCAGGAACAGAATCGCGGCGGCCGGCGGATGACGCTGCCTGTGGCCGTCCAGAGGGCACTGCCTGCGCGAAGGTCTCCGGCCGCACGTTGACGGGACGAACGGGTTCATGTTCGGTGAGTGGCAAGTTATATGACTTCGCCCCGCTGGAATAAAGAGACGGGCCGATGTCCCAGAGCCACCTCCTCGTGCCGCGTACCACTGACGATTCAGCGAACAGCTTGGGCTGGATGGCGTTGCCAGCCGACGTGGCCTAGCAGAGTTAAATCGCTCAGCAGGAAGACGAGTCGCCGCGGCACCTTTGCGAGGACGATGTGCGCGAGTGTCGCCGACTCGTCGACAGCATTTTGACTCGAGCCCGTGTGACCTGCGATCCGATCCCGCTGACGCTGTCTCCGGAAGCTGGGTGGCAGTGGTCAAGTCGCCACCGCTGTCACGACGCCTAACGACCGACTAGTCAACACGCACAAGCGTCCGGGATAGTTCGCTAAACGACGACGGCGAAACGCTTGCACCGTGTGAACGGAGACACACCCTTCCTGTCCACGCAAGGATCACTTCGCTGAGCCTCGTAGAATAGTAGACGCAGAAAAAACACCTGGGCACTCCACTCACGTCCAATCGCTGAGAGGTCTGGCTGCGACGTGTGTCTGAATGTGACACGCGTTTACTCCGACACTCGGGATCTATACCTGCATCTGAAGAGCGAAGCCCCGAACGGGCCGACGAGTATAGACTGCGCACAGTGACAGAAAAAGCAGCGAGACGGCTGCGGGAATTCTTTACAAAAAAAAAAAGAAGAGACGTGAGAAGAAAAAAAACAAAGTTGCGGCGAGGAGGAACGGTTGGCGAGCGGCCGTCTACGCTCCAGCAGGCCGTTTGGGCTTTGTGTTGATAGAGCTCCCCTCGGACGCACGTGATCGCACGTGGATGTTCCTCGGCGGGGGCCGGCGTGGCCCACATCGGAACCGGCACCGCGCCGGATGGGCTCTTTCCCAGAACAAACGCCCTCCGCCGAAGCTCGTGTTCTTATCGGCGCCAATCTGCATACGCTGCTCGTTTACAGACGGGCTCGAGCACACACACGCACGCACTCAATCGCCTCAAGGCCCGCCTGTTCGGCTCTCTCGATCGGCTCCTCGGAGATCATAATAATTACGTCTACTTCCGGAAGCGAGCGGCCTCAAAAGCGGCCTCTCGCCGAACCGACGACGAGGAGGCGGGGATCGCCTCTCTTTTGTTGATTTCCTCGAGTGAACCACGGCGGAAGTTGAGCGGGGGAAGGGGTGGTGGCCCCATCTTGACGTGCGCGGTGACGTAAAATATAAGCGGCCCGCGAGGAAAGTTTACGCTCAAGTGGCTCCCCGCGGTCTCGCTAGCCTTTCTCGTTTTCCTTCGCCGCCGACCCGCTCCGACCGAAAGTTACATAGTCACTTACCTCCAGTTATGTTGTACAACCGACCAACGGAACGACGATACGTCCTTCCTTCGACCTTTTTTCTTCCTTCCCCCCAGCAGTCAGGTGCCTCCTACAAAAGCACGTCCACCTGGAACATAACATAAACAATAAGAAACAAGAAAGCTTTCAAAGAAAAGAAAGCGTACTCCTCCGTGCTCGGTTCAATGTTTCCTCTAACTTTTCTCTATAGTGCCCCCTTGCCCTCTTGCTGCACAATGTTCGAAGGCAACTCGGCCGCCAACGTCCGCGCAGCAGACGTCACAGGTCGCGGAGTCGTCCAAAGGGCACCCGTCCTCAGGTGCTCTTTCGCCCTTTACGTACTACTACTCTACGCTCGTCTGGGTCGGGGTTTGTTACTTGCCGAGCAGACAATGCAAATATTACTGCCGGAAACGCTCGTTTATGCCGCCTTCTTCCCGTCATTCACTGCGTCGTGACCATTTGAGACCTGATTATCTTTATCCTCGCTGAACATGTTCGAGTTGCGAGTCATTGTTTCGCCCGGTGGCCCTCGTCTCACTTAAGTACTTCGCTGATCGACAAAGTCCTTTCAACGCTGGCTTCGATGCCACGATCGTTGAAACCATGCAGCTAACACGCTAATTAGTTGGGTCTTAATAAACTGTAAAGGACGTGCGTGCGAACAGTGTTTGCACGTCACCGAAGCGATAAAGAATTGCGAATGAGAAAGCCCGCTTGCGATCCGTGGGATGACTGATAACGCGAAGTGGAAGAAACTCGCTGGGAACCACGACGCCGCTTATTTAGAAACGGGACGTTTAGCGCTCAGATGATGATGATGAAAACGCTTGTTTGCTCTATTTTGCAGTGATTTTTGCGGCATCAGATGGAGTCTTCCATCTTCTCTCCAGGGTCGGTTCCCCTAGTCCAGGGCTCCGCTGAGGGTAGCTGCCCTGCGTGCACGCCTTACTAGTCCTTGTTGGACTTTCAGGGTGTCGCTGGATAGCATCCTCTCCCACTGTTCCGCACTCGGGTTTTTTATTATGGCTAGCCCTTCTGTTTTCTGGCAAGCCCATGTGGTATGATATAGGGTTGGTTTGTCTCCACACCATGGGCACTTGCTCTCGTACTGCGTGGGGTAGATCTTGCTTAGCATGTTTAGGCACGGGAATGTTCCTGTTTGTAGCTGTCGCCATGCTACGGCGTCTTCTCTGTTTAGTTGTTTGTGAGGGGGTGGGTATTTTCGTCTGATGCCTCTGTAGTAATTGAGTATCTCTGAATAGCTTTGGGCTACCGGCTCGGGTTCCTCAGTGGGGTCGGGAATGTTGGATGCTCGGTTTGTTGCGTGCCTTCGAGCTATCCTATCGGCCTCCTGATTTCCCATAATGTCGGTATGTCCCAGCACCCAAACTATCGTGTGTTTGGCCTGGTTGTAGCGCTCAGAGATGTCTATAGGCACGTATCTTGTAATGGCGCTGAGTAAGACAACCACGAAAGGACACAGCAGACAAGGACGACAGAACTGGCATGTCCTTTCGTGGTTGTAGTCGTACTGAACGCAAAACAAGGCGAACGTACACCGGAAACTCCGCGTGCCGACAACAGCACCGTAATACACAGCCTAGCGAGCGGAGCAAACAGTTTTCAGCAGCACATTGTCGCACAAAGCGCGACAAAGTTTCAAACTGACTTAGCGTGGAAGCTTGGGCTCGTTGCTGATACATTGGAAAAACGACACAGCGCAAAAAAAAAAAGACAAGGACACGAGAGAGAAACACACACACCGACGGTACAAGACGGAACAAGGCCATCTGGGTATTCACTGCCGCGACCACGGGTGTAAGCCCTACTTTGAAAAAAGCGAAGTGCTGGCTTAACATAGTTTACAGCTCACACGTGAAATCATTGAGGCAGATTTCATTAGACGGTTTGTTAGCTCGTGCGTCAGTTCTCCTTCGATTGCACTTTCATCTCGAGAAATGGCTTATCCTTACACGGTTTGAATGACAAGCGTTTCCTGTGCTCTGTAGGTACGTGGCTGTCATTATCAGCATTGCAAATGATATTCCAGATTCTTTCGCCAATCATTCACACATTGCGCTTGGCAGCACCCTATACATTTATTCCTTCATTGCTTCATGAATAAACTGTTGAAAGTCAGCGCTGTGTGTGTGTGTGTGTGTGTGTGTGTGTGTGTGTGTGTGTGTGTGTGTGTGTGTGTGTGTGTGCGTATGTGCGTGCGTGTGTGTGCGTGTGTGTCTGTGCGTGCGTGTGTGTGTGTGTGTCAGGCACGTGCTGCCTGGCAAGCATCTGCCGCGATGTGCCGTGTCAGTATTTCCCCCAACATGCCATCATTGAAACTATCGTCCCGCACTTATTTCGTTTCAGAGCATTTCCGTGTGCGTAATACCCAAGCTGCCTTTATGTATGTCCGCCTCGCCTTTCTAAAACTCCTCTGCAAAACACCAAATTCTCTACGCTCGTAGTCTTTTGATAAAAAACAAATTCTGTATAGCCAAAGAAAACACACACACAATGTAAAGCATTCAATGCAGTTAACAGGACCTATAGTCATAGGCTAGTAGCGGATCCGTCAAGTGTCATGTACATACAGAAATTGAACGACATAGTGCATTGTTTTAAGAGTGTGTTCCTCCTCTCCCAATTCCTCCTCCTTCCAAAAAGAATGTCGCAGAATTCACTCCGAGGTAAATGAGAGGACAGGTACTCTACCCGCAGTCTTGAAAGGTGAGTGAACCGGCGGTGAAGAATGGTAAAATATCAGCTGCAAGATGGGGCCCGTAATGCTAAAAAAAATGAGAACACGATAATATATTGTTTTTCTTTTTTGCAGAAATACGATTTCAGGTCGTCCGGAATCGTTGGCACGAACCGCAGATCTTTTGCTCCCAGAATACCCGCAGAAGAAAAACACAAACAAAGAGATTGGTGGCATCTGCTACAAAACCGCTTCGAAGCGGATGCTCGTAAAATCCATCCATGCATCCCATTCATTCGGTGAATTAGCCTCTCCTTTCTTTATTATCATTAAATGCGCACTTTCGCTTTGCCATGGGTAAGAGCGTACGACCATGTTTAGGAGACCTGATAGATTTTTTATGTCTTCAAATAATTGTCGCAGAAACAACTGAACATTGTTTTGTTCTCTGCAGCCAACTCTAACATTGGCGTTGTGGGGGTTAATTTCACCATAGCTGCTTTAATATTTCTTTCAGCGTAATTTTCGATCTCGCATTAAAAATTTCATCTGATAATTTGTTAAATATGTCCGGCACATATGCACAGCGTCTTGTCGTACAATTTAGAATGTGCAATGGCATGTGTCTGGGCGGAGATTTCTGGTGCTGGTAGTAATAGACTATTAGTAGGGAATTTCTGTGTTGCACCTGATATGCATATTGAGATGTGCGTGACTATTCTAGCCACTATTGAAAATGTTATATCGGGCCCATGATAAGCATAAATTACTCATAATTGGTGATTTTAATACGTCTGGCATTTCCTGGCAAAGTAGTGAAATTTCAACTCATTCTTTTTACCTGTCGGCCAAGTTCAACTCGTTACTTGATCTATCTTTTACGACTCTGCCCCAATTTAACAATATTCTGAACTCCTTTGGCAATGAACTAGACCTATGCTTTAGCAACGCGAAGCTGTGAATGTGTCCTGTGGAGACTTTTACCTTGTGAAGCCAGATAAATATCATCCCCCGCTTCACATTTCATTACAATTAGGGATACCTATATAGTAGCAGGAGATTGAAGGATACAGCAACACCTCGGTCTTTTAATTTCTCAAGCGGAGATTACGTGGGTCTTTACCACTATCTTAATAATGCGGGCAGGTATTCAGTAGCAGAACTAAGAGATGTTAATGACCAAGTCACGGCAATCACAAATATTATTCACGATGTAATGAATAACCTTATACCGCTAAAAGGTGCTAAACGCTCTAAATTTCCCCTCTGGTTTTCTGATGGGCTGAAAACAACTTTGAAGCGCTGGTATATATGTTTTATAGAGAGTTTTAGAATTGGGGGCGCAAGGCTCTGGGCCACCAAGCCGCGTTGCGTCGGTTGCTCTTGGGTCTAGGTGAGCAGCAGAGTTTGAGGATTGGGTCGAACGCAGACAGCGTCGGGTTGAGCGCTCGGGGCGCCGCAGTGTGGAAAATAGAAAGGTGCTTGAAAGAAAAAAAAATGAACCTCTTTTGTTACAAGTGAAAACAAACAGAATGCATTTTTGAGCTGAAAGAGCGAACAATAAAATGTAAGAAACTGTGTTAGTACCGGATAGCATTAGGAATTAAGTGTGCGATTCTAAGCCAAGCAAAGCCAATCGAAGCCGAGTGCTCTTAGTTGGTGTTTTCTTGTAACGCGCTGCGAAAAAACTGCGAGTTCACCCCGCGTGAAATGGCGAAAATCAGTCGAAGTAAATAAAGTTTGCTCTGCGACCATCTGCTGTACGCCATCGCTGTCACCCGCGAGGGCGGCCCAAGACGGCTTGGGGGCCCACGCTAGTTTTCGATTCTTGGGTCTTGGGTTAACGCGAACGCAAGAACCCAAGACTGGCTTGGGTTCTGCGCATGCGCACATGTGGCGCGCAATTTTCTTGGGTCCCCAAGCCGCTTGGGCCCCCAATTCTAAAACTCTCTAATATGTACAGGGCACTCTCTAAACGTCTTTACAAGCGTGATCACTCCTTCTATATAGCACATGTGGACGCTAGTACTTCTAATAATTCAAAGTCTTTTTGAATACGCGTTCGGGAACAGTCATCCAACAATACAAAACAAGATATCTCTCTACTTGGTGACGTCAGCCAACCCGTTCCAGACGTCGCCGGCGCCTTAGCCCGACACTTCGGGTCTGTGTATGGTGAAGGCTACAGTGACGGACATAGGCGGAGAGTTTTCATTTTTCCGGGAGGGGGGAGGGGGGGTGCTGAGGCCCAACCAGTGTGTATATATATATATATATATATATATATATATATATATATATATATATATATATATATATATATACAGTATATATATATATATATATATATATATATATATATATATATATATATATATATATATATATATATATATATATATATATATCATCAGCCTAGTTACGCACACTGCAGGGCAAAGGCCTCTCCCATACTTCTCCAACTACCCCGGTCATGTACTAATTGTGGCCATGTTGTCCCTGCAAACGTCTTAATGTCATCCGCCCACCTTTCTGCCGCCCCCTGCTACGCTTCCCTTCCCTTGGAATCCAGTCCGTAACCCTTAATGACCATCGGTTATCTTCCCTCCTCATTACATGTCCGGCCCATGCCCATTTCTTTTTCTTGATTTCAACTAAGATGTCATTTACCCGCGTTTGTTGCCTCACCCAATCTGCTCTTTTCTTATCCCTTAACGTTACACCGATCATTCTTCTGTCCATAGCTCGTTGCGTCGTCCTCAATTTCAGCAGAACCCTTTTCGTAAGCCTCCAGGTTTCTGCCCCATATGTGAGTACTGGTAACACACAGCTGTTATACACTTTCCTTTTGAGGGATAGTGGCAACCTGCTGTTCATGATTTGAGAATGCCTGCCAAGCGCACCCCAGCCCATTCTTATTCTTCTGGTTATTTCAGTCTCATGATCCGGATCCGTGGTCACTACCTGCCCTAAGTAGATGTATTCCCTTACCACTTCCAGTGCCTCGCTACCTATCGTAAACTGCTGTTCTCTTCCGAGACTGTTAAACATTACTTTAGTTTTCTGCAGATTAATTTTTAGACCCACTCTTCTGCTTTGCCTCTCCAGGTCAGTGAGCATGCATTGCAATTGGTCTCCTGAGTTACTAAGCAAGGCAATATCATCAGCGAATCGCAAGTTGCTAAGGTATTCCCCATCAACTTTTATCCCCCATTCTTCCCACTCCAGGTCTCTGAATCCCTCCTGTAAACATGCGGTGAATAGCATTGCAGAGATCGTATCGCCCTGTCTGACGCCTTTCTTTATTGGGATTTTGTTGCTTTCTTTGTGGAGGACTACGGTGGCTGTCGAGCAGCTATACATATCTTATATCTATATAAGATATCTATAATATATATATATATATATATATATATATATATATATATATATATATATATATATATATATATATATATATATATATTTCTTGCACTTGAAGACACTTCGTGTGACCTCGAAGAATTGAGCGCTGAAGTGATGGCGTTATATCAGTATACGCAAGACCTCATAGTAGGAGACAGTTAAATTTCACAGCCCGAGTCCTCCCGGTGGTATAATCTACCTTCGTGTAATTGTCGCATACTTCGCTATCACTAGTATACTGCTTCGCCTTTCCGGCGAAACTGCAGCCTATCTCGTTTTTTTATGAGAGTTCGAGTATAAGCTCTGCTGCGCATGGCTGCTGTTGATTCTGATTTCGAGTGAATCCGGCTTGGCCTTATTTCGCTTACTGAGTGAATTATACAGAGTTCCTCAACTATCATTCACCAAAACTATGAAGAAAGACTGTAGAACGGACACAGCGGCAAAAAAGACGAGGACACGAGAGAGCTATACACGCACACAGCGCTGACTTGCACACTAAGTCGCTTTAAAAAAGGAGCAGTTGCATTACTCGAAGAAAACATAGTGCATATTGTTTCCAGTGCAGTGGAGTAGCCGTCAGTAAGTATTTCGTTACTGAGATTTAATTCGGTAATTTCAACTGATTATCTAACGCGAAACGTACTGTTCTAATTTTCAAAGTGGCAACGAGGCATTTGTAGGCACCCCAAAATGACATCGAAGTGCGGTGTTTTCAATGTCGTACTAATTACATGCATTTTTTTTTCTGACTGGCAAAGAAACCTCACGTAGCATGAAAAATACCACATGAGCGAGCTCCCACCCGCATCATAAAGAAGCGCCCTCAAATAAGCTGATTGAAAGCAACTGTATTGCCTGTCGCAAACCTAAAAAGACAGCTCATCACCTTGATAATGGTACGTAAGAAGCGCCAACAGCAGGCTTCGCAGCTATTCCTTCCTTACGTCACACTTAGTATCCGTCTCTCAAGGCCGACTGATCACATTGATAACAAAAGCCCCTTGCTAACGTGGCCGAAGCGCTGCTCTGACCCTGCACGAAATGCGAAAAGCGATGTAATAGGCACAGAACGTCTCAAAATCTCGGCTTTGCTCGCACCGCAACTAAAGAGTGCGCGCGAAGCTATATTTCGCGCCAGAAACTTGATCGGACCAAAACCAAATTAAAGTGACCGGTTTATTTTTTACGAAAGTGTATACGTGCTGCATAAATATGTTCGCGTCAAAAAATAAAAGAATAAACACACCGGGAAGCGACCAACGCGTACGGAAAAGGCAAAACCGATGCTTTCAATAAAGTAAATATACCACTTCTAAATGAGCCGAATTGGCAATCAAGATGTCCTGCACACACACAAAGAAAAACAGTTATTATCTATGAATTCGTAAGCTCCGTTGAACAGCAGCCTAGAGGATGTGTTCGAATATGTCTCCTTCTGCAGCTATAGCGGTACTGTGTCCGTTTTATCACATCTTAGTGGCTTTCTTGATGACCGACGCCGGAATTCTACGGTAGTTGAAAATTAAATTATGGGGTTTAACGTGCCAAAACCAATTTCTGATTATGAGGCACGTCGTAGGGGAGGACTCCGGAAATTTCGACCACCTGGGGCTCTTTAACGTGCACCTAACTCTAAGTACACGGGTGTTTTCGCATTTCGACCCCATCGAAATGGGGCCGCCGTGGCCGGGATTCGATCCCGCGACCTCGTGCTCAGCAGCCCAACACCATAGCCACTGAGCAACCACGTGCGGGTACGGTGGTCCGTTATCCTTGCCTAGAACTAATCTGACTTCCGTCTCGATCATGTAAGCACGATCTTTCACATAACGCGAAAGAATGAAATCGAGTGGATAGAGATCATGCGACCTAGCCGGACACTTTACAGGCCCATGCCTTCCTATTAATTGCGCACGAAAACCGGAATCCAGCCAGTTTCGTGCTCGGCTGCTGCTGTGTGCGGGTGCCCCATCTTGCTGATACCACAGAAGTGGAAGACCTGACAGAGGCACTTCGCCGAGAAACTCAACCATGGACCACACCTTCAAGGACTTCGTTCACGTAACGCTGTCCAGTCAGTGTGTGATCGAAGAGGGGACCGATTACAGTATCGACGTAAATCACGATCCACACATGAAGCGACTCCTGATACTGGAGCCGATTGCGCTTTACCCAGTTTGGATTGTGGTTACTGCAATAGTGCGCATTATGCTAATTTACCTGGGCGTTTCTGTGAAAATTGGCTTCATCTGTGCACATGATGTTGCTCAAAAAGTCCGGTGACTGAACGGCTTCTGTGAGGACCGCCTCCCCCCCCCCCTCAATTCGAGAAATCTAGACGATTCTAAAAGTCCCTATCTTCTAAGCATTGGTGCTGGTTAAGGTGGTACACGTGAAAGGCCAAGTCATTTAGAATCATCCAAACTGATGACTTGGAAATTGCTTCACGATAGACTTTAAGAATGCCGCCTCCTACAACTCTACAGTGTACGCGCTTTGTTAGTGCTCGTCTCGCTTTCTCTCTATCTCCCCTTCCACTCTCTTTCTCTTTTTATACCCCTTAACCCTTCCCCCCGTGCAGGGTGGCCTACCGGAACTACCTCTGGTTAACCTCCCTGCCTTTCTCTGTAATGTTTTCTCCCCCTCTCTCTCCCTGTCTCTCTCTCTCTCTGGTACCTAGGCGGCCACGTCTCGCACGCTATAGCATGAGAGTTTGAGGCCATAAATCCATGCGTAGGCTAGGGCTCAAAGATGGAGTCATCAGCCGTTGTTAATGGAAGCTGCCAGTTTGCCTCAGCTTTTCATAATTTCTGATGCTAGTCGGTGCGTTTGGTCTATCCCCACACTTCCATTACTGATATACATTTACGGGCTTCCTATTGCTGCCATTTGCAGCCCCCAAGGCAAGGATCATGTTTTCCTTCTGCTCATTAGAGAAAGACATGGCGACTGGGACGAAACAAAGCGCACCTTTAAAGCTTTGCACTGACGCTTTCAATTCTCTTTTGTGGTGATATACGTTTTGGGACAAAAAAATAAAAACTATCTGTGCACTTTATCTACTGTAAGACTACAGCTATCACAGCCAAACACCAAACGTGATGTTTTACTTCAGCCGAGGCGCTTCAGATAAGGCACTAGCTATAGGTTTTTTTCAAGGTCAAAAAAGCACGGAAACCAATTTCAAGCGTGGTGAACATACAGCAACGTATTCATTGTCTAGACATAGGCTATCCACACCTTTAGAAATAATTTTTAATTGGCTACATCCATCGCTTTGAAAAATATAATAAAATATGTCATATATATATATTTAAATATATTTTCTATGTGCATGGTGTTTACAGTGGAAATTTAAAACAATGTTTAAGTGAGAAAATACGAATGAGGCAGCCGCCGTTAGTGCTTCTTATGCGCGTGTCCTCCTATTGTCAGGACTTGCAGAAATAAAGCGAAAGTATGAATTAAAAGCCGGGCATGTCTGCGCCAATAATGATGCAGTAAGCTACCAGTCCCAGTAAAATTTCAAGTGAGAAGGTCGAGGAAAGTCAAAATAATCCTCAACTGATTTGGGTGACAAAGCTCTGGTAATGGCACTTGTCTTTAAGAGCATCAAATGGTTAAAACCGTCTTTTTTCGTGTGGTCATGATGGCATTCGACCTGCTTTGATTAAGCCGTACGAGTCCTTGCTTCATCCAGCGCTTACTTGTATTTTTTAATTTTGCTTGAATACGAGCACATTCCCAAAGGCTTGACAAACAGCGCGGGTCGTTCCCGTCTTTAAGTCAGGGGTAAAAACTGCTGCTAGCAACTACAGGCCTACTTCTCTCCTACGCGTAGCATCTAAATTATTGGAGTCAACTCTGCACTCAATAATTTGATCCTTTATTAAAAATACTGTTTTTCCTCAGCAGCATGGATTCATATCGGGACGCTCCACAACTACCAACCTCGTTACCTTCATGATGCATGCCTCTCAATCAGTGTATAAGAAAGGACTCCTGAATGTCATTTATTTTGACCGCAGTAATGCGTTTGATGTTGTATGCCACAAAATGCTTGTTCAAAAGTTGGCACAAATTGATTTGCACCACTCTGTCACAGCGCTGATAAGAAGCTACCTAAGCGACCGGTACTGTTACGCTAGCGTAAATGGTCGGTCGTCGGAACTGGTTACAAGTGGAATTCCTCAAGGATCTGCCCTGGGGCCTTTTGTTTTCTCGCTGTTTATTAACGACGTTATGGCAGTCATTCAAAACTCTACAATTTTGTTATATGTTGATGACGCGAAACTTTCCAAGGCGGTAAAAAAATTCTAATGATTGCGCCGCTCCTTAGAATGACATTACAAATTTCGCGTCATAGTGCGCTGAAAACAAGCTGGTCATGAATGCATCGAAAACGACAGTTGTAAGCGTCACGCGGAATACTAGCAGGACTTTATTACCCTATAGCGCTAAAGACGTTCTCCTGCCAAGAGCTCGGGGAACGAATGACCTTGGTGTGTTCTTCGATAGCTCTCCGATTTTCTCGCCCCACGCTCAACAGACGAGGCGGCGTGCACTTCGAACACTCGGCACAGTATGTTGGGTGACGAGAGACTTCAAACAACCGGGGCCATTTGTTACTTTATATAAGAGCGTATGCCTTCCAGTTCTTGAGTACACGTGTGCTTTGGTGGGGGGGGGGGGGTCGCACTTGTACGTCAAATTGTGAACTTCTCCAAAATGTGCAAAAGAAGTTCACACCTATATGTAAAGATCAATTCTGTCAAAAGGCTTCCATCTCCATAGAGCTAACACAGGCACTCGCGTTACCTATACCTGACATGTAGACGCAAGAAATCGGATGCCCCTTTTCTTCACAAATTAATAAATCGAAAAATCTGCTGCTCGCGCTTGCTTTCTAATGTGCGCTTTTACATCCAGAGAAAGACACAAGGAAACAGCGCGCCTTCCAGCCTTCAGACTTTTGTAACCCTCTATCTAGAGTGCAGGCGACATATAAAGAGTACCTGGATATCTTCGTGCCTAACTTTAATATTTTCCTGAAAGAAGTTGCAGAGGAATTTCAATAACAGAAAAAAACAGTCTCATATATATTGTGTGTTCCGAACCCTTTTTTCTGTTTATCCAATATTGCTTTGTATTCTCTTCGTGTACGCATTTTACGCTCAGTTAAAATCTGCATTCGCGAAATCATTATCCTTTTTTTATGTGTGCGCGTGTGCATGTGTGCATATGTGTGTTTGTGTGAGCTTGCATTGTTCTTTCTGTACATTGTTTTGCCGAGTGCACCAGCACCAAGACCCTCGAGATTCTTCCTGGGCATCTTTGATGTTCAAGAATGACGACGGCATCGCCAGAGACAGCGGCAGCCTCGTTTTAGTGCGTGCTGTGTTTGCAGTTATTTTCATCTTGTTCTTTTTTTTATTATTGCAGAGTATAATGCACTTTTAATTTCGTAAAAACCGGCTCTAAAGAGGCCTTATCCATCCATTCCCATCTTATAGATTAAACTTACAACAATACTGCACGTTCATTGAGGCAATGACGAGCGTCTCCGTTTTCACTGCAACCGCTTCTCTCCTTGTGTCTCTCGGATGCCTAATACCGCGGCACCATAATTACGCCGCCCTCGCGTACGCAAACAAGGCGACGCGAAGAGGCCGACCGGCCGCCACAGCCGCGCCTGACAACGACGCAACGCAGCTGTGGCCTCGTCCAAGGATGCGATGATGAAAGGAACGACCGAACGGGTGAGAAAAAGAAAAAAAAAGCGTGTGCGAAGGAAGACAACAGTCGCTGCCCTTCGCGTATATACACACCGCGGTCGAGGCCGATCTCGACGACGACGGCTGCTTGGACGTAAACACGCACGAGAGCACGCGGCCGCGAGCGTACGCACACTCGCCTTCGATTGCCTGCGTGTGACCCCCACGTTCGCGCAACCGGTAGGCGCGCGCAATACTCCCCCAGCGCCTGTGCTCGTGACGGCGACTGACGGCCGTGCGCCTTCTTCCGCCGACCTCAGACGAGTGGGTTCGACAATGAACCGAAGGCTTCATTGTGAACGCTATACCACCGGCCGGGAGGCCCCTCACGCAACCGCCTCGCTCATATACTCGTCATCAGCACGCATCCATGTTCGTTACGAGAAGAAAGCCTCTTCCTGCAATCTGCGCTTAACCCCCCGTCCTCGGGACAGCCGATTCAATTCTCAGCCTCTAAATGTTCTCATCTCACCATAGAAATTCAAAGGCTGCAGTGCAGAAACGATCAAGGAGACAAGAATGCAGACTCAACGCAGCGAGCTCTATAATATGAGGAGCGAACTTGTATTGCTCAAGGTTCGTAAATATATATGCGCGCACGAATTACGCATTTCTTGTACCGGTCACTCTTCGCGTGACGGACAGATTCTGCTGGGGTACTCGCCAAAGAATGCTTACGCATTAAAAAGGCCGAATAAGTAATGGCTCGTTTGTGTCGCTTGCCGAGCAATGCGACTCGTAGTAGTTGCGCCGTTTACGCCAGCGAGTAAGTCACAGTTCTGTGTTGAGCAGTGAGCCATGGCAGAACGCTTACAACTGCTTTAAAAACGGCAAAAGTTTCCCTTGGGGGCTTGCCAGACGACGACGAATAAGCACACAGCGTTAGAGCACCGCAGTGTCACACAGTCACTTTCAATCAAAATCGCGCCCGATCCGAATCGAATTTCTCAATTTCGATCAAGCATAATCGCTGCCACCCAATCCAACAATCCGAATTGAGTTAGTTTAGCTCACTCGACATGACGGTGCTGACGACAGCCTTCGATCGCGATCGTGAAGCTCGATCTCGTTGCAGGGATCGCGATCGGCGGAATGCAGATCGAGCAAAATTGCGATCCAAAATGAGCCTGCAGTTGCACCTGGTTTAGATCGAGTTGTCTGGCCATATAACGTAACAGTGTGACAGGGGCGTCAAATTATAGGCCGCGGCGAACAACGCGCGCAGGAGCGAAATGAGTTGTGCATCGCCTACAGTGAGGCGTCGATTAAAAATCGCTCAACCTCTAACGTTTTCAGGGTGCCACTTTAGAGAGTTCAATTTTAGTGTAACAGTAGGCTTTACTCACGTGCAGGGTTACTTCGTACACTTGCTTTCCCTGCTCCGAACTCCACTAAGCGTGAACGTCCAGGTCGTCCACTTCTTTCGCGGAGAGAACATGTGAAGCATTGTGCAGCCGGTCTCCGCTGGTTAACGCCAGCAGCATGAAAGTACTCTCCTGTTCCTTTAATAGGCCTAAACCCCGCTAAAACTATCTGCGACATCACCGAGGAGCACGCAGCACCTTCAGGTGCACATGAACAAAAAAAGTGACGAATCACGCATACACGTGCGGCTTTCGGAAAAGTGTGCACGTATAGTTTCGAAACCTCGCGGTCCTCCCACCTTCCCAGTGTCGCGCAGCTCGCCACAGGCGGCGCTGAGCAGCGTGGCACCGCTGCTCCTCAGCGGCGCCACCTGTGTACTTATGGAACCTGTATGTTGACCACGTGCTGTGACAGACAATGACAGTCTGAACTGAACGAAAGACAGAGGACAAGGGTTGAGAGCACGCGCTATGACTCTGTGTACGGAGGCGACGCTGCAAGCAATATGTTGTGCAGAATAAGGCACTCTATCTTTGGTATCGTTGACATTAACGGACGAGAAGAGGAAAAAGCAAAAAGAAATCCCGACCCAACTTGTTCCCTCAAACAGAAACTTAACAGCACACAATAACAACAAACTATGAACAACAAAATCGGCGCTATGCACACTTTAACATCTGACCAACAGTATATACATGTACCGCACTGCAGTGCAGCAGGCAGGCAGGCAGGCAGCTAAGCGCCTGAAATATGCAAAGAATGCTATTCGCATTAAAAATGAAGCCCCTACGGCTCACATATGCCTCCATTAGAAATATTTTTCTTCGCCTATCTAAGTGGAGAAATGCCTTATTTTTAAGCAGATGAACACAGAATGTTGAAACGTAATTTTGAACTTAAAATCTAAAAAATCAAATCTTTTGCAAATAAAAGATGCAATTTTCGGCCCACATCCCCCCTTAATAAATGCACAAGGCGCTGATTACATTTAGGTACCGTTTGCTGTTTCAATGCTCAAAGCAGCAGCCGCCGCTTCCGACGCCTCCACGTTTCCCAGAAGGCAGTTCCCAGGACTTAGGGCGGGTTAAAGAAGTGTAGTCCAAGATTTTGAAGCAGCCACGTGCTGTGAGTGGCATATGGTAAAACTTCATCCTGGTCCTTCGGAACGCGCGTCAGCACATAGCGGGCCGCTCCCACGTCGGTACACGAAGCAGCAGAGAGGCTCGGCCTATCTGCCACGACGTGTACCCGATGCTGCAGAAAAATATATGTTATATGTATATAAGCAAAAAAATAGGAGAAAGATAGGAAGGGGAAGGAATACACTAGAAAATAAAGACTTTACATGAAATACATTCATATATACGCGTACCCATATACACATACATATATTTAAGTATATTGATGCATCTCATGTAGTTTATTTATTTATTTTTCTAGTGTATTCCTTCCCCTCCTTATTTTTCTCCTATTTTTCACTACTTTCTTCTCCCATATACATTCTCACGGAACAGTTCAGATGTCCACTGATGAGTGAGACAGTTAGATAGCCGCGGAGCTTCGTTTCCTACATTCTTTCGTCATGTTATTATAACAAAACTAGTGCTGTTACAGCCAAAGTCAACCCTTTTGAAATCAACCAAGTCGAGAAACAATGACTGGAAAAAGTGATGCTTTTTTCCAGCGGGTGCGATGTGCCTTTGGCCTCTTCGCTCGTGTATCACTGGGACTAAGAGCACCGTGTTCATTTCCGTTCGATGCTTAAACAAAACAAAAGTGATGGCGCACGCGTTGTGCTTTTTTCCACGAAGGCAGCGTCATCGGCGACGCGTTGCAAATTAATATCTGGAAAAATATGCATGTTTTTCTTTGTCTGGAAAGGGGAGAGTAGTCCAGTGATTTAGAACTCTTTAGTGCATTAGCATTCTTATGACACTTCACAGACTTTCCGAAGGCTATCTATCTATCTATCTATCTATCTATCTATCTATCTATCTATCTATCTATCTATCTATCTATCTATCTATCTATCTATCTATCTATCTATCTATCTATCTATCTATCTATCTATCTATCTATCTATCTATCTATCTATCTATCTATCTATCTATGTTTGCATCGAACCATTTTCCTGCTAACTAGCACGTGTAAATTACGATGATGCGATAAGGAAATCATCCATTCATGTACTATGTTCTGGGTGTTATATCTTTCTGTTCTTTTGCTTATGTTATTTTATACATATATATGCTGATGCTTTCCGATAAAAACGTTAGTCGTGAGTCAGCGCATGTCCAGTGTATTTCTTTCCCTCTTTGTGAGCGCTGCAAGTGCCGAAAAATGTGTACACATGTACCGCGCTTCAAGGAACCTTCTTACCGACTACATGGTTCACTGTAGATGCGAGGCTGGATATGTACGGCTCTTCCATGAACCTCTGTGATGTCAACTTTGGTAGCTATATATGTATGTGCCAGTAGATGTGTGCCGCTCTACAATGGCAAAAAAGGTCCCTTAAATTTCTGCGATGCTGGGCAGAATCCAACAAGTGTCACATGGTTTCCTCAAGGACAGCAGCCCATCGTTTTAGCAGGCTGCTCCAGAAATGCTTTTTACAGCCAAGCTGTATATGGCTAGCCGATTCGTCCGTCCGTCCGTCTTTCGCTCGTATGCCGAAAATCCCTCCGGCGCAACCACATGCGCATGCGCAAGAAAAAGAGAAAGAGAGGGGCGCGATTCACTGCGCCAGTAGTGACGTCGCTGCCCTCCCTCGATTGCAGCCGAGCACGCGCGCAGCAGTTTCTCTCCGGCTCCGATATGGGTAGATCCCGCGTCATACGTACTCCTGAGGAGCAGGCAGCTTTCGATCAGCAACGCTGCGAAGCGGGAACGAGCTCGTCTACGCCGTCCTGATGCTGCAGTCCGGGCACAAGAATAGGCTCGCACAGGACAGCGCAAGCACCAACTGCGTACCGAGGATCCTGCAGACTATGAACTGTCGGAACTAACCTAGTGATAAACGCCGGGGCCGCACGTTTCAGCTTCACTGGTTAACCATTTGTACGAAATGCTTGGGTGGGGATTTTTCCTTTCTTTCATTGTGTTTATTACAGTAACTTGTAATCTAATAGAACATTAACCAATTGTGCATAGTCATAGAATGGCGGGCGCAATGTCAGTCACACACAGAAGAGGCACTGGTCATACTTCAGGTGGAAAAGCTGGTTTCACTTTAGAAGGGTGGTAAGAATACGAACATAACCAAAATGGAGTATCAGGCCGGTTATATATCACATTCATCGTAAACGTGCTTTAGGTGTACAATAATCTGGATAAAATTCACCATTGTAGTGCAATCGGTTCGTCGTTGTGGTCTCTGAATTTCTACGAGAAAAAAGATTGTCGAAAGGTGCATTATCATCAGAGGTCGGCAGCAGGTATCGCACGGTATAAGTTGATTTCAAAGTCTTTCAATAGAGTTCGTTAGAAGACATCCCAAGGCAGGATGGCGTCTTTGCAGTCAATAAAACAATGCTCAATTGTCTCTAATACATCAAAGGCGAGAGTTAACAAAAGGTACAAAGATATGCTTTTTTCTGTCGCCATATTTTAGCGGTGACGTTCCATTATGAATTTTATAGAGGAATATTTTACAGCAAGTGGATACATACATTTTACGAACTTGCTTTAGCACATCGTGGCCTGGCAATTGAATGTATAGTGATCGGGAAAATGGAGGCGGAAATAGCATAGACAGTGAATGTTTGCATAACGTATTACGCGACAGGGAGTACAAGTGGTCAGTGGAAAGCCAAACTGTCTGGAAACGAACCGCCAAGTGAACTTCTTGCATGAACCCCCACAAGCATAAACACGAAGAAAATGAAGAAACAACTAAATCAGGTAAAGCAGTAACAGGTTCGACTTGCTGACTGACCGATTCATAGGATGCGAAGTATCGCGGAAGAAGAAGAAACGGGATACTATTTGCCGCACGTAAACATGCACTAAGCCCAGCCCATCCACAGTTCATTAGCCGAAACAAATATTCTTTTCGGTAACAAAAATTTATTACGTACTGGAAGTGATTCATTGTGCCAGGCTCTAGATCCAACGCGTTCACCGAATGTTTGCAATTTTCGTATATTCGACTGTCGAGCCCGTGATGAGCCACAAATGCACCGGGTATATGGGCCACTTTTCAATGAAACTCTCGCCAACTTAATTGGGCCACTTTGTACGAGACCTTTAGGCGTGCGGCAAGCGATCGAGGGAACGATCCTCCGCGTTCGCATAAGCCCCCAGGTTAAAGGAAGTTTTCATCTAGGGACCTGACGTCCCCACGCTTCTCGTCTCTGAGGCCACGCGCTCGGCTTCTCGGCAGTGCCACTAAATGACGCGGCGTGTTCAGACTGAAGCGCGAGAGAGGAGCCCGGCTGCAGCACGATGCATTTCTCAGCGTTCGCACGCACCGGCGCGCCACGCATTTCGGAGGCCATGCGCCGGCTTCGCGGCGGCGCTACTAGATGGCGCAGAGTGTTTTGGGGGAAGCGCGAAAGAGGAGTCCCACTGCAGTACACGCCGCATACATCACTCGCCTGGAGGGTGGCAACACGTTGTCTCGCCACGTTGATTCAGTGCTAAACGCATTAGTGTCGACAATCATCGTGGGATGGGATCCACCGAATGTTTTTTTTACATCGTATAAACGGTTTATTTATTCACCCATTCATTGTTTTGTCCTACATCTAGATTATCGGCCGATGTGTTGTGCCATTTCGGTGGCGTTACCAGCTAGCAATTCTTCAGTGTCGGAATGTGTCACAGATCTCGTATTTTATTATTACGCATGACAACAAGAAACTGGTTCGAACATCCACAAAACATCTGCTGAAATCAGCGCCAGCCTGACAGCAGCCGCAGTTGACTGATTCGGCCGACCGGTCATCCCCTACGACACTTCACCTCGTAAAAAATAGCGCAGCAACAATGAACTGCTTCAGGAATGAGATCCTGCGAATGCCTGTCTGAAACTTACACTCTAAAAAAAAGTTTACACCCTTTGGGTTGTATTTTGTCCCCAGACAATAATCGTCATCTGTCTTGCACGCATTTCCTTTTTTTAACGCTGCGAGCCCGGGTACTTTTTAGTCACGAACGGCTTGAGCGTCATCAGCTTGACACAGCATTCCTGACAGGAAAGTAGCGAGAGCCGAGTTTTCAAGAAAGGAAACGCAAGCAAGGCAGGTGATAGCTGTTTGGGGACAAGATGAGTCCCAAAAGGTGTAAACTTTTTTTTTAGAGTGTAACACTCGCTGAGAACAACCGACGTCACGCCACAGTGACTGCTGTTCACCTCACAAGAGCGGTGCCGACAAAACAGTGCGGACCTGTCTGTTGAGTTCGGCGACCGAGACGAGCTCCATTCTGGGTAACTTGGGGTCAACATCGGAAGTGGTGCGCCAGTGGTCGTTCACCCCACCTGTATAGGATATTTTGAATCCCACAACTTTTGCAGTCGCTACCTACTCTGCCGCAGAAGAACATGCGAACAAACACGTCACTCGTCGTCTGCCAGCAACCCGTGACATGGCGCCGTTATCTCCAGACGCGTCCCCGCGAAGCACTACACAAGTTGGGCCTGTCTTCACTGTTGTCTTATAGCTCACCTTGATATGTAAATATATAGCGCTTCTTCACTCTATACCCTTTCCCTGTCCTTTTACTTTTAAAACGCTCTCCCTCCTTCAGTGCTGACCGTGGTTTAGGTGTCAGCAGACTGCGCTAGACAACTACTGCGGTAAGTAGCAATTTTCCTTCCCTTCCTTTATTCATCTATTTAGCAAACAACCATTACTAGTCGCGGGGGCTGGCCAAAGGCGTGCTGCGATGGGGGTCGCGTTGCTCTTGGTTACACAGGGTATACAGTAGTGAGCCACCGATATCCATGTAATTATACGTAACGTCATCGGTCGTCCATTTGCTCGTAAATGCATGAACTCGTTTATACGGTCCGTGTATATGCCAGAAATGCAAAGGAATCGCTACTTTTACTTGTTGCATTGGCGTATCTTGCTGCCGTTTATACACGCTAAGAAGAAAAGGAGGAAATGAGGTATTGAAGTTACTCCTTTAGGGAAGGAACTGATCTGCCACAGCCATTCCTCCCCTTAGGGGCTAAGTGCGAGCGGATGAACTGTTACTCCCCATGCCGTTACCCATCCGAAGATTAACAGTTGCTCTTTTCCGATGCTCGTCAAGGGAGTAACGGTCATTATTTCGATGCTCCGCAAAGGTGGAATTAAAGAAATTAGGCATTTATACCCTGATAAAAATGTTACCGAACTAAAAAAAAAGAAAAAAAGTGGCCGTAAGTGGCATCCGAACTCACGTCATCACGCTCACAAGTCAGGTACTCTAAACACTGCACCACGGCAGATCGCTTGTCGGGGCAGGACATTGAGACAAGTTCAGCATCGGCACTCAGGTGTGGCAGTATAAAAGCGACTCGGCATTTTGTGTACGCTGTGCGGGGAGAGTCTGACGTTGAGTGTGCTTGCAACCATAAGCGAGTGCGAAAAGAAATCTGCCCGAGTATACTTAGGGTGATTCAAACTGAGGCACTACGCGATGTATACGTGTAGCGAGCTCAAACGGGGCACACAAACGGCAAAAAATGACAATTTCTCTGTCGCTTAGTGTGTCCCATTTGAGCTACACATCGCTCCAATTAAGTTCGTAATCTCCTTGGAACGAAAGGAACTAAGGTACTATTCACCAGTAAAATCTAGCAGTCTATCAATGACTTGCGCGTTTAATGTGCATCGCTCACTTATAGTGTGTGCACGAAGGGCATGGCTCTTCACATTCCAGCTTTTAAATTTCACGCAATTTTTTCACGACGAGGCAAAGTGCTGCTTTGCATATAGTTCAATAGATAATTCATGAACTTCGAACTATTCACGATTTATAGACAATACCGTTTCTGCCGCATCACTCCGCGACACGGACGAAAACAGCGAATCGCATGGGGAGTCACTGTTTTTGTTCGTCCTCCCGTTGCTCTCTTTCCGACCAGGGACTGAACACTTCCTCTCCGAAAGTTTCACACGGCATGCATATTCATGCAGTTAGTCCCTTGAGGGAAGAAAGCGCCCTTTTTAGGACTAGCTGCCCCGTTACTCCCGTTTAACCCGGGATTTTTCTTAGAGTGTAGAAGTGAATTCACAGCGCAAGGGTCAGATATGTACGGCAAGAGCAACACCGGTTGTTGTTGGTTGTTTAATAAATAAAAGTTGGCTCTGTGTTGGTGCGCGAACGTTTGCATCGTCAAGGATTTGTGTACAGTCCGTCGTGTACTCCCTGTGACTCCTATGAGACACTTGAACACCTTATATTAGAGTGTCCCGCATTCGTCACACAACGTGTACTGCTAATTAAGGAATATGGACTGATTGGACTCAAGTGTGCGACCCTTGATGATTGCCTGTTTCCGAGAGGGAGTGTTGCTCAACGCGACCAGGTCCATAGAACCTTGCTAAGTTTCATGCCGAAAACTGACTTGGCCTCCCATTTATAGAAATTTTGTTCCGTGTTCCTACTTTCTTTGTCCGTGTCTTTGTCATTTGTTTATTTCCTATTTTCTTTCCTATTTGCTTGTTTCCTATCTTCTTCCCCTCTTCTCCTCTTGTTCATTACCTCCTCCGGAAAGGGTAAGCAGGCGCTGTGCCCCTCTCGGTGGCAGTTGTCAGCTTGCTCCGTCCCTGTTTCCTTTGGGTTTTCGTATGTTTCCATAAATAATAATAATAATAATAATAATAATAATAATAATAATAATAATAATAATAATAATAATAATAATAATTGACATAAGTAGATAAGTAAGGAGAACGGAAGGGAAGGAAATTACTACCAACCGCACTGTAACTGTGTAGTCCAGTCTGCCGATCAGCTGAACGGTGGTCAGCAGCATGTGGGCAGATGGGGGTTAGGGGAGTAAAATGACGTGCATGCAGACAGGGTGCAGTATAGAAGGTAACTCTATTTACAGATCGACTAGGTAAAAATTTATCTACAGAAGGAGTAGCCAAGGGAAAGGAGAACCAAAAGGAGAGGCCGATAGGGATAAGAGAGAAAACGCGTGCGTTTGTTTATTTTTTTCTGACCAATAGCTGCGTATCCATGAATGCGATAGTGTATATACATAGCGTATCGCAAACTTTACCGCGTCATCGTAATTGCTATGCTACAGCGTTTGCATGCGGCCCATGGCCCCTTCGTCCGAAGCAAGCTGCGAGTGTTTCCGGCGATTTTCATTTCTCTCGTGAGTGGAGGAGGGCACATGGCGGCAGCCGTCTCTCTCCTTCAACGCTCTGCGCCAGCGTTTCAATGCACGTGCCTCTAATTTGGTTATCGAACTACCCTATCTTGTCGCATCGATGTGTGACTAATGTCAGAACAGCACGCTTGTGACCCCAGCCCGCGTGCCAAAGGCCCTTTGAATTTAAGGAGCATAGAGCTTTCAAAGTAACGTTAATTCAAGTGATATGTGTCAGTGCTACACGGTCTCCGGATGGTATCCGCTGAAGCTTTTAACGGAAACCACAACGTATACAGGCTGAGTCGCAAAAGTAACGAGTAACGAAATGAGATAACGACACGCGGACAAGCAAAAAAAAAAGAACGAGGACACTTCGATGCGTAGCAGACTACAACCAAATCGCACGTGGCACCCATCTTGCATCGATGTTGCTGATGGCGACAGGCCATGCCGGCTCTTTTGTACCTGCACATTCGTGATAGACATCGCGGGTACGTGTCACGAGTGTTTTGTGCTTAGAAACTTCTATAATACCATGAAACTTGTTTAAATTTTAACAGGCGAAAATTGAACTTCCGTATTTATAAATATTTTTTTTCCTCTGTTGGATGCTCTCTAGGCTCAACAGTATTTCCTTGAGGTTTCAAAGGACAAACGCGGACTCCTTTGACTGAGGGCTTCCTTCGACTAGGCCTTCTTTGATGCGCCCATGTGTCAACGCGCGTCTTCCCTTGATTTTTGGTTTAGAGGACTTTGAAAGTGCCCACGTGACTGGGGCCCATCTGTCACAGATAATGTCCTTCTGGCCTGCAGCGCTAAGTGACGAAGTGTAATTGCGAATTGTATTGTTTAAACATAAAAATATGCAAACGGCCGTCTGCTTTTGTAAAGAGGGGAACGGTCGGAGCTTCACAGCTCTGTGACTGCGCAGTCTGCTTTGACGTGTATATGTGAACAGATAGAGGTGCATACATACGAAGGACTTTATGCGAGCCCTTTCGCAACGTGTTGCCTGACGACAAAGCGAGTGTCGAGGTGTCGAGGTCAGTTCACATCGACAGTGGGGTTATCGGGATAAGCTGCCCAGCTGTGACTCGATCGGGCATAATCTTCAGCTGCGCGTGAACTGTGCGACACGCTGTCGCATCTTCCGTCACCTGCAGCTAGAGCGAAAATCCGGGGTTATAAAGCAATAAAGAGAAATGCTGTTTGATAAGATAATTACGTTTCTGCATTAGCCAGAGCGCCACTTTTTACTGCGAAAGGAGGAGGAGGGTAGGTTAGCCAGAAAATATGCAATAGGGAATGACGAGTGGCGACGTTGCGCCCCGACGCGCCCTGACGTCACCGACTTTTCTACAGCCTCTTCTCGGGTCTAGAGTTAGCCGCTTTTTATCGGTAAGGAAAGATTATACGTCACAATCTCAAGGAACTAACGACGCACGTTCAGCGAGCAAGCTCCCAGAACCCTAGTTACATCCGTCAAAGCGACTTGACGACACAGCATGTAACTAGGGTGCAGGGCATGGCGATGTTTTGATGCATCGCTCCCTCTCTCTCAGTCGTCCGCTACGAGCTGCTGCACCGGCCCTCGCAACGACGCGTGGCGTCAACGGAAGCAGCACTCGTCGCGAACAAACGACCGCTTGTCCCTTCGGGCTCCTGGCACAGATCCCCCAATGCTTAGCAGCGCGAACTCGGAGATCGAGACGCTCGCGGGGCGCCCCCAGCAAAACGGACACGCGCACCGGCACGTACGAATTCACACGACGACTCGAACGTCGACCCATTCGTCAGCGGGGCCTGGGTCGCCGATTTGATGCGGTCGATGGTTAGCGCGAGGCTCGGGGTGCGTGAGCGGCTCCCGCGTTAATTGCTCGACAAGAAGTGGGTATACAGCTCACCGCAGTGAAACGGGTGCACCGGTCTGCGCGTCGTAGCCTGCGGCGTTCCTGTCAACGCGGCTGTGCACCCGCAGTGGGCCTCGGTGCCGTGAGATCGAGCACGCGCATGTGTGAATCGACGCGTGTCCATTTGGTCACGAGCAAGGCCACTAGATTAATTGGTGCGAGTGTACCGAAAAGAAAAGAGAATTTCGGCGAGACAGTCGTTGGGAGTGGCAGGAGTGTTGCGAACCGGCGTGGCCCCCCAGGTAGAGCACACGAAGTCGATTTCAGGGATACAGAGGATAAAACGAATTTCCGGGCTTTTTCGACGTCTTAAATATGCCTCAGACCAGTCTGAATATATCTGAGCGTTAAAATTGCTTAGGAAACATTTTCGAAAAGACTATTTCTATCATTGCATGTCTTCTCGAAACGCTATTAAAAGCGTGTTTTTGGCGGGAAAGCTTGTTTTTCTTTTTCTTTTCTTTTCCCGGCGGAGTCATGTCTGCTCCGCAGCCGTTAGAAAGTGCGAGTGAATAAACTTTTTAACGGAGACCAAGCTCTTATTGCCCTATTGTAAGGTGGCCGGCCACACTTAGCACAGCCGTGGCCCTATTCCAACTGCCTAGGCGCTTAGTGGACCGCCTATGGATGGATGGATGGATGTCATGAGCGTCACCTTTGGAACGGGGCGGTGGGTTGCGCCACCAAGCTCTTGCTATTATACTGCCTAATGGCCTACCTAGGTTAAACAATGAAAAAAGAAAAAAAAAACACTATGAACTACCACGTCCAAATTTTCTGATCCCCTATTGCGAACTGTGCTTTTGTACGTCTCCGTCTTTTGTCGTTTCCCTACTTTTCCTTCACCAATCCTCCAATCGCCTCTTACTAATGCCTATTGCGGACATGTTTACTTTACCACTGCTCCCGCTGAACCCAAGGGCTTCAAGGAGGCCAGTGGTGCCTCTGTTGGATGCCGAAATCGACCGCTGGGTAGACATCTTCCCATTCTAATAAAACATGCTCTATAGTTTCCCTAGCTTTACCGCAGCAAGCACATGCTTCTTCTTCCACTTTATATATCGCTTTATAGGTGCGTATTCTAAGGCACCCCGATCTCTCTTCGAAAAGTAATGAGCTTCCCTTTGAGTTATCATAGATGGTTTCTTTCCTGATTTCGTTTTTTCTTCAATGGTTTCCTTTCCATTGCCGCCAACCATAAGATTAATTCAGCCTCTCTGACTTTCCGCTTGACCTTCTTTGTTGCTGTGTTGCCCACCCTACAGGCCGCATACTTGCTGGTAAGCTTCCTAGACTTTTCCTCCACTGAGAATCAATGTTTTCCTGTTCAGATACCTCAACACTCTCCCAGCCCACTTACTTTTTTCCATATTCTTCAGTCGTTCTTCATACTCAATTTTACTGCGAGCGTCCCTCACTTCAAAACTAGTCTAGCCCATATCACCCTGCACAGCTTCATTTGTAGTCTTCCCGTGAGCGCCCAATGCGAGGCGACCCACTGACTTTTGGTTCCCGTCCACTCCTAATTGTACCTCTGATTTAAAGCAAACAACCGCATTTACAAAACTAAGTCCTGGAACCATTACACCTTTCCACATACCTCGGAGGACCTCGTACCTATTGTATCCCCATAGCGCTCTGTGCTTCATTATAGCTGAATTTCTCTTCACCTTCACTGTTATTGTTTTTCCTTGTGTTTCCATACATCTATTGCCTTCGTTTATCGATATACCAAGGTATTTATATTCTGTTACCCGAGGTATTTCCTGACACTGTATCTCCACTGTCTGTTCACTGTTTTCATTGAAATACCATAACACCTGATTTTTCTAACACTAAATTTCAGACTTAAATTGTTGCCTTCCTGTCCACAGATATCAGCCAGACAGTGCAAATCGCTTTGCTTGTTAGCTAGCAACACAATGACGTCCGCATAAAATAAACTGGAAACTGCTGCTCTACTACTGTACCCGCCTGTTTGTATGAGAAATTAAACCCGATATTACTTCCTTCTAGCGCCGTCTCCATCCTCACCATGTACATCATAAACAACAGCGGGGATAAAGGGCACCCCTGCCTCAGTCCCTTGTTGATATGAACTTTCTCCTCGCTCCTCATCCCTTTCCATTCAACGCAAACGGTATTTTCTAGGTAAATGTCTCTCAAAAGCTGTAGACAAACGTCACCTAAGCCTTCCCCTTCCAGAATATCCCACAAAATGTTGTGGTCTACGTTGTCATAGGCTCATCTAATGTCTAAAAAGGCCACATACAACGGTCTGCTTTCTACATTTAATATTTAAATACACTGAGTAAGAACAAACAAGTTATCATCCGAACGCCTACCTATTCTGAAGCTATTCTGAAGCTCCCCTGCAATGCCATTATTTTCTACCCATGCTTGAAGCTTTAATTTAATTGCCTGCATTGCTAGCCTGTATATTACCGACGTAATGGTCAACGGTCTATACGAGTGAATTCTATGTTTCTCCACTTTACCTATATAAATCAAATTCATTCTACTTTGTCGCCAACTGTCTGGTATTCGTCTATCTTTTAAAGGTTTTTCCACTGCTTTCAACAGAGCTTCCTTAATTTTTGGTCCTTGTTCAATAATCAACCTTGCCTAGCCCTGTGGCTGTGCGCTTAGGAATTTTTTCCTTCCGCTTAGGAATTTTTCTCTTCCGCTTTCCTCCAGTTGAAATTTGTCAGCACCAGCTCCTTTTTCACTTGGGTCTCTTTCATGCTCTTTTTTTCTTCAAATACAACCTCTTCATTGCCTTGGAAAGATTCGGCTGTTACTTTCCGGAAGTTATCTATTTCCGCTTCTCCTTCCAGTCTGTTTTCATCTTCATCTAAGATATGTTGTTGTATTGTTGTTGACTTCCCGCCTAATAATTTTATGTGGTTCCAAATTATACTAGGTGCGGTCTTCTTTTTCTCACGTATTTCTCACAACCAACGTTCACTTTCACCTTTTAATTTTGCTTGCACCAGTATTTGAACCATAGACTTTTTCTCCTGGTATATTTCCCATTTACTGGTTACTTCATCCTGCGGCAACTGCGCCTTCTTTCCCTCCCTGTGCTCTAGAGATGCTTTCTGTCGTTCGGCGATCGCTTCTCGTATCTCCCTGTTCTAACAGCATTTCTATCGTTATTACACTTAGAAGCTCACCATATTCCCACTCATTGCTTGGCCATTTGCCAAGTTCTTCCTCGACTCTAGTGACTATATTTGCTATTAGTTCACCGTTCAAATTTAAACTGGTCATTTTACGCTCCTTGCTCTCTTTCACAACTACATATCCCATATTCAGAATGATGCGTTTATGGTCACTCCCTATGCTGCTAATCCCTTCCTCATCGATGACCATTTCTCTCAACTTATGAATTCCTTCTGTCATCAGACAGTAATCAATGGTTGTTTGCCGGTTTCCCACTTCCCACGTGATTTGCCCTTCACACTTAGGCCCTGTATTCACGATAACGAGGTTATGTTGCCCACAAAGGTTATGTTGCCCACAAAGGACTTCTCGTTGTTGTCGGTATAGCCAGCTAAATACTGTATCTGGGCATTCATGTCACCTAATAGGGCAATTTCAGCCCCATTCCCGAAACCCTTAATATCAGCGCTTATGTATTCTACTAACTCTTTATTTTTCTCCATGCAATTGTTTCCGGTCCACAAATACGTGACGCCCAGCCAAGTTTTTTCCCCACTCATTGCACCTGATAACCAAAGATGCTCTTGACATTGTGAATTTACTCTTTTCCATCTGGCTCCCTGATGGATGAGCATTCCGACTCCCCCTCCCTTTCTTTCCGACTTAGTTCTGTTGCACACTTCCCAAATATAATTCTCAATAACTGGCGGCTCTTCTGAGTCTCTAAGGTGCGTTTCTGTAACCGCATACACCCTTATTTGTTGCTATTTAACTGCTCCCTCAATCTTTGCCCACTTTACCTTTCTTCTGCCGACCTGCATGTTTATGTAGCCTATTCCATGGCGAGCTCATTTTCTTGCTTTTCTCCTTTTTCTGTTATCGACGGTGATGTTCTTCTGAGGTTCCCCTAGGGGACCTTCTTCATTACTACGTACTCTGGCCTCCTGAGCGCCCGCGGGCCCTCTAAAGAAGCAACAGTGCGACCACCAAGTCGCCAGCCCACTTCTCGTGCCAGCCTGTAATTGAAGTGGATCCCGTCTCTTTTAAAACCACCACACCTTCTCACTTCCTTGTTTACTTCGACAACATCGAAGCCTTTCTCTCGGCTCATTTTCCATATTGCCTCATTAACAGCCACTACGGCTCTTTGTACGTGACTGTCACGCACAGGCACCTGCGGTACCGTGCACACCACGATCGGCACCTGAGGGGATAGCTCGCGCAAGTCATCCACCCCCTTCGCCAAGCGCTGGGCTAGTCCTGTGCCTTTCCTGTTTAGGACGTCATTTAGCCTACCTGCTATTATGACAAGCTTGCGCACGTGGGCATTTTCCACGAGCTTTTCTTTTGCTCGCTCCGTGACAGAACCCAGTGTCCGCCTTGTAAATGTGCCTACCGCCATCTTAAAAAAAAAAACCTTTCACCCTCTCCACAATTGCTTTTGAGCACCCAGCCAGGTTTGAGTCGCCGGCGATAATCACCATTTCACTCTCCCCTAGCTCTCCCTGCTTTCTTTTGTTTTTTTTTTCGCGTGATTCAGACTTGACAAGGGGCATTGTCCCCTGGGTTCCTGCTTTTTCCGCGTGGCGGCCTCAAAGTAGGTGCCGCTCTTTTCAGCTAACTCTTCATCACGCTGCACGCATTCCACGTACTTAGCTGACACTCCCTCTCCTGTCGCGTCGGGGATCTGAGTTCCATTGTCAAGCACATTCTTGTTCACAATGGCGGCCCTGTTCAGCTTTTCCTCGGCTGCTTTAAGTCTCTTTTCAATTATCTTTCGTGCGTCACACTTCCTGTTTAGCTCATTTTTGAGCTCTTGCACCTGTTTGACAAGCTCTTCCTGGAAAGCCTCAATTTTCTGCAGCCTAGTATTGACATCACATTGTATGCCGGTTGATTCGACGCCCTCTCCATTCTCATCCGTCTCCTCATCTGCCTTGAGGGAACCCCCGCGCACTGCCTGCTTTTCCGGCTTTTTCGCCCTGTATTGCTTTTTGCAAATACTATTATACTATAATAATGCTACTACTGATGCAAATACTATAATACTATATCAATGCAGAGCACGTGCCTTTTAGCAAAAACCGATACGCACCGGACCCAAATCCTTAAAATACCTCAAAGCAACTCTCACCACTGTTTCAAAAGCAATCAATGCCGCTGAGACCGATGATATGACACGCTCTCGCGCGCGCTCAACCACGCCGCCACGCTCTCACTTTTCTACCAAAACACACACAGTAAAACCACTAAGAGCTATTAGTCTTGCCACTTCCAAGCTACCATTTAAAGACTACAAACACTCAACGTCCCACCCGGCTGCACGTGTACAAGCACGTGGCATGAAAGGACGCTCTAACCATCCTGCAAAACCAGATGTACACGAAACACACCCGCTCACCCGAAATACGAGAGACAAAGAAAAAAGAGAAAAAGAAAACCACCCAATTGCTATTTAAAGGCAAAAAAATCAGCAAATCAAAAATAGAAGCAAGCTCAAAGCATGCAGAAGAACTTATGATTCCGTCGCCGCCACAGAGCGCCGAATAGCACGTCCATTTACCACAAAATCCGAGCCACTTTGGATAGAGGCGCCACTGATAGCCACCTAGCGGGCGCTTCCAACAGTACGCGCGGGAGCAGTGGCAAACGACAACCCCTTGCAGCAGGGATGGTTGAAGTTCGCGGCTGCGATTTCTCCTTTGTTCGGGTGCCACATAGCTTCTTCTGTGGTGACAGCTGTAGGGAAGATGCTGACCTCTGCGGGAGCGGGTATAAACACGATGTTACCGGTGTTTGGGACGACGTGGTCCACATACGTGCCAGGTGCGTCCCGCAGACAGACGTCATGAACCCCATTTACACGAAGTAGAGCTCATGTGAACTAGCCGATAAGTTTTGTTGACTAATGCGATGTCTCGATCGTGTTCCTTTCTTTTTTTTAATTCTACCCTTGCCACAATGCTGCTTCTGTACCTCAATAATAAGCACCCGTACGTCGTTAGTGCAGACTTATATCAAACAAATCCGCACGGTTCGATGTCTGCATATGCCGTTGTGATTTTTTCTGCCGATGAATACATGTGACGTCGCCGAATAAGTGCAGTCAAAGTCACCTCAAGAAGTGTAATTGCGAATTTATTGATAGAGACGCGTACACTACTCAACGAAGTAAGCAAACGCACGGGCTAATAAAAGCGTGTGCTAGCGCTGTACCGCCGATGAACTGCCGTTCTTGCTGCAGTTTTTGCAATTTTAAATTTCCCAAGGGAGCTGCTTGGAAACGTACAAAGCTAAAGTCTGACTAACTTTTCAGTACTTTTTTTTAATGTTACTAGAGAGAGGTGCCACATGATGTATTTAAAGGCAGAGCAGCGCCAGTCAAAGTAGAGGAGCGCTGGCGGCAAGGCCCGGTTTAGTCGTCTGCAGCGTAAGCATAATAACAAATAATTCTGTTGAGTACAAATTCACAAACAAACAAATCACTCGGCGTGTTAAGTCTGCTCAGACAGCATCGAGCTGCGATGACTTCTCAAACGTGACACGAACTTTTCAGCGAAAAATGTAAAAAAATACCATATGCAGCAACTATTAACAATTCTTGCCCTCAACTACTTATCTTCTAAACACATTTCCCAAAAACCACAATATCTAAGATGCCCTCAGGTGAAAAGAATAAAGCTGTTAAAGAAGCACTTGCTTGGTATCATTCCGATAAGACACAGTGTGATTTATACCCTTTACAAACGAGGCAGGGTGAAAACCTCGCAGCTCAAAAGAATCAACAAGAGTTATGCATGAATTAACTAGCAACAGTTAAACATTGCGAAGCCACGCATTAAATAGATCTAAAAACATGAAGTGCGCGACAGCTGGTGCGAGGATTTTCCGGGCCACATAAAACTAACAATTTCAGTTCTTGCAAACTTCTGAAGCTTCAACATACAACTCAATGCGATCGTGCAGTCGGGCTGCCTAGCTAGCCCAACGCGGTAAAGAAGCTGAAAAGAATATAAGCGGCAAACGGCATTCCGAACTTTAGCGACATGCCTTTCAACCGTGTGCTGCACTGCAAACGAACATCGTCGCTTACGCGTCTAACTACGATCAAGTGGGGAAAAAACACCGAAGCGATAAAGGAAAGGATGAGAACAAGAAATTTTCCGCCGAAGCAACGATCCATTGCTACCGTTGCTCCCGCTGATGACGCTTTGAGGGGAATGATTAGAACCGTATCGCCGGCACGTTTTCGCCGGTATTTGTGCCCCCCACCCTGCAACAATTCTTCTTCGACATTCCTTGAGGCTTTGACCACCCCACACATGCGAAGGGTGTTGCCTATTTTGCTCTGAAAACGTGAATAAGACAGAGAAGCACTATCAACGACACAACAAACTACGGCGCGGCTGTGTCCTCTCCCGTGTGTTCTGCGCAAGGACGCCACCAGAGGCGCGTCCATCGGCACGCACTAGCCGTAGCTGGTTCTCAGGTCTTGAGCTTGTCAGCTGGGCCTCCCACAGGTCTTCTTCTGTTGGGACTTGGATAGGCATTGTCCGCGGGTTCTGTTTTTCATTCCCAGACCATGTGGTAAATTGTGTTTGGCGTATTGCAGAATTGACAGTCTCTTGTATATATACTGAGGGGTACATCGCGTGAACGCCGCAAGCACCGACGCGCAGCGTCTCTTCTATGTCGGTTGTGGCTGGGAGTTACCTTCATGAAAACTTATTCAGCACTAATTGAAATGTCTGATACTCCTGCATGTGATGTTTGCGGATGATCATTGATCCCTTATTGTGCCACTGTCCTCAATTTGAAGCACAGAGTGCCGTGGAGGTAACTGCCCATCTGAAGTCGGCGTAGTATGGGGCCTTCAGATGGGCGGTCACTTCCCCACGACATTCTACTACACGCGATGTGGACACCGGGACCCGAATCTTTGGTGGGAAACCAAACGGCTCATTCCGCCGCCCGAAAACATGTACGACAGGCAACTTTCCAACAGAACATCGTCAACCACCAGATCAGGACGAAATGATACAAATCAAATACTATAGCATTCTGGAACATTACGAGAAGTAGAGGCGGGAATATCCCCCACCACACTGTGCAAGCTTAACAGAGAAGAGCCCCGCAGGGGCATTTGCGTCAGCAGGCGTTTGGTGTGTTGCGACACCGCGTACCCGAGCACACGAGGGTTGGACCCTCCCGCGTGTAGCCTACGCGGCTTAGCCGTGTCTGGGGAAAAGGGGATCCTGGGGGCTGAGCCGATGCTGGGTGTTTGGACCTTCAAGGCCCCCCGGTGGAGGCAACACACCTCTTCGGCCTCTGCTTCACATAGACGGCACTTACAGACTGACCCACCTGGAGGAAATCGGTCGTCGCCTTTTCCTGTCCCTCTATTCAATCTTTCGCTTTCGTTCTCGCTGTCTCTTCCTTCCTGTCTTCTTATCACTTCTTCTCACTTCCGAATTTCTAGGCTGCAAGGGTTAACCTGGTGTATGCATCCAACCTTGGGTATTTTATATTAGGTTATAGTAGCTACGTACAGCTGGCGTCTGCGTTTCCTCCCGGACTCGTGGCGTCCCCTTGTTGGGCTCGGTGGTGGGCGGCTGACGTAGCTACCAAAATTAAATTAACTCTGCATGGCTAAGACGTCATTTCCCACCCTTTCCGATCGTCCTCTTTCAAAAAGAGGGCGCACCGAAGAAACCTTTCAACTATTCAGCCAGCGCAAAGAAACTTTTCCCCGTTTCCATGTGATACGCTGTCAAGATCCCGAAAAGACAGTCAGAACTATCTCAGCATTCATGCTAGCTAAATGCCTTACCGACACACTAGGTGCTGGCTACAAAGTGACAAAAATGAGCAGTGGCGACCTTCTTCTTGAGGTCCGCGACACTCTACAGCATGGCAAACTATCCAATCTCAGCATTCCGTAATGTGGCAATCACTGTTACCCCCATCGATCATTGAACACGTGTAAGGTAGTCATATTTGATCAAGATATCTTGAGCCTAAGCGAGGAAGAGCTCCTGGGGGGCTGGAAAGAACACAATCTGATTCAAGTACAAAGAATAAAGATCAAGCGAGACAGCCAAGATGTTCCAACTAAGCATCTTGTCCTCACCTTTGCATCCAGAGTGCTACCAGAAACCTTAGAATTGGGATATACCAAAATTCGAGTCAGTCCTTACATTCCAAACCCCCGAAGATGCTTCAAGTGTGAGAGATATGACCATGGTTCGCAAAGCTGCCGTGGCCGACTGACCTGTGCAAAGTGTGGCGAACACGAACACGAATCCAACAACTGTAATGGCACACTATCCCAACTGTGACGGTGGACACGCAGCATACTCTCGAACCTGTCTCACGTGGAAAAAAGAAAAAGACATAATCACAATGAAAATCAAAGAAAACATCTGATTTCAAGAAGCGCGGAAACGTTTCCTTTTTCCATACCTCAGGGTATGCTGATGCGGCACGCAAGGGGCAACGTCGCAGCAGACTCCGGCCCCGGCCCGGCCCACGAAGAGTGTGGTCGCGGCCGTGCCACCAGTCCCCATGGCGTCAGCAGCCAGCGCTGCTGCGCCCTCCTTGAAGGAGGGCCCATCGACCTCTGGGTTGGTGGCCTCCAAGGCCCTGCTTTTCGAGGCAAGGCCTACGGTGAAAATACCCCGCTCGTGTGGGCGGAAGTCCAGCGGCTCCCAAGAGTCGATGGACGCAACTCCGAGCCAGACGGCGCATCCAGCGCCTCGGGAGCGGCGCGAATCTTGCGACCCCTCCAACAAAGATAAAACCCGAATCACGGGGCTTGAAAAGGCTCCGTAAGTCATTTATCCAACTTAACTCCTCTTGAAACAGAGCATAGAAACACGAACAATATGGCTACACAAATAATACACTGGAACGTTAGAGGTCTTATCCACAACCTCGATGACATTAAAAACCTCTTACACAAGTATAACCCAAAGGTTCTGTGTGTTCAGGAGACATATCTTAAATGTACGTACACAAACAAACTTCCTTCGTCAGTACACCGTTTACCGTAAAGACCGCAACGAGGTGAATGCCTCGTCTGGTGGTGTAGCAATAGTTGTGGACAAGTCCGTAGCTTGTCATCATGTCGCTCTTCAGACGCCCCTTGAGGCAGTGTCGATTCGCGCAATTCTTTTTATTAAACTGATCACTGTATGTTGCTTACACATACCACCTAATTATCACCTCGGAAAAAGCGGTTTTTGTAACTTAATTGATCAGCTGCCGGACCCCTACAAACTCGTAGGCGATTTTAATGCTCACAACACCATGTGGGGAGACTCGCGATGTGACGCGAGAGGCCGTTTCATTGAAAATTTTCTTATGAACTCTGGTGCGTGCCTCTTCAACAAGAAGGAGCCAACGTATTATAATATTCATCATAATTCATATTCATCAATAGACCTGTCGATTATCTCTGCAGCAATTTTCCCGGATTTGCAATGGCATGTGATCAAAAATCCCTATGGAAGCGACCACTTCCCTGCAATGTTAAATTCAATATGTCAACACGAATACACCCCACATACCCCCGGTGGAAACTAGCCTCCGCCGAAGGGAATCATTTTAAAGAATCAACTTATTTATCACGAGATTTTATCACTGATTTTAACACGGACGAAGCAGTAGCATATTTTACTTTTTTATGCTGGACGCAGCTGAAAAGTTTATTCCCTAAACTCAAGGTCTCTCTTGTAAAAGACGGGTACCCTGGCGGAATGAGCAGTGCAGACTGGCGCGAAAGAAACAAAACAAAGCGTGGGGTTTGCTGCGTCGCTCCCTGACTGCAGAAAACCTCACTGAATTTAAACTGGCCAAATCGCAAGTAAGGCGCACGCGGAGACACGCAAGGAGGGCTAGCTGGGAGAGGTTTCTCTCGGGCATCACATCCTACACTCAGGAGTCTAAAGTTTGGAATAGCGTACGAAAGCTAAAGGGGCAGCAAATCCACCCATTTCCCTTAGTTGACCCCCAAGGGACTACCTTGGAAGACCAGGTCAACGCTTTGGGCGAACACTTCGAGCATGTATCGAGTTCCACACACTACACAAGATCATTCCTCAAGTACAAACAAACAGCTGAACTTAAGGCACTGGATCGCAAATGCCGTCCGGATGAACCACACAACCGTCCTTTTAATATTGCCGAGCTTAAAGCTGCCTTGAGTACGTGTAGAAGCTCTGCACCGGGAGCTGATAGAATCGTATATGACATGATTACAAACTTACACAGCGACACACAGATGACACTTCTGGCACTATTCAACTCTACCTGGGCTGCCGGGTACCTCCCATCCTCATGGAAGGAAGCTATTATTACTCCCGTGTTGAAGCTGGGTAAAGACCCTTCCTTGGCGGCAAGTTTTCGTCCGATAGCTCTTACAGGTTGCCCGTGTAAACTATTTGAAGAAATGATTAATCGTCGAGTCATACAGTTCCTTGAACTTAACAATATGCTTGATCCCTATCGATGTGGCTTCAGAGAAGGGCGGTCTACGACTGATCATCTGGTGCGCATTGAAGGAAATATCTGTGATGCATTTGTACATAAACAGTCCTTCTTATCGATATTCCTCGATATGAACAAGGCGTATGACACAAGGTGGCGATACGGAATTCTGCGAGACTTATCACGAATGGGCATCCGTAGAAATATGTTAAACATACTAGAAAGTTATCTGTCCAAACGTACCTTCCGCGTAAAAATCGGCAATGTATTGTCGCAACCTTTTATACAAGACACTGGCCTACCCCAAGGAGGTGTGCTTAGCTGCACGCTCTTTATTGGGAAAATGAACACCCTTCGTGCTTTCCGTTCAGTTTACGTATAGACGACATACAAATAGGTTTCAAATCCTGCAACCTTTCAGTGTGTGAGAGGCAAGTACAACAGGGCTTGAACAAAGTGTCCAAATGGGCAGACGAAAACGGATTTAAAGTGAGCCCGAACAAAAGTTCTTGTGTGCTTTTCACAAGAAACAAAGGGCTCATTGCAGATCCCAGCATCGAAATGTATGGTCAGCGAATACCTGTGAACAAAGAACACAAATTCTTAGGCGTCATACTTGATTCTGAACTAACTTTTATTGCCCACATCAAGTACATCAAGGTGAAATGCTTAAAAACGATTAACTATTGAAAATTTTATTCCATACAACATCGGGCAGCGATAGGAAATATTTGCTGAATCTTTACAAGAGCCTCATTCCATCACGATTGGACTACGGTGCCGCGATTTATCATTCTGCCGCCCCGAGCGCGCTAAAGATCCGCCTGGCCACTGGCGCTTTCAGAACAAGTCCCGTTGAAAGTTTATATGTAGAATCAAATGAGTGGTCACTTCATCTACAGAGAACATACATCAGCCAAACATATTTTCTGAAAGTTCACTCTAATCCTCAACATCCGTGTTTTAATACCGTTAACGATTTGACATATGCTACACTCTTTCGCAATTGTCCCTCCGTAAGACAACCTTTCTCGTTGCGTGTGAGGGAGCTTAGTGAAGAAATGCATGTCCCACTCCGTGAGCTTCGCCTAATGCATCCAGCCAAGCTGCTACCTCCTTGGGAGTGGCAGCTGATGCAATGCGATATATCTTTCATGCAACTTACAAAGCACGCTCCAGAGATTGAAATCCAAATGCATTTCCTGGAACTACAGTACAAGCACTCCTGCACGGAGTTCTACACAGACGCATCGAAGTCACACGATGGGGTGTCCTATGCAGCCGTCGGTCCATCCTTCTCAGAATCCGATGTACTGCATCCTGAAACTAGTATCTTTACGGCTGAGGCCTACGCACTATTGTCGGCTGTGAAGCATATCAGGAAATCAAAACTCCAAAAATCAGTTATATATACGGACTTCCTAAGTGTTGTGAAGTCTTTGATATCATTCTGTAAGCACAAAAATCCTGTAATCATTTAACTCTATTCCGTCTTGTGTAAAGCGTATATATCTAACCAGCATGTGATTATGATGGGTGCCTAGCCATATAGGGGCATCCAGGGCAACGTTCTAGCGGACAAGATGGCCACATCAATTGCCTCGCATACTGTTAATCCTACCGCTGCAGTCCCTGTCACAGATCTGAAGCCCTTGTTACGAAGGAAACTGCGAAGCCACTGGCAGCGCTTGTGGGACGCGGAAACAAATAATAAGCTGCACGTAATAAAGCCACAATTGGGTTTCTGGCCTTCTCCAACAAATTCACGTTGAACAGATGCCCTCTTCTGTCGTCTAAGAATAGGACACACATTTGGCACCCATAACTTTTTACTCACTGTAAATGAGCCTCTAACTTGTGGTAGATGCGAGGAGAGGCTGACTGTCCTCCACGTCCTCCTGGAGTGTCGGGAAGCCGAATCTGAGAGAAAGAGACATTTTTCTTTAGCATACCGGCAGCACATTACTCTTCATCCTGCAATGTTTTTGGGTGCAGAACCGCTCTTTGACACCAATGCAGTCCTAGGTTTCCGGAAAGATGTTGTGCTAGATGTTATTAGCCCCACACGTCCGTAGCGCCTCCTCTCCTCAGAGTATGGCGCTGTGATAGTTGTTTGATATAGCATATGCCTCGACGCCCTTGTATTTCAAGGGCTCTGGCGAGGCAATAGTGCTCTAGGCAGTTTTAGCATCTCGCATACTTTGTATATTGCATCATTATCTGCCAGTGCATTTTTGTGTTCGCAGTATATGTCATTAATCATTGCCACATTTTTATTACGCGTAGATTTTATGCCTTTTACACCAACTCTTTTAGGCCCATTTCCAGCCACGCCACATTAAATTCACAGAAGCCATCAGATCATTACGAACTCATTAACACTGGCATGGCGCTCTTTGGCCATACCTGGCCCTTGCGCCACTAAACATCGATCGTCATCAACAGAGAAGAGGCAGTTGCAGTTCCGTAGGCCGAGGGTCGAGCTGCCGGAATGCTGCCCGCCATATTTTGAATTGCGTCGAGAGAACAAAGGAAGTCGGAATAACGTGTCGATTCTCCGCCTTCTGTGAACCTTTTGTCCGGTACGTTATGAATTCGTTGTTGCTGGTTGTTGTTAGGAGATATTTGAATTTGGGAGCAGTCACCGGACACGACCGCGTCTCGCCATTATGGCGTACCGTAAATGACGAAAAATGGCGGGAACCGTCGCATTCATGTCCTACCAGTGCCACCCTAGCATGTGCAGCGTTCATGTTGGTATTCACTTCAGGTGTCTATTTAGCCTGTATGTTGTATTGTGAATAGGTAAAGTTGTAATCAAGTGATGAAGACAATTATTATTTCTAATTTTGTGATTGCGAGAGCAAGTGTCTCAAGCGGCGGACACTTGCACGTGGCTGTACGATCGCCGACAGGCGCCGTGCTACTCCCACGCCTTCTCACATCCTGTGGAAGACGGAACACTTCCTTTCCGAGGTGACAAAGATGGGAAACAGACACAAAACGTTTTTGTGTGGAGCTCCTTCACGGGATCAGCTTGCAATCTGGCTATGGGCTTGCTTTCTGTTTCTGAGTTTTAAGAATGAAGTGATAAATGCGCCTTAGGTATATTTGCTCACATGCGCGAGGTAAATAACTCTCGTTAAAAAAACTTGAGATCCCCGTTTATACTTTGGCTTTGTGTTTGAGTAAATCATATATGTGTTAGCTCGTCGCTCGCGCTGAAGTGAGGGGCAGCACGAAGATGAATTCACTCGCCGCTGCGAGCTTTATCTTGAAAGCGATCGTCTTACGTGACGGACGTACGGTTTTTCTCAGTGGGTAAGCGTAGAAATGCTAATGAATGAACCGTTGGTAACTCATGTTATTAGCGGCAAAGTATACATATCCGTCTCGCCCAGAAACTCGGCTGCAAAAACGTCACGTTTTTGCAGCCGTTTTTGCAAACGGCACAACCAGGTAGACTCCCACTTGTTTCACCAACACAAAAACGTCAGTGCGACCCTGTAACCCCCCCCCCCTCCCCCGCCTCCCATCAAGGGCACCCTCGCGAGCACTCTCCCCAGCACCGGTCATCCCAGCACCACGAAAGCCGTCAACAACGCCCCCCCCCCCCTTTCCTTTTGTTTCCCCCCACCTTTCCGTCTGTGAAGTGTCTCCCCACCTCCCGTGCTCCCCCTTCCTTTCTTTACAAAAGACGATTTAAAAGCGGCACACCGCCACCCCCGAAGAACAACCCCCTGAAGAAGGAGCCGAATGGGCTCCGAAACGTCGGGCTACTAAAATTTAGTTATTTGGTTGGAGTCAGTCTCAAGTCCTAATCAATTTCCCAACCAGGCAGGCGATTCTGTCGAAATGTTTAGCTTCAAGTCTTAGATATAGGTGCACGTAAAAAAAAAAATCAGGCGGTCAAAATTAATCCGGAGTCCGCCACTACGGCGCGCCTCATAATCAGATCGTGGTTTTGGCAGGTAAAAGCCCATATATGAATTAAGCTAAATTCCATTACAATTCTGGAGAGTGGAAATCCCCGTTAATCCCACCCTATTTAACTCCTCGGAATGGTGCAAGCTGAGCCATTCCCACTCCTATAGAGTGGTTGAGTTGGTCCATTCCACCCCTCCGGTTCCAGTAATTGAAACGCGCTTTCTCCGTAATTGTTTACCGCTCGTGCGCATCGTAAAATAAATAAATAAATAAATTTTTGAATTCTTAAGCACTTTACCTATATTGTTACGCACTATTTTTTTTCGGGTATATGCTATTATTGTGTCATTTTTGAAAGTGAAACGCATCGTTATGTTTTGCAGGATGGTCTTTTTTTGTTTCATATTTACTGGCATATCTTAACCGGCCTCATTATTTTTTTTCAAGCACACCTCTGTGACCACCTGTTGTCGCGCCTTTTGGATACTAGACAGTGCGCGAAAAAAAAAAAAGGAACTCGCACGAGTTCCAAAATCACCGTGCAATGGCCGCAGGGTACGTGCAACAGTTTGCGACATCATTTATGGCTTCCATCCTTGTGTCGTAAACCAAGCACGCTCTTGCTAAAACGAATCATTCTTGGCAACTGAAAGTTGCTGTATTTAAATGCACACAAATCTTGTTACGCAGGAAAGCGTCCAGGTCGTCAGAAGGGTAGAATGTCGTTTTGTTTGCTATTACCGTGGCAGAGGCAGTAACCTACAAGTAGATGCTAAAAGAACCGGTATTCAATAAAAACTGACAAGTGTGAGAAATCGGACAAGTCTAGTTTGGATCATTGGCAAACATACCGGTTTGTAGTCTCGTTTAAAAGGAGTTTCGATTGATCGAGCTCCAGGAATAAGTGACCATTCCATTCTAACTACCATTCTGGAATGTCGGGCTCTCGTTCCATTCCGATTACACATGTCTTACTGGTGCCACCACTACAATCCCATTTCCATTCCGCGGGGGTTTGAAAATGCGAAACGATTCCGGAATCATCCCAACTTCGGATAGGCCGCTCCTCAACCCTTGTCACAAGCATATGAAGACAACTTTCACTTCCCTCTATGTTATCTTCTCTACACTTCAATAAAACAACAAATAATTTCGCCCATACTTTCCTTAGTTTCATGTGCTTGTGTGTGAGAGAAAGAGATCCATTTCCCTCTCCCACACACCGACTGCGACTGGTGAGTGAGTTCATAGATGACACAAAGACAAAAATCCCAGCACTACCCTGAAACAGCGAGGAAACATGTATACTGCGCGGAATTCAACACAAGGACGCAGTAAGGGACACGGACAAGCGCTAACTTTCAAGTTAACGCTTGTCCATGTCCCTTGTACTACGCCCTCGTGTTGAATTGTGCGCATTACCTTTATTTCCTCACAGTATTAACTAATTTGCCTAACAACAAGTCTTATTCCCCTGGAAACAGTATGCTTTATTATTCTTATTATTATTTATGTAGTGGTTTGAGATACATGCACTTGACAGGAAATGGAAAGCGAGGAGCAGGCTGAAAACAGAGAGCAGAAGGAGAAATGGAAGACAGGAAGGAAGTAAAGAACTACATGACAGGTCTCAAAGAATAAAGTAGAGCAATTAACGACAAAAAGCAGGGCACGACCGGTTCCACTGCTAAAAGAATGTTAGAAGAAATAACGTCTAAGGTCGTATCATTCGAAAACAAAAAGTTAGCCAATTGCATTTTCATATTTTTAATTTCCCCTCATTGATGATTCTTTAACTCAGTTAGTAAGAACAATTCTCACTGTAAGGTCGCTGGTGTTTCTGTTTCTTAGGTTCTTATGATATAGACGAGCCGCGATGAGCTTGATCGCGTGGAGACGCACAACCGCTGGTGCGCAAACATTCGCCGAGCGACAAATGCGCAATGAAAGTGAGATCCAACGTCAGGAGCCGGAGTGTCTCGCAGCGACCGCAAGACGCACACGACGGACTGTCCATACGTCCTTGTCAGTGTTAACGCTCACATAGGTTCACACGCACAGCCAACCATTAGCTTCATTGGTTGCGCTCTAGCGCGACGAGGCAAGTTTAGACCGCGAACACAGGGCAGAAACGTTCCATTTGCGACACGCTGGCCTGGGCGCTGCTTGAGCAGGTGGCGACGAATCAGCAGACGAGCGCCATCAAGCTTGCACGATATTTCCGGGCAGTCACAGGTGTTTCGAGCGCTAGCTGTAGCCAGCGGATCAGCCTTTTCATTTCGGCGTTCCCTATGGTGCGAAGGTATCCGTGGGCCAACAACGGAACCCACGAGATTCAACTTTGTTGACAGAGTCAACAGTGTCATCAGTCCACTAGTTGCGCTTTAAATAACTCTGGTTTTAGTAAACAACTCAGCCATCGAGCTTTCTGGCCGTCAAGTCATCTCTGCGCACGGAAGCACAACAGGGGTCCTACGTGTGCAATTTCGAGCAACAGAGTGAGCGAAGCGACGATACATTAGAAGGTTAATGTCACTTCTTTACGAAAGCGGGAGACGACCCTCGAACTGAGCTGACCCTCGAACAAAGGCAGGAGCTTCGCAAATTTCGGAACCTCCTGCTATGCACAATGGCTCGTGGGCAGATGGCTTATTCTTAAATGCACTAATGATGTGCAAGTCCTCCAGGCGAGGCTAAATGACCCTGGTACATTGAGCCTGTGCGAAGCCTCAATTCTTCTCGCTCTATTTGGCGGTGAGGACAGAGCATTGCCACAAATAAATGTTTCCTCTTCGCTCTATACTGTTGTTGTTCCCGCCCCTTTTTGCAGGCAGTTGCTCAGGGGCCAACCGTCACCGGTGCTATTTCCCGGTACCCGCTTTTTTACACGAGGCAGGAACGCGTATTTCATTATTAGAAAAACTTAGAGCTATGGGCACCCTGCAATGAAGTTTGCCTGTACATGCCGCACCACCTAGCAGCGGCGGTGAGCACCCGCGGGTAGGCCCTCACCGTCATTTCACCATTGTCCGTGGTGCGCTCAGGCCCGCCTGAAAGCCTGCTTTACCAATTTTCCAATGGATTCATTGCGACCTCTTGGCAGCTCCTTCGTGAGAAGCGTGAAAAAAAAAGAGAGAGAAAAAAACAAAACAAGTGCAGATACTTCTGCGTTAAGGATTGTAACAACTGCGAAGGGCGTGTCGGTATCCCGCTTCCTTTCAAAACCGGGGGAAGCAACCCGGCGGCTGAAGTGGATCGTCGCAGTTCGTGTCGGTCTTGCGAATTTCTGTTAAACGAACTAAGACGTAAACGTAAAAACAAGAAAAAAATAAACAACCAGCAGCGGCATCCGTAAAAACACACAATAAAGCGTCAACTGCATAAAAACGCATGAACTGATTCCCGCTCTTGTAAATTAGTAAACACACAGTACGTAGAAAAGGCACACACACACCACAAGCGCTAACTAGCAAAGGATGTTTAATGCATGCATGGAAAAAATACATATATAAAGAAATTGACGCATTGCGCATGTCAAGACGAGGTATAAAACAAGCATACATCTCAGGCTCTGAGGCACGTTCTTTGTCGTTCAGTAATAACCTATCCATCCTTTCGCGCATTTTATATTTGGCGTCACCTTTCGTCACATGCAATTGCCCAAAAAGAAAGGCTTACGTATATTTATATTGTTTTCAGTAACCACATCATTTCTAAGACGTACTGTTTAACGTTTATGTAATATATTACATTTTAGAAACGTGAAAGTTTTGGCTAAATTCAGCGCTGTTCTGTTTTTGTTCCCCTAACACTGGGAAGCCTTCAGTAATGGCGAGCATGTTGGCCGCACGTTCACACGCAGACTCCAGCATAAATGAAAGGCGATTGCGGCCTGTCTACGGTAAGAATTGCATTTTATATCTGTATTTCAAACAAAGTGTCCCTACTCCAAGCGTCCCGACCTTCTTCCCCAATGCTCACAAAATTCCGTAGCCCTAGAGCAACAGAAAACGTGCCTTCCCAAACCGCTCACAACTCGGCGTGTTTCCAATTGATTCTTTAGTGGGGGCTTTAGTTTATTTGCATATTCTACTCGTAGACTGTAATATATTGCCACGTTCGTGGCGACAGTGATCCCAAGAGGCTGAGTGTGGGTGGAGCGTTGTTTGCTGGAGCGTTTCCTGGCGTCTGTTGTTATAGTACCGCCCTGTACGGTCGGCCTTTCGCGCATCGTTTTCACCTTTGCATGCTTTTATCGCCAGATTACCTGGACAATGGGAACCACAAGAAAGCGTTGCAGGAAGCGGAGAAGCTGCTCAAAAAGCAAAAAGACTTCTCGTGTGCCAAGGTGAGAGAAACAGGCGTCTTAACTCGACCTCTTGCATCGCGGACCTTCGGTTGTGTAATCACGCGGGATCGGGGCATGTCTCAGTTGATTGACCCACTGTTTCTTTCGCGACGCGTAGCGCGTAGATTAAGCACAGAAGCGAGATTAACGTAGTACTAAGAAATAAGCATTCCCTGCGGTCAGGTTTTGTATTTCTCTCATTCAGTTGTCCACTTGATTGTACTTGACCCGCCGCTTCGAAGATTATAAATGCGTACGTAATTTTAATTATTGGTGATGAAACGCATTGACGAGAACGGTTCAACAGCGTCGTTACAAATCATTGCATGCAACTTAGTCCTGGTGGGTCGACATCAAAGGTAGTCTGCAATACAGCTCGCAACGCTGTTAACTGCGCTTCAGAGCACGTTCACTGTCATTCAGCACTACTGACAGTCAAGTGTGGTTTCCCTTGTTGCATAATGGATACAGAAGTGCTGTTTAACTACAACACGGTTACCGATTGCAGTATTGGAAAGTGTCACTGTTGACGCCCACCAATGCCAGTGACGCAGCAGTAATCGCAATATTGCTTTATTAATAAACGAACTCATTTCACACAAAATGTGCGCCTGCCAAAGCCATGGGTTCACAGTGGGACTACAACCCTGTCGTTATTTTTTCACTGAAAATACAGAATTTGCCATTTGATGTTACAGTATTTGTAACATCAACAGCATTTGTAAAAGTAACGGCATTAGTTGAAGATTAGTGAAAGGTAACAATTCAGGTAACTCCTGCCACACTCCTACCATAGTGACTGGAACATTCGCAGATACCTAAAAGCAAGAGAAAGAAGGTTATTTTATAGGCTGCAGCTTCAGACTGGCAGCAGTCGACACAATAGGTAGGCTCTTGCATTGAGGACACTTCAGTCCAGTGATCAAGAGACCAGGGATGTAGGCACTATGCAGCACAACTGATTGTTCCAGGCAGACTAGAAGTAGCCAGACAAGTGTAATCTCTTCGTTCCCTGTGCTGTTACCAGGGGGACAGAGTGTCATACCAGCTGAGGTCTAATTGGAGTTACAGCACATAGCACATGGGACTTGGTGAACGGGAGGAAATGGATAGTATTTTTCATGTGCCGTTGCTCTAAATACTTAGCAACACGTGTCGACGAGCCCAATACCCACCGGAGTATCCCAATGTCAATGGCATTGCACTGCTAAGCTATAGCGTGTCTCATAATCAGATTGTGTTTTGGCTCATAAAGCTCCCAGAATTTAAGTAATTTAATCAACCAGCCTAGGTTTGCAATCTTGAAGTTATATACTTGAAGGAGGTGTCATTCACCCGTTCCCAGTGATTTCCTTCTCTAGCTTCCTCACCACCTGCACTTGCTGTAATTGGTTGGTGCCATTAATACTCGTGTCGCACGGGCATCCATGAACTCCTTTAGGATAAGGAAGTGCGAGACTTCCTATAGGAGTTCAACCTTAAGGAAGTTGTGATCGTATCACACTGCCAATAAGGACTTTTTAAACATAGCTGCCAGAGACGCAGTCAGCGGTGTTTCATTTTTATACAAGTACAAGAATGTAACTTCTAATTACGCTCATAGCTAAATTAACAATATTTTAATAAAAATATTATTCAATATAATTCATGTGAAAAACATACACCTCGTTAAATATCTAAGTGCACTCACTAAACGTAGCAGTGCTGACAGTGACGCTAGCCACCCTGTGCTTATCTGTGTTTTCCTTTGCGGCGTGGCGAGTTGGTTCTGGGTTCTGCTACCAGAACTTCTGCAAATTATACTAACATGCAACATTTCGTGCACGGTGATCTCGTGAGCTTTTCTTTTATTTTGTCTACTGTGCCGCTGTCAGTCATGAGTGACCACACCGACCACTGCGCGACTAGAGCGATGAATGCCATGTTTACATGAACCCGACGTGAGCGGGTCGAGTCGGAATTCAGGTTGACCGAGCCCGATCATACCACGTTTACCTAAACTCACTTCTGACGAGTCAGGATGACGACGGCACACAGTGTCGAGCCGAGCCATCAACGCGTTGGAACAGTGTTTCCGATTCCCGCTGCTGTCTGCAACAGCTCTATTTCATGGGTCTATGTCTACAATGAGGTTGCACTGCACAGTGCCTTGTCTTGACCTTGTCCTGATGCTGTACCCACTGCCACTGCATAAATTGCGACATCCCAGTATTCCCGCGCAAGTCTCGGTGCTGGCGGGCCGTACCCGTCTGCAATTACATGTACGTTGCAAACGGGTTGGGCTAACTCAGCCTGACTCGATGCCTGTTCTGTCCGACCGCCTAGTGTTTACGTGAACGCGGCAGGCATATTCCAGCCCGACAAGGCGCCTCAACCCGATTTTGTCACGCCGATTTTGTCACGCCCTGAAAGACTACAAAAACATGGTGCCAAGCAGCCTAGGTCGAGAGTATTGTGTAGCAGCAAGCATAACTGTTGCAGAGTTGTGCTTGGACTTTTATTTAATTCAATGGAAACATTCTAAGCACATGCTACATTACTTTTAATGCAAACAATAATTACATTATCACTTTTAGAACAAAAAGTATGGGCACGAGAGTACTCCCTTCAGCCGCCGAGGGAGCTCGCCGATCTCCCTTGACCAAAAGCGCCTTTAAATACCCTTAGCGGGAGGGCGACTGTGTGGCACCGAGTGCATCTCCGTCGAGATAAAGACGACGGAGTTAAAAGGAGTTTGTGAGTACCTGTGTGACTGGGGCATAAGTTCCCAGGTGGGCCATTTAATTCCTTGGACGCATTTATTGCCTAGTCAATTTGTGAATAACAAGCGTGATGAGAAGGCAAAAAGGAGAGCAGCGGCGCAATTGAGTAGTGCTGTCTTCGCGGTATGCGTGGACTTTAATGCAGGCGCTATGCTTGTGTGTCAATTAAAGGACTGTACTAAAGGCAACTGAAGAAGGGCAACTGAGTGGCTTGATTTTTCATTTATCATAATCATGTACAGTTGAAACTCGATTTAACGAAGTGATGAGCACTTTCGAATTATTTTGTTAAATTGAGAAGTTTGTAATATCGAGATAGGAATTTTTCGGTCCTTCGAAACCCACAGTTGTAACGTAGCTACACTCAAAACCTACTGTGGCATTGTATTTGCCGTTAATATAGCCATCTGTCGCATAAACCATGAAATAACGAAAGCAACCACCGCCACCCCTATCGAGGTGGTGTGGAGTCCACTGTTCCGTGCATAGGTGCATGGTGTGTAGTCTCGTCAAAATAATGCTAGGCTGTGACTAGGGCGCCCAGATGTTTTAACACGATAACTTTGCAGCGCACATTCAAAGAACCGATCTGTGTCAAAATTAGAAAGAAATAGCCACTTTTTTTTACTCATTCATTTTAGGAAAAACTTCGTTAAATCGAGTTTGGCAAAGTTGGTTTCGGTAATTTGGGTTGATGACAACATTGAACCCTATTGGTACCTGCCAAGGGAATGGAAGTTTCTTCGTTAGATTGGACACTTCGTAAAATTGAGTTTCATCAGATCGAGTTTTAACTGTAAAGCCAACAGTCAGTGAAGCCAAGGAAAACATAGGGAAAATTGGCTGTGGCTGAAATTGAAATGTCGAAAATACTAAAAATGAAAATTAAAGTGGATAAAAAGATACCTTGTTGCCGGTGGGGATTGAACCCACAACCTCTGCCTTACGCATGCGTTGCACTATCAATCGTGCTGCAGTGGTGGCTATCAATCTGTCCACTAACTTGGACATTTATGTTTACCAGATCTCGCCCTGGGTGTGTTAGCCAGCGCCACTAAAGCCAAAGTGGGCGGATGTGGAACAGCCTTTTTTGCCTGATGGAGTCACATAGCATGTGAATGGAAGGAAGCATATGGTCTTTTTCATGTGCTGCTGCCCTAAATATTTAGCAGCATGTATCAATGAGCCTAGTACCCTCCACAGAGGCAGTGGCAACAAAGAGATTGGCTAATGAACAAGTGGAGACTTTCTATGCAAATTGAATGCAGTCTTCCGGTGATAGGTATCCTGAAGGATGTCACAGGAGAGGAATGTACCCTTCTTTTTTTCCAGGCCCTAAAGGCACTTGCTCTTGTGCGGTTGTCACGATCGGATGAGGCCCTGTCAGTGCTCAAAGAGCTACAGACTGAGGCCCCCACCGACGATGCCACCCTGCAGGCCATGACCCTCTGCTACCGGGAACTCGAGCGACGTGAGTGAAAATGTAAAATCTTTTCATGTGTGGCCTTTGTCCTCCCCAAGGTTAGCGGCAAGAGAAAGCATCCTTGTGGCTTTCGGAGGCCTGTGAGGTTCTTGACTCTTGTTAGGTGGGCTCACTACTATCAGTGTTTTGAGGTTACTGTACACCTAGGTGTTGTTAAACTCGAATGAGCTGGGCTTTTTTGAAAAGAATGAAAAGAAGGTTTTTAAAAATTGCGCTTATACTTTCTGTGCAGAGGGATGCTTATAGATGTTTTAAAACAGGATAAACTTGTGGACTTGTTACGACAAACTGGCAACAGCCCCGAACTGCAAAAAATTTGTTTGTATTGTCACCTTTTCGTACCTATGTTGCCTTTTAAAGTGCGCAACAGGTAGTACCAGAACTTCTGAAACAGTCTGTATTCCGGATGAGAGCCTTGAATTTATGTAGATGAATGGACAAAGCCACAAAGATTTTATGGAGTGTTCACTGTCAGAAAACTGTTACGTAATGGCTTGTTTTTCAAATGAGAATTCACAAGTTGCTGTGGGCCATAGGACTGCACGGTATATAGAGCACAACTCTTAAGTGTTCAACCTCGTTTAGGAGTCTACACTTGGTATACCACATTATTGTGGCCACCTGTAAGAATTTAATGCAAACATCTTGGAGCAGTACAGACAACACAGCACAAGCAGCATGACGTGGGTGTTTTTCAATCTTGATTCTTTCTGTGATGCTGTTGCCAGCACTGTTTCAAGGAATTGACTCCCAACCTTCTGGTTCAGCTATTCTACCCCAGTAGAATTAATACATATTTTTCATGCAATATAAAAGCACCTTGCTCACCATGTCCCAATATTTGTGAGAATCGGCTGCTCTCAGTAAGTTTTAGCAATTTTATTGTTGTGCTTTGTGTCGGGGAATGGGCAAAACTTTCCATACCATCTAGTGAAAACAAATTGAACTGAACCACTTATGTGCTTTCAGGAGAGCTAGGGAGCAATTGTCATGGGGGTTCTTTGTGTCTAGATATGAGGGAGTTTACAACTGCAGTAGTGAGACGCCAGGAACACCAGCACAGCATTCAGTATAGTTATTCTGCTACCTTGAAACTTGCTATTTTCAGCCTCTGGCTCTTTTCAAATACAGTGTAGTTCAGTCCTTCACCGATAAAGAATTAACTAGACACAAGCAGATGCTCTCAAAATCCAAGACGCCATTGCGAGCTGGCGTGGAAACTGTGTCGCCACCCATCCTTAGTTCTTGCGTCTTTGGGGACGCAAAAACTAAGACTCCCTCCTTTAATGATAAGAGCAAAAGTTTTTATATTGTAAAAGGATATTTTATTAATATATCTGAGCTTATTTCTTGCTCTTTGGTGTCCCTTTAGGTAATCGGCACGATATGTCGAAACCATAGCCTCCTAGTTTGTGTTGCCTCACTTGTTGTACAGGCAAAAGCGTTCATGATTTTGATGGCCGTGCAGAGCCATCACACATGCTTCATTTTTCACAGGATATTATGGAGTTGGAAGGCACTTTATAAAAGCACGGTACCTATGGAATATTTCCTAAAAGTACTACTGTGATCATGCCAAGCAATAGCTCACAGATGGTTGTGCATTTGTTTTTAGTTGTTTCCATTCTAAGCATCACGGGTGGGTTTCCATTGGTTAAAAGAACTGTCCTTCAGTGTGGCTTGGACGTTGTCTCTTATTACTTCATTAAATGCGACCACATGTCTTTTTTGTATCCCTGCCCACTTAATTTATTCTGGCTAGCTACCTGATCTCGAAGCTAAAGCAGTGTAAAATATAAAAGAGAAAAATTGTAGTTACTTTCATTTCAATTAGGAACCCCACAACCGTAAAACAGGCATTCTACCACTGCTATCAACTTCCATTGCATTGCCCCCCCCCCCCCTAAAAGTCATATTGTACGTTGTAACCTACCTCTCCTACTTCACAGAATTGTTTTCATGGGTGACAGTAAAGTTAGCAACACAAAATAGGTAAGCCCCTCGTATTGTGAGGTACATTAACATTCAAACTTCATACCTATTCCAATGACCAAAAATGTAATTGATCATGTATTTGCAAGAAGTATGGAAATTTCAAATTGGCTTTTTTTGGTTTTGAAGATGTTCCATCATACTTTAGCATACGACACACTTCACACTGTCACGGGCAGGGAATCATTTGTGCTGCATTAAAGGTACCCAAATATTGCATTTCTAATCGCAATAAACACATACAAACTTACAAATTGCATTACAATTTGCACCGTAACATGGAAATGCTATTGCATTATCCTAGTAGTCGAGGGACTTACTTCTGCAACAAGCTTTTCGCTGACATGTACTCGCAGCGGAGCTGGTGGTGGAGGCGTATGAGCGTGCCACCCAGAAGGAGCCACAGAACGAGGAACTCCTGTCACACCTGTTCATGGGCTATGTACGGGTGGGGCGACCCCGAGAGCAGCGGCGGACGGCCTTGGCACTGCACCGGCTGCGCCACAAGAACCCGTACTACTTCTGGGCTGTCATGAGCCTCGTGTTGGAGGCGGACCAGCCTGCAACCTCGCCTGCTGAGCGCAACACCCTTCTCCTCCTCGCCCAGCGCATGGTTGACAAGTTCGTCAAGGAAAGGCGCATCGAGGCCGAGGCTGGTGGGTTGCTTCCCTTCCACTTGCATGCATTGTCCTTCTTTGACCTCCAACGTTTACTGGAGCAGCAGGGAAGAGCTCAAAACTGGCTATCTGTCGTCTTTTCACCTGTTCCGTCATGCTGTGGTTGTCACTGTGCGACAATCAATGTATCATTTAGTTGTACAGTGTAGTCCATCACTGCAGAGAGCGAGCAAGAGGCCTGCTCCTTTGCAAGGGGCAACACCTGATAGTGGTTGCTGTGTTTGATGTTGCTTTGGTATAATTTATATCCTTTCTCTTCATTTAAGGCCCTAAAAAATACTGCTCTGGTAACTTTCTTGAAACCTATCCGTTTTATCACGCCTTTCGCCATCGTTCACACGCACTTCCATACAATACGGAGAGACGGCAGTTCATTGCACGCGGGTAGAAACTGAAGTTGCTGTTTGTGGCGCTGGTGCACTGAATTGTTGCACCACCTGTAGGTGTTGCACATTTCCCATTGATAGTGTGCTCCTCCCAATCTTGGAGGCAATTGAGCGGGCCCTTAGAAGCCAAGCCAATGAAAAATCCAACATGGCAGCCTCTAAGATCACGTAGCGTGGCTCCATGGACGAAAGAAACAAAATATGAGAAGGCCTCACGTCACGTTTTTAAAGGTGGAAGTGCAGCCATGTTGGTGTGCCATCTACCTTTGCACCTCTGATCAGCTCATCGAAGCAGATAGGCATGAGCTTTGAACTTGCATGGCTACGAGCTGCCAGAAGTGTGCGCTGCCGACGCTCGCCAGAACAAAGCTACAAAACTTCCGTAACAGTTTTAGTGAAGCAGGCGCGCTCCTGTGCTTTTCCGTGGCACATTGAAGAAAACAACAAAGACCTGTGTCGGGATTACTTGAGTGTCTCTGTTGCTGGCTGACATTCACACTCATAGACCCTAAACACAATTTTCAAGCTTACACACCATACTCCAAAGTGAGCTTCTGTCGTGAACAGAATTAGCTGCAAGCAAGACGCGGGCTGAAAAAAAACTTAGGTTACATTTCACAAGCCTAGAGCAGTGACAAGAACTTCAGGAGCACAGTTGCTATGACAATGTTGATGTCTGGCACACCAGTCCTAGTGTTCCCTTGCGAAAAACACCACGTGGCTTTCCCCACACACTCTTTAACTGCTGCGGGCTAGGCAGGGCCTCTCCTACACTTTCCTTCCTCCATGCATGGCTTGGAATCAGTGAATTAGTCTGGAAAATCTAACATTATGGCCTAAATTCATCTGCAAAATTGGTTGCGAAAATGCATCAGCTCTATGAGAACTGTGACGGATTTATAAAGTCTGGAATATCCATCAAGTCCCAATTTTTGGTGTCCAAAAAAAATTTTGTTGGCTTCTGTATATCATATTTTCCCATGTCTAAGGTGGGGTATCTCCTTCAAAAGTATTGCCAGTGCATCTTATACAGTCTAGCCTATTTATAACAATATTCACGTGCCACAAAAATTCCATTGTTATAACCGATAATTGTTGTAACTGGGCTGCATGGAAAGAAAATCAAAATAGGGGATGGCAAGGCTGTTGTGAGAAGACTATAATGGTGGGGAGGCCACTACCGCTTCCGACCACCTTCCTCCATCTGGCTGCTAATTGTATTCACTCGTTTAACTGTTTAATGCTGCTTCCTGCGTGCTGTGATCTCGTGTAGCAAGCCACGGCTGTCGGTGTTCAAAAATGGCACTGCTATAACAACTGCAAAAAGGGGTCACGGACAGCAAGCGATATGCGAACTCTGCTGAAGCATCGCTTTGGTGGCCCCAAAAGGGGCCTTTTAAAAAATGCAAGAAGGTTGCCGCGGCAGTGTGTCAGTTTTAGAAATTGAGAAGAAACGCTGGTGTGAGATCTCCACAAGCATCTTGCTACATATCTCTCACTGGCTTGCACGAGAAAACCCCATGACCGTCAGCCTTGCTTTCTTTACGCAAAGCTTGCCAACATCCTTCTCCAAGGCATCCAGGTGTGCGGCGCAGTGCAACAGAAGGTCCCTCACAAGAACGTACGCTTTCAAAGGAATAAGTCATCTGCAGGCACTCCTGCGATGGCAATGTTAAGGCACTCTGCCCTGCTGCATCATCGCTGCTGTTCTCACTGTCACCATTGCTATCTGATGCAAGCACATTCACAACGATTGCTTCATAAGTTGAAAGCACTTCGGTTCCAAATCTATAGCAGTGCGCTTTCTTTTTACTGGCAACGTCATGCATTGCCGATGATCAGCAAATGGATCAGCCATCTTTCGTTTCAGCGGTGAGTCAAGGCTGAGAAACCACGGGGCCAGGAATGACTTCGACGCAACCAACAAAGGCTAGCACGAGAAACTTAATCTATTGGCAGAAGTGCGCAGAATGAAGCGCCAGCAAGCAATCTGGGAGCAGCGCAGTAACCGCTTTCCATTCATGGTTCAGAGAGTGGCACGGCATAGAGCCATGGGCGCAGCCCATTCGTGTTCGGAGAGGTGGAAGGACGACGGGAGAAATACGCACGAGGCTGGAAATGCGGAGAAGGCTGTAAAGCAGGTTCTATTGTATGAGCGTGTGGCAGCTGTTGAGGCTGCGTGAGATCATGCAACTGCTCGAATTTCTCTTCTTTTCTTCTTTTCAAGGATATTACGTTAGATTACCTTTCGACGTGGACACCCAGCAGCCACACTTTGTTATAGCCGATAATGTAGCATGAGGGCGTTGTAGTGAACAAGTTATTTCACCATAAAAAACATACAAAAGTTGACAGTGCAGCAGCTTCTTATTGTTATGACCAATACATTGTTAAAACTGGTATCATTACAAGTGGGTTCGACTGTACAACAGTGTGACTTCCATATGCAAAAAACTCTCTGCACTCGTGTGGCCAGTATGTGTGCCTCTTCCTTTGTTTTTCTTCACGAGTACAAGAAACATCTGTGGCAGCTCTGTAAGAAATCGAATCTTGTTTTAACAGTGGAGTGACCATGGCAGCAAATGTCAGCTGCTAGGCCCACCGAAGAGGCAGCTCAGCAACAGCACTAAATACCACCAGTATGACCTCCGTGACATAGGTGCCTCCATGATTGGAGGTCACACATACGAGTTTGTCGTCATAGGTTAGTTTTTCTTAAGCAGAAGGTTAAACTCAGGGAGCTGGTGCAATAATCTTTTTTTTTAATGCGCTAAGGTTTCTCACTGTTCCGTTGAGGCGCTCATCATCTACCCATTTAGAAAAAGAGAGCAAAACGTAGTTATGATCATCATCGGTTGCCTGTGCAAGAAGTCACAGCAGTCCAGCTTTCAGCAGTAGTCGCAAAAGCTGCAGTTCTTCCGGCTTCTGTTTCGCTTCTTTATGCATGTTGCGGGTGTTACAGGTGTAGGTTCAGGCATAATGGGATAGTTGTGTGTGTGTTCATCTCAAGGACGCCATGCTGCAGAGGCAGCGCCAGCAAAGTGCTTAATGATGCTTACAATGTGCATATAACATGCAATGTGCAATGCATATAGAGAATACCACCTTTACCAACTTCCTTCATGCAAGACAATGCCTTGAAATGCTTGATGCATGAGTAATGTCAAACAGCAGCAATTAAGCAAGATTGGGCAGTGTAGTAGCTGACTGTGAAGGTAGAATGGAAGTTCTATGCCTGAAAAAGAAATTCACACAGTTTTTCTATCATTCATTCTCAATCTCATATTTTCTGAAACTGGACTCCGCAGTTTCAGTGGAACAGCACTGGCTGCAGTTGGGAGACCGTGTTTACTGATGGGTGTTTTTCTTCTTTTCTTTCTTTCTCTCTTTCTTTCTTTCTTTCTTTGTTTTTTTTAAATTTTATTTTATTGTGCCTGAATGGTTAGGTGCTGCGGTTGGCGGTGACACTGTGTCACGGTTCTGTCTGCAAGGTCTGTTGCCATGGCTGGGGACAGTTGCGGGAATTGTTCGCTGCCGAGTTCCACTGTGTGTCTCTTATTGTTATGTGCCATTTCATCTGGCTGACTCATTAAAGCTTCACTTACACCAATTTTCACAGTATTGGGTTTGCATGATTTTTTCTCCTTAGGTTTAGTGGGCTTAGATAGTCATTTAAAGAAATATTAAGAGCATAAATTTCACATCAATAGTCTTTCAAGGATAGGTTTATTGGGCTAATCAAGATGATGGTATGACATGTCTATAAGGTGTGTTGCAGGATAGTTAGTCTCTCTAGGCTTATGCTGTTGACAGTGTCATACCCTTTTGTAGGCTGCCTTACAACTTGCAGTATGACAGCAGTTTGTGAGCAGTAGCTGTTCACTTTTGGTCCAGACTGACTTGGTAATGTGTGTGTGCATGAACATGCAGGCTCTGATAGCCATGTAATTGGTGCTGCTGTATCCCTGCTGATGAATTTCGAATGGTTTGTGTATCGTTGCAGAAGTGCAACTCTACCTGTTGGTCCTAGAGATGCAAGAGAAATATCAGGAGGCCTTGGACGTCCTTCATGGGCCACTGGGAGGTATGGGGGCTCTTGCTGCCATGTTGACCCGGCTGTCTTATTTTCTTTTTCCTATGGTGATAATTAATGCTTAAACATCAACAGTCTGCTTACTTTCTTAACGCAATCAAAAGAAATTATGTGGAAGTTACCATGAAGGTTCATGATGGTTTGGCAGTGCTAAACAAAGGTAGAAGATAAGAAACACAGTATGTGCGCTCACTCTAAACTACCTTCAATTAAGCAAACTGCAGTCAAACCTCGTTACTACTAACACCACATAAATGAAGTTTTCAGAAATTCTCTGCTGACTTCTTATAGTTTCAATGTAAAAAATATTTCAGTACTACAAACTTCAGAATACCGAACATTTCAGAATACTGGTTGTTATTCAGTTTCTATGTCATGTTAACAATGGCTCAATCCTAATGTCAACTAATATTCTGAAATCTGGAGATTCTTAGATTTTCATATATCCTCCACGGCAGCAGAAACAGGCTGGCAGACAACAAGAAGCAGAAAGTGGACGTCCCTGCGCCTGGGTTCAGAAAACCTGAGAGGGTACCAGAAAAAAAAAAACGCAGGAGAGAACGTGTTTTTTCTCTGTTTTTATCTATTGCGGGGGCGACGGCGCGTCAGGTTTTTCATGCGCATGCTCCACCCAGGCAAGGGTTGCCTAGCAATGGAGGCACGTCTCTTCCTTCTTTCGCCCTTTTTCTGTGCACACCTTTCTTTTGCACTTCCTTCTGTGGCCTTACCACACTGTACCAGCTATGCACCCAGAGAAATGTAACATATGTATTCTCAGGATCCCACACGGTCACACTTTGCACTTCCTGAATGGTGTTATTTACACACCCTGTGCTTTGGAATAGTTCAGGCTTTTGCCTCAAGTGAAACAGTTGTGGTGCCCACGTGGGGGGGCAAGGAATGCAAAAAACAAACTAAACAATGCGAAACATTGCGCTCTGGAAGCGGCACGGGGCCTCCTTTTTGTTTGTAGCTTTCTCGGCATCAGCGTCTGTTTTGCATGCGTCGCTATTACCGTATTTACACGATTGTAAGTCAACCCCTTTTTTTAAATTTGAAAGTCTGAAGTTGGGGGGTCGACTTACAATCGAAACCGAAACATGGCCCCGCCAAATAAAAAGCGATACCAACGGGAGCTACAACGTAGTTAGAATTTTATGTTTGCTCTATGGCCCTATCCGTATCTTTTCGCTATCCCGCGTGTTTGTCCACTTTTCGGAAGGGTTTTTCAAACTTTTCGAGAGTTTTACAGTGCATGCAACACTCGTGGGGAGTGTCGATAGTTGATGGAAGCGCCGCTGTTCCCATTTGCGGCGTCACTCTCAGAACGGCGGCGCTTGCGGGGAGTATCGGTAGTTCATGGAAGAGCAGGCACCGCTCGCTGGTTTCTCTTTCTGTTTGAAGGCATTGGTGTTTGCATGGTATTGGTTTGACGCGTTCCACTTGACTGCCGGCTACGTGCTAGTTCTATGCTTCCCCAGTCGCCATGAGTGCTCCAGGCTCACTAATCGTTCGGCACTCGTTCACAGCAGCGTTCAAGAGGGCTGCCATCCTTTACGCCGAAGAAACAAATCACTGCACAGCGGGCCTCAATTTCGATGTTTCTAAACGGTTGGTGCGAGAGTGGCGACTGCAGCGAAGCGAAATTTTCGCCTGTGACGACAAGTGAGAAATTTCCCACGTGCCAAAGTCTGGACGCTTTCCGTAGCTATAGGCTAAGCTTGCGGCGTACGTCGCTGAAATGCGTGATTGGTCCCTGCCAGTGAAGTGCGACGTGGTCATGAAACAAGCCCGGACCTTCGCCTTAATTTTAAAGTTCTGCTCCGCGCCCTGAGTACAACGAGTGGCTGGCGGCAGAAGTCTGCGAAATTACGCCAACCGGACCTATCAAAAGAGCCTCCCTGACGGCTGCGTGTGGTTGGGTGCATTTGGCGTGGGCTGCTGTGCTGCAAGATGTCCTGGTGCGGTCGTTTGCCAAATTTGAAATTTCGCTGGACCACGACGCGCTGTGGGACCGCAGCAACGATGACGATAGCAGCACTAGTGAAGACGAGTACCAGTGACCATGTCAGCTACTAATAAATTTTCGTTATCGAATGCGCCCTCGGGTATGGTCTATTAAATTTTTTTTTTCCGGTCACGCGATATGGGGGGGTCGACTTACATTCGAGTCGACTTACAATCGTGTAAATACGGTATACGGTGCTTCGGTGGTGTGTGGCGGCGGAATCTATGGAATATAGCAGCAACAGGTGCCGAGAGCCAACAGCGACATTTTCGTGGATAGCTTATGGTGACAACCTAATAAACTTATGGGTTAGTGGGGGAAGGTTAATTTTGGGGCTTTCACTATAATGACCTTTCAGAATAACGAACAATTTACCATGGTCCCCTGAAGTTCGTTATACAGTCAACTCTCGTTGCAGCGGACCCTGATAATCCGACAGAAAATGTCCATTGTATCCGAAGCATGTAATATCTGAAACGCCTCATTTCCCAAACGGTTGCAATGTGTAACAACGTTATCACAAACAGTGAGTGAAGAACATCCAAAGTAAAAAAAAATAGGCAAAAAAAGTCGAAGTTTCACTCGAGAGGCGAAGCAGCGATTGTGATAGTAAATTAGTTGACAGCTATGTGAACTAAGGATAGTAATTGTATCGGTCATATAAAGTTATAAACATTGACTTACTAACTAAATTAACAAGCACGGTGTCACATGCGCACAGGTGAACATGAACACATCACACGCGATGGGCAGGGACACTCGCTGTCAAAGTGCTGGTGGGAGCAAATGTGGCGGAAGCAGCGAACAAAGTTACCTTCATGCGGTCTCACTTCAATGCTAACTAAACGTCGAAAGCACAGCGCATACGAAGACACCAGCACTGGGGGCACTTTGCCTACATCGCAGATCGCTTTCAAGATATGACGCTCGCGCGGGTGCATGCTTTGTCCACATTGCAGATCGCTTTCAAGATACGGCGCCCGTCCAGGCTCACACTTTGTCTACGTTGCAGATTGCTTTCAAGATACGGCGCCTGCGCAGGTGCAAACTTTGTCCGCATCGCAGATTGCTTTCAAGATATGGCACAGGTGCATGCTTTGTCCACATCGCAGAACGCTTTCAAGATACGGCGCCCGCGCAGGCGCACACATTGTCCACATCGCAGATCGCTTTCAAGATACGGCGCCCATGAAGGTGCGCACTTTGTCCACGTCGCAGATCGCTTTCAAGATACGGTGCATGCGCAGGTGTGCACTTTATCCACATCGCAGATCGCTTTCAAGATAAGGTGCCTGCGCAGGTGCACACTTTGTCCACATCACAGATCGCTTTCAAGATACGACGCTCGCGCAGGTCCATGCTTTGTCCACATCGCAGAACGCTTTCAAGATACGGTGCCCGTGCAGGCTCGCACTTTGTCCACATCGCAGATCGCTTTCAAGATACTGCGCCCATGAAGGTGCGCACTTTGTCCACGTCGCAGATCGCTTTCAAGATACGGTGCATGCGCAGGTGCACACTTTTTCCACATCACAGATCGCTTTCAAGATACAGCGCTCACACAAGTGCATGCTTTGTCCACATCGCAGAACGCTTTCAAGAGACGGTGCCCACGCAGGCGCACACTTTGTCTACATCGCAGATCGCTTTCAAGATACGGCGCCCGCGCAGCTGCATGCTTTGTCCACCTCGCAGAACACTTTCAAGAGATGGTGCCCGCTCAGGCGCACGCTTTGTCCACATTGCAGATCGCTTTCAAGATACGGCGCCCGTGCAGGCTCGCACTTTGTCTACATCGCAGATTGCTTTCAAGATACGGCGCCTGCGCAGGTGCGCACTTTGTCCGCATCGCAGATCGCTTTCAAGATATGGCGCAGGTGCATTATTTGTCCACATCGCAGAACGCTTTCAAGATACGGCACCCGCGCGGCCGTCGCCTTGCCCCCCGTGCCTCGTGTGTGAAAGACAGCGCACTTCCGTCCCTCCTTCGTCCCTTGCACATTAGATATTGAGCTGCAATGGTCGGCTGACCCTCGCAAGTCTCGCAAGTTTGTTGTCAGCCTGTGTCGACATGGCAAAAGTCCATGTTATGCACCCGATTTTGATCATTTGTCCTCTGGAGCAGATAGTCCATTGAAGTGCAGTCCATTAAAAGCGAACTTCGTTGCATTAATAAAATACGTAGAGCAAGCTAAGGTTGAAATGTGGTCTGTTATATCAGAAAGTCTGTTGTACGCGTGTCCGTTGTAATAAGCATAGACGGTATCGAGATTTCACTGTATTATAGCCTAAACAAAGCTGCAATCCACTCTGGCATTCAAGTTTCATGTTCTTGATCTTATACTTTTTCATGTACTCCTGCTTAATGAATCAGCGATGTTTCTCAGCATATTTTGCTGCTTGTTTAGTTCAACCCCCTGGATAAATTGATTACTTTTGTCAGTCTCGTCAGGGTCAAATTAACAGAAATTGACTGTCTTTGGCAATGTTTAATACTAGCATATGTTTGTTGCATGCTGATATTGGTGACAAACATTCAATTTACTTCATTATATCCAATAACCATTACATCAGTTTTAAAAGGTTAGTTTGTACTTTACCATATTTACTCAAATGTAGCGCGCCTTCGATTGTAACGCGCACCCTTTTTCCGTGACAAAAAGAAAAGAAAACACCCTTGATTGTAACGTGCACCCATTTGCCACAACGTAAAAGAGGAAAAGCCCTTTACAGTACCGCCACCTTATTCTTTCATGCAGGAAGACAACTTTTTCTCATTTAGAAAAACTAAGATTTACTCCCAATACACTAAAGTTGCGATAAATTAAAAAAGTCGCAGGTTTGCCCGAAAGGCGTAGCATCGATTACAATAGCAAATTAGTAGACAGCTATACGAGAAGTAAGGCTAGTACTAGCTTTATCGGCCGTATAAATTCTTAAACATTTGCTTACTGACTAAATTAACAAACATGGTGTCATGCGCACACAAGCATACATGAATACATATCGCACAATCACCACGGAAACTTCTTATCAAAACACTGGAGTGGAGACGTGCAGTAGCAGGAGCGAGCGAATTGACCTTTGTGTGGCCTCTCATTTAAACGCGCACTATGTGACGAGAACACAGCGCTGTGTGCCTAAATGCGTAGACTCTGTCTCCGTCACGGATCGCTTTCAAGATCGGCGCCACGCGACTGCACTATACATAGCAACCATGCGGGTAGAAAGCTTCTCCAGTTTGCACCAGGCCTGCACGCAAGTTTCGGGAACTCTGAACGCCCTTGATGCAGCCCCATTTCTGTCAGTCTTCGCACACGTGATCACTTTCCTTTTAATTGCGGCATTATGATGAACTCGGCATGTCTTTGCTGTTGGCACTTCCATGCCGGTAGAGCAAACCAGAAAAACGGGAAGACGGACGGTGCGCTAATCTAAGCACATATACTAGAGCACATGGAGGAACCTACAGCAGCTAGGCTCGAAGTGCGCGTGAGGTCGCCATTTTTAACTGCAGATGGCGATATGCTAACGCAGGTTTTGGGTCATACTCGATTCTAAGGTGCACACAATTTTTTGAACCGTCTTATTGGACAAAAAGGGGCGCTACATTAGACTAAATACGGTAATTCTATGCAAGACCTTTGCAACACACTTATTGGCTTGAAGTTTGTCGCCACGATGCAATAAATGTTGTGCAATTTGTATATTTTTCTCAGTACCGTTTTAAGCGTTTAGAATAAATGGTTTTAATTGAAGACTGCAAAAGCACTGATGTTTGATTGCTTTCACCTGCCTCATGGGTGCACGCAGAGAGCCTGACCTCGTACCTGGACTTTGTGCACCAGCGCAAGGTAGAGCTGCTGTCCAAGCTGGGGCGCTGGCCCGAGGTCAACTCTGTCTGCAAGTCACTGCTGCTCAGCAAGTATGCCATTTTTTTTTATTGAGCATACATTGGAACCCAGTTGTTTGTTTCACTCACTTCCTCAGAGGTTGCTGTTAGTCTGTCTTTTTTTTTACATTGAGACTATAAAAATTTTAAGAGCAGGCCTGTGCGAATGTTCAAAATTTCCAATACAGATTTAATGCATTTGTTTCAAATCAAAGCATTCAATTACACAATTTAGTACAGTACAACATTGTTAATTTGACCTTTGTCAACTCAGAAAATCGGATGAGCTAAACCTCAGTATAACTAACTTCAGTATAGCGAAATTCTCTATATAATGAAGTATTTAAATTTTCATAACGTATTGTCCATAGAACACCATGTATTTAAAACCTCAATAAATGAAGTGTGTTTGTACAGTGCAGTCCACTTATAGCGATACCACATATAACAATATATTGGTTATAACGATGACCCGATTTGAGAGCGTGAACTTTTGCATTAGGGCTATGAGAAAAGAACCCATATATAATGATATGTTATTCATCTAATATAGAATATAATGCCGGATGGCATTTTCGATGCAGAAAAATCGTGAAATGTGCTTTCCTAAGTTTCCCTTAAGCATACGATGCTGAGACGGGGCGATGTGTTTGCCTATGCGCGTTTGTATTTGCCACCGTTAACCGCACAATGCATCCCGCCCTTGCGCCACAAGATGGCACCAGCTACCTCGCGTCCGCGTCGCTCACTATCGAGCTACGCATGAGGAGAGAAAAAAAGACAGCGTGAAGTGAAGCGGTGCCCGGCCTTTGCCCCCTTCTCAGCGAGCGCGGAAATGCACCGTGGAAGCAGCAGAGGACAGCCCGGTTGATAGAAGGCGCCACCGACAAAGTGCTGTGTCGTATTGCTTGTGACGAAGCTGCAAATTTTGCAAGGCCCAAAGTGTGAGCTCACACAGGAGCACCGCGATCATGACGGCCGCAACCAGGGGCCATGTCGAAGGCGGGCTTTGTGGGCCTGGATGAAATCCCTGAAACCAGCACGGTGGAAGCTGCTGACATTACCAAGCTCTGCAAGCATGTCGCTGCTGATGATGAAACAGGTGGTGCTTCAATGGAGGAGTTTTTTAATGCAGATAGTGCTGCCTCATTATGCGAAGAGATCGGGGTGACCATTGTCGCAGCAGACGGCGGCGTTGTGCGACGGGGGCTATGATCTAGGCAGTGACCCGTCTTTGACACCGACCTCGATGTCCACGCGAAGTGCACTGTCATTGATCGAGCCGCTCATCGATTTCATTCACACTTAATTATTGCCGCTAGTGTTCACGCAGCAGCTCGATGCCGCAGTTGTGAACCTGAAACTCCTGTGAAAGCAAGTGTGGATTCCCGACTATTTCAGTGTGGCCTTGATATACGCTTGATATACACTGTTTAGAGCTATAAATAAACATGTTATTTTTTACGGGCTACTTTATACAATGTCTATATTTTAGCGCAAGTGGCAAATTTGGTTTCGAAGCTACAAATTTTTTTTTCTTTTTTTTAATGGCAGTCCAGATATAGCGATCGGGTATAACAATCAGATTTTTCGTTCTTCTTGATATTGTTGTAAGTGGACTGCACTTTATGCGATTTCAAATGTTGCAAAAGTGTGCTTCGTCCGCAAAGGAATACCGAACCAATAATGGAAACTTCTGCGAACGCAGATGGTCAAATGATTGAATTACAAGCGGCTGCTTGCAAACAGACCTCTTGAATTGTACGAGGCATTACTAGAGCGACCACCATAGTGGAGCCACATCATGTTTCATTATAAAGTCCCAAGTGCGATAAGATTCTGTCATGCCTCATGCATCTTGTGCTTTAGTTGTGAGTGAAAGTGCACAGGGTGAGACAAGAAAGATGGTGGCTTCATGAGTGCTGCCTTCCTGTGCGTACGCAAAGAGAAACATGGGGAGAGGAGCGAGCTTGCGGTAATGTGATCAAGCGTGCGCAAGGGGTAGGGGGGGGGGCAAAGGGGGGTAAGTTGGTGCACGTCTCCTTTTCTGGTGTGTCTCGACCGTGGCTGATCGTGGCCGTAAGTCTGGCTGAGCGCATACACAGCCGCCCACCCTGCTTTAGAGGCAATCTGCTGGGTGTGCGAAGAGTGGGCATGCCGAGAGGGCATGGCACCATGTAAGTTGTCTTCCCACGTATTTAGTACTGGAGGTTGCGTAATCTTGAGTTTCAATGAGCCATTGGAGTGAGAGGCAGACGAAGCATTCGCTCTTGGTTGCCGGCTCTTTTGGCCCTGTGCGGGACTTTGACCCATGGCACTGTCCAGGTCTCTACATCGAATACAGTCAAACTTCAACAGTGAAGCTCGATTTAACAAAATTCACGATGTAACAAACTATTTTCATTTCCTGACCATAGTTCTGTTGAAAATGTGCATTTCCTTTTTTGATTTAACAATGCTATTTCGTGACAGAATTTCAATTAACCAAGTTTTCAGCCTTTTCGAGCATGTACTTCTAGCCTGTATGGCTAGCAAATCTATCGGAAAACTACAAAATTGTTAGCCGATGCAAAAGTTATTTCGAGTGTCCTTCCACATGAAGCATTTGAACTGCAAGAAAGCCATCAAAGTGCGCATGCCGGCACGGGGCGTTGTCGGCAGGAAACTCTGCTGCACCATTTGTCGCTTTGGTGAACCACTTGTGGAGGTCACAGGTTGCGCTCACAGCACTCGGAGAAACACGAGAGCTGGCAATTCCTTCTGTGCAAGGGGGACGGGGAGGTAGTGAACCTGTGGTAACGTGATCAAGCACACGCCAGGGGGAAGTGGGAAGGGCAGGCAGGAGCACTTATCTGCCCTCTCTCCCTAGCACACGCGTCTCCTCCACACATGTGACCCATGCAGTGTACCTTGAAGGTAACATGCAACAAGTGCAAAGTGCGAGCCGAGACGGCTGGTGCTTTGATGCGCATTCGGTTCCTGTGCCTCTCGTGTTGGCAGTCGCATAATCTCAAGTTTCTGAGACACGGCGGGAACTGTTCACTCGCATTGTGACAGCAAGTTCGTGGTCTTTGAGTGAGATCTGTTCAAGTTTGCCCATGCACACATGAGACCGATAAAGCTACGAAACTTACTTCATGTAGTTGTCTTTCTGATATATCATCATCAGTGCTCCGCCTTTCTGGCAAAACGTTTTTTTTTTTTTGCTCAGGATCAGTATTCATATCTTTTTACAATGGATGGATGGATGGATGGATGGATGAGCATCCCCTTTGGAACAGATTGGTGGGTTGCACCACCAAGTTCTTGTTATTATATTGCCTTATGTCCTACCTATGTTAAAGAAGAAAAAAAGAAAAGGAACCAAACTTTCTGAACCCCTATTGGGAACTTTGCTTTTGTACGCCTCTGTTGTTTGTTGTATCCATACTTCTACCAATCTTCCAAATGCCTCTTCAAAGCCTTCAAGAAGGCCAGAGGTGCCTAAATCGACTGCTGGGCAGATATCTTCACATTCTAATAAAATATGCTCAATTGTTAATTTGTGGGCACCATCTGATGACGGCTGTAGGTAATAAGCATGGTCAGCCATGGCGTCTGAGTTTTACAGCAGTGCGTAACACAACGCACGCAAATCTCTGACGTCGTGAGCCACGTCAATGCATTGCTCTCGCTGTGATCTGCACTGCAGGCTCCTAACTATGCTATTGTCGCCCAAACTACTTGCAACTTCTTCGCAAGTGCTTACCAACAAGATACTATCCACCAGAAATGCTTTGGAAATTTGGGAAGTTGTTCTTACTGCTGAAACTATAAAGCCTCGAATTAACAGAATTCATAATTTAAAAAAAATTTTCCCTGCAAGTGCAACTTTGTCGTGTAGAGGTTTGACTGTATATCAAATTATTGGAACATTCGCAATTCAATTCAGTGATATTCAAGTATTCATGCACCCCGATTTTGTGTGGTCAATTTTGCGCAATCATTAGTGTTGTACTGCACTAGCATTTGTGCACTTTTCTGAGTTTTCTTTGGCTTCCAGTTGTATTTACACTTAACTGACATGTGAAACCACTTTTCCTGCCTTTCTCTTTGCCAGCCCGGACAACTGGCAGTACTACAAGCAGTACCTGGACAGTGTGGACAAGCTGCAGGCTTCTGGCTGGACGCCCGAGGAAACCAGCACCGAGTGAGTCGTTCGATTGCATCAACAGCTGCAGCTGCCATTGTCTGGGCGTGCTCCCGATGGTGCCTCGGTTGCGTTCTTCAACATTTGGGCAGTTCTTATTTCGTCAAAATTTCACTTGCTGTTCACTTTTGTTGTGAAATGAAATTACGGGTTTTCTTTTTTTTTTTTCAAAGCAACACATGCACTTTGAAAGACGCTACAGTGGAGAGACATTGTGGAAAAATATTTCTACCAAAGTTCTTACACTTGATGTGACTCAGAGTTGAAGAAATTTTGTATGCACATGCATAAAGATGTGTAAAATGCAAGTATTGAGGCCTTATTGTATTTCCAACAATTTTGCTCATCTGCTTTTCAGAAAATTGCTAATCGATGTTCTAGATGATAACAGCAGAAATTAAAAACTTTTTCTTAAATAATAAATGTAAAGGAAACCTATTTCTTAAGCTTCATTGCAATTATTCGTCCATAAAAAGCAAAATATGCTATCCTATAGCAATCCTATGTCTGGTATGAAGCTCAAACCCTGAACAAGGGACTGACTCTTTCCCACTTTCAAGCATCACTGAAAGATAGCCAGGTATGATATTGAAAAACTAAGAGATATTCGAGACTAGGGATTAAATTCTTTATTCTGCATAAATTTCATTGATTTAGCTTTCGTTAATAAAAGTATATTTCTGGCGCATTCCCCCTTAAAATGTGAAAGAGCCAAAGAAGAAAATGATGGAACTATTGAAGCGCATTGGTTTGCATGAGTCACTGAACAGTTTTGAACACTAGATGAAGCAGTTGCACAAGTTCATTGCATCTCGGGAAGAATTCTGTATAGGTGTTTATAGTTTGGGCACGTTAGAAAAAATGTGCGATTTATAAAAAGCAATTCTAGTGACTTTTGGGTCCTGCCTTGTGTACATATATCAGCGGTCATTCGGGTTTGTTATGAAGTGTTGGAAATGCATGTGAAGCTTGCAAAATTTCAGAGAGTGTTCAGTGTAGCCGTAAAGTCGGCATTTCCATGTTTGCTGTAATGAAGTCTGACCAAAATTGCTGCCATCTGGAGTCTGAAGCCTCGGCAGACTGCATGATGCTTGCACCCCAATCAGGCTAGAGTGGCAGTTTGTGTGCATTTCTACCTTGACAGCTCTCGCACTGCATTTGCTCGCAGTGACAGTGATGGCGAGGAGCTGTGCCCGGCGGCTGACCACACATACGCACTAGCCTTGGCCTTCATAGAGTCTCTCAAGGAGAGCTGCAAGAAAGGCGGGCTGCTCCGAGGTCCTTGCATGGCTCACGTTGCGGTCATGATCGGGGAGAAGGCCAGTCCGGAAGTACTCGGTGAGCAAGAGCAGGCCTGCCCAGACAATGCTTCCCTGTATGCAAAACTTTGTTTTTGCAGACCACTTTTGGCGTCTCATCCTGTTTAAAAAGGAGCTGCTTAAGGAAGTGCAAGACAACTTAAGGATGTGCTACCAGCACAAATGCGAATGAGAAAGGCATAGAGCAGAACACCCCTTATACGTTAGTCGGTCGCCGAACCTGGTGTGGAGCCCTAACTAAGCGTGCAAGCTGGAACATTGTTTAGGTGACATGAAGTGGCAATAGCTGAAGCAAAGGAATGGATTCTGGTTGCCCTAATTGGTTCACATTTCGTTCGTCCATGATAGCACGTGATGTGAAGCTGTGAATAGCAAAATTGGTAAGGATGCAAATGTACACTGTATCCTGTTGTGGATAAATGAAATGCAAATTGGAAAGCTTAATGGCGACCACATGCACGGGATGTTCAAGTAGCAGAGACTAGTGATAAGTTTGACCGTCACGGAGGCCAACCGGTTACCGTCGCTCATGTGACCTGTTTATGGCCAGTATGAAATGTTCGCTTACCGCCTGAAAGTCTGCCCGGTGGCTTCCACTGGTCACCATGATTGCATAAGAACGTAGCAGCACCCAGGCAAGTACAGCAGAATTCCTCTAATACATTTTACATGAGACAGGGAGAAAAAAAGAACGTAATATCCGAGAAACTTTTTATGCGAACATGCTGTTAAAATCACGCGAACATGCTGGAGTACAGGCACAATATTTTTGTGTCTTTAATTGCTTTAGATGAAGGAGCACTATCTCTAAATCCCAGAAAAAACTACTGTCAAACCTCACAGTGTCCAAATAATTCAATTTAATAACTTTTCTACAACCAGCGTCTGTCTTGTTTCTACTGTGTTGTGACATATGATACAGTATGTAGTCACGTGGGAGCTGGACATTGCATTGTTTTGACATTCACTCTGGCTCGCTCAGTTGTCCACTCCAACTCTGATCACTTATGACCACCTATAGTGCAGGACCGGGTACAATGCGGTCTTTTCTGACTCCAGCTTATCCTTCCGCAGAACTCTTTGTATATGCGTACTGCTTACGTGCAGCCACGCGAGACAAAATGCTGGTTATAATATGGTTGCCGGAAAATCCCACAGACAAGCGAGGCAGCGAGCATGCTTCTCAATTAGGGGTGCCGGCCAAAGGGGGAGCAAAGAGGACGATGCGTAAGAGGAGGAGGAGGAGACGTGGAGCAAGTGAACAAGGCGGAAAAAAACTTCCGAAGCAGCATGCTGGCCCAGCAGGCAGGAAGGGGTTGCCTAGGGAACGGAGAAGCATTGTGCTCTGGCCGCTTGTCAGCTGTGTGCGGAAAGTAAACACAGTTGCCAACTGAAATTTTGTTTTTCACACGGGATTGCAAAAATGTCACAATCATTGGGCATGTGGGAAAAACTAATTTTGACGGTAAAGCCGTTTTTCTTTTTCCCCGACTATTACTCTAGCACCGCTGAAAAGTTGATGAGGCCACAAGTGCGTTTTGGATTCTCCTGTCGCAGTGTACATCGTTATGAAGTGCAGATATTGTGCATGCAACCTTGACTCTGCAACGCTATCAGTTTAAACTGTGTACTGAAAATTGATCATGCGCTTCGGACTGTTGTCCACACGTGAGCTTTAACCGTTCCTACCGGTACATGCACATACCAACATTTCCTGTATGCATTCGCAGCATTTGCTGGCTGATCGCCCATGAACCCTGCTTCACGTGTGCTGCTGTTAGTGCAGCCTGTGTGCATGATTTTTTATCAGATCAACGTATACGTATTCGTCTATGGCTACGAACATATCTTAAGGACGATCTTCCCATATCAGCATGCCGCCAGGCACCTTCGCTGTCTGGGCCTAACCAGCGGCGTTTCGTCTGGAGTCGACGAACAACGTTTCGGTTTGGTGCAGAGCCAACAAAATGATTCGCAGTGGCTGTACAGCATTTAGAAAAACACAGGAACCACCTCGCTAGCAAAAGCGAGGGCACATTCTGCTCGTGTTCTTTGATTTGCAGACACATGCAGCGGCTTGGTCTACATGTTTTGCGCATAGTACACACCTTTGAAAATTTAGTTGGTTATATAGTGGGTAAATTCAAGACTCTGGCGACCTACGCCATAAGCCATCTATGCTGTATGCTGCTACATCAGCCTTTAGGAGTTGCAGCACACAAGTTACCTAGGTGTCCAGTGTGCTTGGCCTTTCTTTTGCCTGATACTTTTTTTCATTAAGCACCGTACTCTTGATATTTTTCTTTTAATTACAGTAGAACCTCATTGATATGTTCCCCTTTTGTACTGTTTTCCAGCAGCAACGTTTGTGATCGAGAACATAAGAAATGACCCAATAAAGTTACGCTTCTTTTTTACCTGTTGGTACATTTCTGGAAAATACTCTGGTTAAAAGTACTATGGTTAAAACATTGGTCTCGCAGCCCGTTTGCAATGTTTTTTAGGAATGTGCGGCTGTGTTTATTTGGGCTGCAGTGAAAATTTGTCACCACTTCTTTTTGCGATGTCATGTGCACATGGTTTCCCTGCACCACAATGCGTCAGCGCAACCAGCTCTGCCCGTCAGATTATCGTATTTACACTTATCTAATGTGCACTTTTTTTTTCGATAAAACGGGTCCAAAAATTGCATGTGCGTTAAAATCAAGTATGATCCTAAATCTGTGTTACCATACCGTCATCGGCATTTCAAAATGGCCACCTCTTACGCACTTCGAGCCTAGTTGCCATAGCTTTCTCCATGCGCTGTAGTGTTAGGTGCTTAGGCAATGCTTCCTTCAGCTAAGGTTAGTGCACCATCCGTCTTCCCATTTTCTGCGTTTCCTCTATCAGCATGGAAGTGCCGACTGCAAGGACATGCCGTGTTCATCACAATGCCACAATTAAAAGGAAAGCTGTGACGTGTGCAAAGACGGACAGAAATCTGGCCGCATCACAGGTGTTTGGAGTTCCCGAAACTTGCGGGCGGGACTGGAGCAAACAGGGGAGGCATTCTACACCCACGGCTGCTACGTAGGGTGCGGCTGCGCTGCCCTTATCTTTAATGTGATCTGCGGCGGAGACAAGAGTCTATGCATCTAGGTGCATCGTGATGTGTTCTCGGCGCTTAGTTCACGTCGAAGCGAGAGGCCGCACAAAGGTAAATTCCGTTGCTCCTGCTACCGCACTTCCTCACTCCAGCGTTTAAAAGAGTTTCCGCGGTCGTTGAGTGCGATGAGTTCATGCTTGTTAATTTAGTTAGTAAGCATATGTTTAAAAGTTTATATGGCTGATAAAACAACCATCCTTACTTTTCGTATGGCTGTCTACTAATTTGCTATCATAATCAATGCTTCGCCTTTCGCGCGAAACTGCTACCTTTTTTATTTATCGTAACTTTAGTGCATTGGGAGTAAATCTTTGTTCTTTCCAAATGAAAGAAAGCTGTAGTTCTGTATGAAAGAATGAGGTGCGCGGTACTGTAAAGGACTTTTCTTTCTTTAAGTGACAGCAAACAGGTGCGCGTTACAATCAAGGGCATATTTTTTTTCTTTTTTTTTTTTAGACACAAAAATTGAGGGCGTTATAGAATCGAATAAATACGGTACTTGAATATCGCGTGCATGTGATGGCCTCCCTCTGACTCCCAGAGAATTTCACTGATGAGGGTTCACTTGATCAAAAGGAAAATTCTGAATCAGTTTGGATCAGTAGATCCATCTCAGAAATGGTACTTGGACAGCATTTTAGTGGGGGCAGATGGGAACAAGAGGAAGGTGTATATGCCACAGTGCACTGCTTGGTTTCCGTCTCCCCACCCGTTCTTGTTTGCCTGCACTGAAATGCTTTCCATGTTCGTTTACCAACATGCCCTATGCACAGAAGTACGTGGAAAAGGTTCCTGAAACTATCTTGCTACAAGGGCTTGGTTATCGGCAGAGAAAATTAAGTTACAATTTAGTTCTCGTAATGTTGCGCCTCAGCTGCATTACCCATGATGCTGTTGATTTTGGGAAATATTCGTGCATCTAGGCCTCTTTTGGGCAGAAAAGTCCACAGAAGGTGCCATGTCTAGCCTGTGCTTACCTTCAGTGCAATATATTTTTTTTTTCTTATAGATACTTCACATTTTTCGCAAGCACTTGAATAGTGAACTGGGTTATAATAAGTAACATCATGAAACAAGTGTGGCTTGGATAAAAGAACAGTGCACCTGAATGAATCATCTTCCATTGTGGCAAATATATCGGGACTTACACGTTTCTGCTTTTTCATTTGTCACATGACATCTGCAGCGGACTTGCTGATGGACTTCTTCAAGAGAACAAGCCACAAGCCATCCTGCCTACTAGACCTGTCCTATCTGATCGGCTTATGTTCCTTCGTCAACGAAGATATTGTCAAGGTAGGTATTATTCACCTCTGGATTTGTAGGAAAGAAAATTACTGAGACTTTTAGTTTCTCATTCATTCTTTTTTTTTTTTTTTTTCCAACTGTTTTTACACTGAATTGCTTCTGTAAGTCCGCTGAATGTTTTGCCAAGATTCTTCACGCCAGAAGTAGAGCACACTAGTTAGGCTGTACATTTGGGCCAGCATTACCATGTTTGGTGGTTCTGAGGCAAGTTGGCTACTTACAGGACAGCTAAGCTACAAGAATTTCAACTTGCATTATTGGCCTGGTTAAAATCCTCCCACATCTGCTAGAAGGTGGGTTTTGGGAAACTGTTCATTGGAATGCCCGTGTATTTCATAGAACATTGTAAGGGCGAATATTTCAACGATGCTGCTAGTCCTAGGATTTTGGCAAAACCGACATGGCCTCTGTACCGTTTGGTTTCAATTTCTCAGTGGCAACATGCACTCTAAGACTGTTGCTAAAGAAATGTTTTAATTAGCTACTAAGACGTTGTGATTGATCATAATTGATGTCTGTTTCTTGAGGTAATCCACCTGAGTAGGCTGAATTCCTTTAGTATATGCTCCATACTACTTCTGCTACTATTTCTTCTCATACACATTTGTGCTGGCTGGTTCTTTTCTCGAACCATCTGACTCCTCATTCTTTAAGTACATTGACAGTTGTATTTTGGCCTGCTTTTATTCGGGGTGGTTTTTCTGACCTTGTTTTTGTGCATTTCTCTTTCCAGCTGGTTGACAGGATGGAAGCATCGCTGAAAGTGGCACTGCCCGATAGTTGGCAAAGGCCTCCCGACGTAAGTGCTGCTACCTGGCCACTCATAAGCTCCTCATTTCTTGCAACAAATTCAGCACAACTTCAATCTTCACAACTTATGCCTTCATCATACCGGCATTTTTAAGCACCGTTGTGTTGATGGCTTTCAGAATTCTCAAGTTCTATTGACTCATAGTTGTATCGCTGCAAGACAGCAAACTTCATAGCCATCGAAATACAGGTAAACCTCTATATAATGCAGTCGGCAAAATCGGCAGTTTGGTTTGTTCTATTGAAATTCGACATTTTATGCAAATAAGTGCAGTCGCCGATCAATTTTTTTTGCACGGAAAGTGGCTGCAGATTTTCCTAATTATTGGGCAATCGAAAAAAGCAAATTTGAATGAGAAAGCAATTCATTTTGATGAATTTGGCAGTCAGTGATGAATTATAGGGTTTTACGCCACATCGACAATATCTTCACATCCAATACGAATAATTAAGCAAAGCCAGCCACGCTTTCGTGTGTACTCCGCCCCTGCGGCTGATAGCGTCGGCAGCAAAGAGTGAAAGATTCTTCTGCCTCTTGCTGCAATGGGTCACCGAAACTCAAGGTTGCGCAACCTCCAATACTAAATGCGCAGGAAGACGGCTTACATTATGCCACACTGTCTCGGTACGCCCGCTTTTTGCAAACACGGCACTGTACCTCTAAAGCATAGTGCGCGGCTGCGTATGCACTCTGCCACGCTTACATCCATGCGCAGCCACGGCTGAGACGTCCGCCATGTTATTCCGTCGCCCTCGTGCGGGCTTGATCACTTTACCGCGAGCTTGCTCCCCTCCTCCTCTTTCCCTATGCACGCGCAGGAAGGCGGCACTTGTGAAGCCACCACCTTTCTTGTCTTACCCCCGCACACTTTCGCTCGCACCTAAAGCACATAGTACGTTGGGCGTGATAGGTTCATATTGCATTTGCACTCTATACAGAATGTGATGCGGCTCCACTTCGATGGTCACTCTTGTCGCGCAGCCTGCAATTCGAAAGGTGCACTGGCAAGCAGCCACTTGTAATTCAGTCATTTGACCATCTGTGTCCACATGATTTCCATTTATTGTTTTGGCATTCCTTTGCGGCAGCAGTGAAATTTCGTTATATTGAATCGCATGCGAACGCACTTCCTTACATTGAGGTTTTAAATACATGGTGTTCTATTATGGACAAGAGGTTATGGAAAGTTAGATACAGTGAAATCTTGATAAACGGAAATCGCTTAAAAGGAACTGCTGCTTAAACGAACGGCACCCTCATAGTTGGTTGGCTGTGTATACATGCAATGCTCTCTGCAATGTCTTTCAGTAAATGGAACTACTGATAAACAACCAATTTGCCTGGCCCCCTTGAGGTTCCATATAGTCCACTGTACTTCATTATATCGAGAATTTTGTTATATTGAAGTTTTCATATTGAAATATATTGAAATAACTGTAGTTCATTAATGTTTCACTGAGCCCTTTTGGTGCCACTGCGCTAAGCAACAAGTCTGCATCCCCTAAAAGAACTAGCCCTGAAAATCATTCTAAATATGTATGTAAAAAGCACATTTTCAGTGCTGTAGGGCATTTCATGTCATGATAACCTATTGTATTACCTTTAGTTAACCTGTTGTTACATTCCAGCCTCTTGCGCAAATTTTGTGTGAAAAGCAATGAGCTTGCCAGTTGCAGTGCTTTTTTTCTTGTTGTGGAACTGACGTCTGATGGTGAAGGGAAATAAGTTATTTTTATAAAGCAGATAGTTTCTGCTGTCTTATATCTTCCATCACTTTGCCTATCGCCGTGCTAGTATAAAGAAAGCCTTTGAAATGCTTGTATGACATTGGTAATAGACTCGGAACAAACCTAGGGTGTTTGTTTAGCTGAAGAGATTTTGTTGTCTTGACGTGCATGCTCCTGCAGTTCCTTTTTCATGTACTTGTTTACCGACTGATTGGCTGAGCAATGCAATATGCTATGAAAATAAATACTCTGCTTACTCAAGCCTTAACACTGCCTTGAATCTTGCATGCACCCATTTCTGTGGGTTCAGAGGAAGGAAATAACGTACACGAAAATTCAACACACACCCAACTTTCATTAGTTGATAAAACTACGGGCTTGTGTGAGTATTCACTATTCTCAAATATTTGATTTAATGCAGTCGAACCCACTTATAACGATACCGGTTTTAACAATATGCGGTTAAACCAATGAGAAGTTTCTTCACCGTCAACTTTTGTATGTTTTCCATGGTGAAATAACCTGCTTGCTACAATGCCCCCATGCCGCATCATTGGTTATAACGATGAAGTCTGGCTGCTGGGTGTCTGAGCCAAAAAGTAGTGAAATGCGAAATCCTTGAAAGGAAAAAAAGAAAACAAGAAACATGCATTAAGCTTTTGTGTGGATGGAAAGCATCAAGGTAAATTTGCACAAGACAGCATCAACTGTTGGCGCCATGCAGTCAACGTCCAGATTCAGAGCATCGCGATAACGGGTGAACGCGAAGCGCTCCTGCGGCCTCAACAGGCACAAAATTTTAAGTCAACTGAAGCACAGGCCGGAACAAGAACCTGTAAACAAATTTTCTGTGCAGCCAGAATTGTGTGCAATGTAGAACTTGCATTTTTGCAAGGAAAAATCTTCATATAAGGGCACTTCAAAAATAAACAGAATGAACCTGTTTCTCTTTTTGAAAGTAAAGAACCAGCTTTTCTTACGTTTGTCAGCATGGGGATATTATGTCAAGGTTTTATGTGGATCCCACAAATATTCGAACTGCTCACTTCAAAATTGTTCGAAACAAATTGCTGTTCGCTTTAACTTCACTTCGAACCAAAAAATTGATATTCACACATCCCTATGGAAGTAGCATATGATTATAAAAAACAAAAAACAAATCAACTTTGTGGGGTTTTCATCTGTACTCTTGGGACAAAGGAGTGACAACGCAGTAGTGCAAGCAATCGCAAGGGCATTATTGCACCTATCATAGACTAATGCCTGCTAGCCGAGTTGCTATCCACAAAACATGCCAATGGGCGCGCAGCAAATAGCGGAAGTCCGACTCACTGCGACCGGATAGGGAGCGAATATCTTCGCCCCATGCTGGACACTAATGCCTCATCGTTCGCGCATACGGTCATGTGAATGGTGACGTGTTCGACCAATCGTGTTCGTCCATTCCGGTGTAGACCTCGCGAGATGGTCTTGCAAAAGCATGCATTGGCACACGCGCGGAACATCCACGCCGCTTGCCGACCTGGAGCCAAAGAGGAAGAGCGTTCGCTTTTTAAATTTTCTTTCTTATTTTCTTTTTTTTTTTGTGCCCAAGTAGTCCCGCAGTTCGGTGGCGTTAGCAGAGCAACACTCACGCCATCTCTCGTACTACTCTGCAAGCAAATGAACCGCCGCAGTAAAGCCACGCGGTGAAGCCGGATTACAGGAGACGGGAGCTATGCGACAAAACAGCATATCTGAGGACGCGTGAGAGTCGCGCATCCCCCAATTTGAAGAGTTAGCCTTCACTGGAAGTAATTTAAATCATACTTTGTGTACATTGCCTTGTGGTATTGTTTGTCCAATAGCTTGTTGTTGCTGTCGGTGGACCATAATATGTACATTGTATTTCTCTGACGTCCATCGCATTGGATGTTCCTTTAACAACTTTGTAATCATCACTTGTGAGACACTAATTGCAGAGTATTAGATAAGACCGTTTGTTTGTTCCCACTCCATTTGCGATCAGCCTATTCCACGTGTTTTACTATGCAGGTCAGTGCTATGCAGAGGCATCTGACCATTTGCCAGCTGCGGCACTATTCAAACGATGGCAGCCATCTTTCTCTAGAGGACCGATTACATGTGGTGAGGGAGCTTTTTGCCAGCTACCAGCACGGTCTACAGTTTGGTGAGTGCAGACTGTTTGTTGTCATCTTACTAAAGTTTGTGCGCAAAAACAATGAAAGGGCCGAACTGGAACAGGAACACAAAGACAGGACTCTTTGTGTTTGTGTGTTAGCAACTTTTTAGAAACATGAAGATGTAGTTACCTGATTTTTGAAGAATTTTGGTTAAAAGATGCAACAAGAAAAACAGAAGGGCATCTATGACGATGTATTAGTAGTTGCAGCTGAGAATTTAGTTGGGCCTCATTATAGTGAATCCTATGATTTTTGTAAAAGGATTTGCTATAGCGACAATTTGTGCAGTAGAACCTTGTTGATACGTTTTAGAAGGAAGAAAAGAAAAAATTCATGAAGAAACATATTAACTGGGAAAGCATACACTCTGAAGCAACAGGAAATGTTGGCAGGCCTAACTCTAGTTGACATATATGCAATGCAAAGCGTTGTAGAAATAATTGTGGCACGAGACGCCAATGCAGGCCGAGCGGGGAGTTCCGAGCGGCCCGAGATGTTCATTGTCATTTTTCTATTGCGTTGGGTTCTTGAAATGCAATCAAGCTGGTGGGCCTCGGCAGAATATCATGCTGCCAGAGAAAAAAATAGGATGCTCACTGCCCGCCACCTGCAGCAGGGAATGGCGGTGTGTCTAGGTTATTGCCTTTTAAAAGCGTGCTGTACGCTTCCAACGGCACTATGCCATGCACCCTGCGACGCAGATGGGTGAAACTATGTATGCAGCGTGCTATTGCCCACATGGAGATTTGCTGGTACCAGAATTAGAAGCTGAGTGCACAGCAGCGTTTTCACATGACACAAGCGGGCGAGTATTGTAGGGAAGCTGCTGCGGCGAGTGGCTACTGTTCTCGATTGAGCGTGCCTCGCACCTTTTCTTGTTTACATAGGATCTAGTGGCCTGGAAACATATTGCAGTTTGGCGATGTGCTCTACGTTAGTGCCAGAAGATTGTGTTTTCCAGGAATGCATCAGCTGGCAGAGAAGAAGCGTAACCGTATTGGGTCATTTTTTTTTGTTGTCGCAAACATTATTGCCGGGAAATAGCACGAAATGGGGTTATTTCACTGGGGTTCTACTGTATATAAAGTTGAATAAAAAAAGTAGTCTAAACTAAGTGCAAGGCAGTCACCAACTAGCCTGAACGGACTGAGTCAAAGCATGAATTGAGTCAACCATGCGAGGTAAACAGCAGCATTGTCATTAATTTTTGGGTGCACGTGCCGTCAATCATTTGCATCACCATACACAAGGCAATACCTTAGGCGCTTTGGAAATAAGAAAAGTTGCAGTCTCGCCCGAAAGGCGAAGCATCGATTGCGTTAGCAAGTTAGTGGACAGCTATACGAAGTAAGGATAGTAGTTTTATTGGCTGTATAAACTTGTAAACATAGGCATACTAACTAAATCAACAAACATAGTGTCACGAGAGCACAAGAAAACATGAACACATCTCACGCAATAACCACGGAAACTTGCTATGAAATTGCTGAAGTGAGGAAGTGCAGCAGCAGCAGCAACAGCGAGTGAATTGACCATTGTGCTGTGTCTTGCACTAACATGAACTAAGCTGTGAAAACACAGCACACAGTGGACTCTGTCTCCATAGCAGATGGCTTTCAAGGTAGCGCCACCTGGACACGCACTCGCGGCTACGCATCAGGCGCCGGAATAGAATGCAATCCCCTCCCTCTCCTTTCTGTGGAGCCATACGCTTGACGAAAGATGGTGCGCTTCCTCCCCACTTCCCTCCCTTGGGTACCCTCACACGCCTTGACTCGCAAATACGGCATATGGTGCACAGCGACGATTTTATCGCCCTTAAACTTTATACAGAACCTCACAGCGACAGCAGAAATATGCCTGGAGTGTCCGTATAATTGCTATCACAATAAAATTTTATACATGCTGAAGAAAGCAAGTTGCAAGCGCCTGCCATGCCACATCTTACTGATGGGGATTCTGCAGAAAAGCCTTCCACATGCATCTGGATCACGCATATTCTAACTGCCGAGGAATGCTTTTACAGGTGTATGTCATACACTTTTACATTTTGCATACAGTGAACGTCCGCATTTTCGAACTCTGTGGGAACTGTGAAGACATCGAAAAAATACGGCAGTCAGAAAAAAACGAATGCATGCCTTTAACTGCCCTAAAGGGCTCTAATCGCCACAGCCACGTCTGAAATAACTTCGCACTTTTTTGCACTTTGACACCATTGGCAAGGATGATGAAGGCAGAGTCAGTGAAATCTTTAAATTTAAAACCCACCGAATGGTAAGAAGCTTCATAGTAAACATTAAAGCCGCTAGGCCTTATAACAGCTCAAGATGACTCCTGCGGCTACCTGCGGATCATCGTGCCAGCGTGATGGTTTGAGGCTGCGAGATAATCAAAATTCCGGCAGTGGTGGTTTCAATTATTGCCATTTCAGACATGCGGTCATGGCAAAAATAAGAAAATCTGACTGTGACTGGTTTCAGCGCCCAAAATTTCAAACGACCATGTACGTTGGTTCTATGGGTGCTAGAGGTACTTGGCGGTACCATGAAGGCATCCATATATAATACATGTCGGAAAAATTGGTCATTGACTGTAGTTGACTTGAAATAACCAATAATTCAAAAATATTCTGTAAAGCTGCTTTGCATATTTGAAAGGTATAATCTCAGTGCTGTTACAAATGAGACAGACAAGCAGTTTGTATATTGTAATATGAAAAATTAATTTGAAGGCTTATTTTGCACATTTGCTAAACGCATGAGATTGAGTTGGACAGTTTCCTTAACGTGGACTAGCTTCCATTTGTTTGTTCTCTGTTACACTGTCCTGTGCTTTGTGCTTATTGTTTATGCCCAAATTTTCTAGTGTACTGTGCCAAAAGCAGCAAGTTGTTGGTTGCCTCCTAAAGCCATTAAGTTAATGAGATTCTCTCTTTTCAGGAGCGGAGCTGCTGGCGACAGACTTCCAGCCGGCAGATAACTATGCCGTCCTAGCTGGCTGCCTCCTGCTGGAGTACTGGCAAGAATCAGGTCCGAGCTGTAGATGGGCTGATTATCATTCTATATGGAAACTTGTAAAGTTATGTTTTTGTATAGTGTGATGTGTTAAAGGAGCCAACCTACGTGTGAAGTGTACCTATACACATGTGTGCTAGTCTAGCGTCCACTGTGCACCTGCCAATGGAATGTTTTGCATGAGGGACTTGGAGCTCTCACTCAAACGGGCAAAAAAAGGTTCACATTAGGAAAGCATCCTTGCCCTTTTCTGGCAGTTCACCTTTGTCTGCTTCCGTTTTCTTGGTTTTTTTTTTTTTTTACTGCTGCATTTTTATAACGTCTCCTCTTAAATTTCTGCTTTGAATGGCAGTTTGGCAGTGTTGTAGTGTAGTAATGTGGTTATATGCTGCCTGATGCAGGTGACTGCAGTCTGCTGCTGCGTCTTCTGGTCGCATTGGAGAAAGCCCTGCTCAACAGTCCTTCCTGCTTTCAGATCAAGCTACTCTTGCTCAAAATCTACGGCCGCATTGGTATGTGAGCCCCAACTGCTTCAAACATTGCTTTATTTGACGCTCTCCTCAGCAAGCAGCTAGTTTGCCATTAATACCTTTATTTATCATATGTACTTGTGTGTACAGTTTCTGACAAATACAGTCAAGCACGGATATATCGAACTCGAAGGGGATCGCGAATTAATTCGATATATCAAAAATTCGATATAAAAAATACAGGCCCAGAGACATTACCTGTGGCGGACGATGACCTACCGATCGGCGCATTCAAGAATGACAACTATTTCCGTACACACGACGCAACGTAATGGTTTATTTGCGGGGAAAAAAATCGCTTATGTTGGTCTGCTTCTTCGCCTTGCAAATGAAATTAAAGACGCCGACCTCGCTCTTATCGAGGCTGTTCAGGTGCGAAAGCCCGGTTCCTTCCATGTCGCCGCAACAATGGTGAATCAAGCTGAACACTGCCGCCACTTCAGCGGTGGAGTACGAGCGTGTAGTCGCGCCCTCGTCCGGACGATCTCCATCGCCACTCGAGCTGTCAGCCTGGGTCCCTCCGACTGCAGCTACAATGTCCTCGTCGGCGAGGCTCGCAACAGCCTGAACATTGCTGTCAACGTTCACATAATCGTCAGCAGACACTTCGGCTGGAACGGCAGCCGGGAAAAGGGACGACAACTCGCGAAACGCGTCGTCCATGCACTCGTTGCTGTCGCCGTCTTCGCAAGTTTCAGGAAGTTTGGCCGTCACGAGGCCTGCCTTCCGGAAGCAGTTGGCCACAGTACCCTGCTTCACGTCTCTCCAGGCGCTCGTCATCATTTGAATGGCCCCCAGCAGGTCAACTTTAAGCTCGGTGCCCATGCGGAGGTTCACCAAAAGCCTATCAATGAGTCGGCCCCTGTAGCCGACTTTGAACGACTTAATGATGCCCTGGTCGAGCGGCTGCAACTTTGCTGTCGTGTTCGCCGGCAGAAACTTGAGCGCGATGTTTTCGAACTCGCAGGTGGTGTGATGGGCCGAGCAGTTATCGACGAGGAGGCAAGCGTGACGCCCCGACTTGCCCAGTTCGGCGTCCCACACTTGCAGCCATTCTGTGAACAGCTGACGTGTCATCCACGCCTTCTTATTGAAGGCATAGCGAACGGGGAGCTGCACACAGTTTTTGAAGCAGCGCGGTGCCCTTGCTTTTCCAATCACAAAGGGCTGGAGCTTTTGAGAGCCATCCATGTTAGCAGCGAGCAGAACGCTCACGCGGACTTTGCTCATCTTGCCCCCGTGACACGTGCTGCCCCGGACGTCGAGCGTCTTGCTGGGCAGCATCTGCCAAAACAACCCGGTCTCGTCGGCGTTGAAGATTTCCGTGGATGAAAACTGAGCGCAAATTTCCGGCCATTCCTTCGAAATCCACTGCTGGATATCCTGGCTGATGACGGCTCCGCTTTCCCCAGAAATGGTTTTGCCAACTATCTTATGGCGGTTCTTAAACCTATGCAGCCACCCTGTGTTGTCGGCGAAGTTGTCATCACCGAGTGCAGCGGCAAACCATTTGGCTTTAGCCATTAGCATTGGGCCATCCACCGGAATGTTCTTAGCCCGCACCTCTAAAAACCATGCATAGAGGGCCTTTTCAACTTTCTCGTGGGCAGGAGTGCGCACACGACAAGCTCCCGACGTTCGTTGCTCCGCCGCTTTCGACTTTATGTCCGCCTTGTTTTTTAACAAGGTGCTTAGAGTGCTCCGAGGAATCCCGAAGTCGTCTGCCACCGTCGCACTTTTCTCGCCCGCCTCAACACACTGAATGGCTTTCAGCTTTGTCGCAAAGTCCAGGTTCTTGCACTTCTTGACGCTGCTTGTGCTTGCTGCGGCCAGTGCTTCCGCGTCAGCTCGCCACGATCCAGTCACACGTGTCGCGAGATGCACGCAAAACAATAATGAACACGAAACACAAGAACGCGCACAAAACACAAGAATTCACGTGCGCAGCCACCGCCAACAAAGCGCTCGCGATGGCCACCTCCGAGGGCGACAGCGACGTACGAAAGGCACGAGCTGTGGTTGGCTGAGCAAAACTCGTGAAAAAGCAACAAGAAAAAAGGCAAAAGGAGGAGGCCCCCGCCGCCATCGTTCCTGGCTACCTTTTCCGAGCCGATCACTATGGTTATGCGGGGGAAAGATGAGAGACATTGGGAGAGAGAAAAATAAAAGCAGTTCCGCGAGCAGGGTGTTGCCGCAAGTCGGAGAGCGTGCGCAGTGGGAGTACCGTCCGAGCCTCCCTCCCTCTCGCTCTCACATTTTCCGAGCCTTTCGGGCGAAGCGCAGAGCACACGGGTGCAGCGAGTGCCGAGATCGCGCGGCGTTCTATATATCCAATGGCGGGTAAAAATATCGTTCGATATAAACGTACAAATTTCTATACTTTTACACAGAATTTTCAGGGGGATAATTTACGAGTTCGATACAGACAATAATTCGATATATGTGGGTTCGATATATCCGTGTTCGACTGTAATGCAGACTCGATGGGGACCGCCAAACAGCCTGAATCATCAGGAATCCAAATACTTAATGCGCCAGAAAATAAGTGACTTTATTCCATAAGTGGAGAGAAACGTGTGCCGTATTCTCAGATTGTTGCTTTTGTCAATACAGTAAAACCTCGTTAAACCGTACCCGCCTAAACAGTAGTTTTATTTTAAAGTAGTAAAGTCAAATCCCCGACTCAGCTGCCATTGAACATGATGAATTTTGTGTCCACATAAACCGTACCAGCTCATTGTCTATTTATTGGTTAACGCTAGTGGTTCCACTTACTGTTGCACAATCACGGTGATACATCGTGATGGTATGCTGCTAGGCTGCTGCAGCATCAAACGAAAATAACACTTTCGGTCGCACAAGGTGAATAAATACTGCATGCCTTTTTACCCTTTCATCATGTTCCGAGTTCCATTTTTGACAGGTGAGTGGGTGATCCCATGCTATTTTGGTTAAGCAGTACTACCGTTCAGTACATACTTTTTCCGAGCTCCGGCCAAACACGGTTTAACGAGGTTTCACTGTACCTTCAATTTTACGTGACTAGTACAAGAAGCATCAGAATCTATGAGCCTGACTGTATTCCTTTTTGCACTTTGTCAGTAGTCAGAGCGACACTTCACTTGCGTTATCAGTGTGATCAGTCAACCATGAAAGGCAGATGATAAGAGGGAAACAAAACTGATGACAAATCTTGCTAATCACATATGCACCCTTAGCTTGACTTTTCCTGCAGTTTGAGTGTAATTGGCAATTACTAGATCGACTAGGCTTCACTAGCTTCTGTCTTGAGAAGGTGCCAGTGACATGAACAATGATCATGCTGACGACTTACGAGTATAAAAATATCGCTATTTCTGCTCTACTCGGTGGCCAAATTAGCTTACGACCGTGCAGTCGGAGTCTGAATTATCGCATGATGCTCTGTAAGGCATCCGAAATTTTGGTCGTCCTGATACATTCAGTCTACGAGGCCAGTGGCGGTTTCACTGAGCTGTCCAAATAAGCATCTCAGAATTATCAGTCGGTGACTGTAGCTGTTACCGATGTTTGTTTCTGTTGTCGTAGCTGTTCGTTGTGTTTTTCTTTTACCAGAGTTATATAGCCTATCTATTCATGTGCTCACTTTTGTCAGGGTTACCAAGAGACAGCTGGCAGTATTTCCTGATTAAAATAAATCAGTAACACGAATCTTAAATGTGCTAGAATTGATGACAGGGGAAACAGAGGCTAGGTGGTGGTGCTAATTTTTGCATATAGAAAAAAAATTCAATGTGTGAGTGAGTAATTGGCATTGGCAACTTGGAACTGACTGTCATTGCCTGATGAAATGACGAATGATTCAAACCATCTGAAGATTAGATTTAAACAATATGCGCCTAGTGTGCTTGGTAACCTTCAACAGAAGGTCAGGACAGAAGGCACATTGTATTTCACTAATGTCAGTTTAATAAAATTAAGTTAACTGCGCATCCGCTTCGTTACCTGCAGCTGTGTGCAGCACTGCATTTGGCTTGCACTTTGTGCTCTGCGCCGCTCTCAGTGTGTGTTCTCTCATGTGTCTCTTGTTGCAGGGTCTGCAGGCCCTTGCCACCATTTTGCCGAGCTACTCGACATCAAGCACGTTCAGCATGACACGCTGGGGTGAGTGTGCGACCCGTGGGACCCTACTTGAAATGTAACCTGACTGTACTCATGTATGTACTGAATGTACTCATTAGGGTCAGTTAACAGATGCACTCTTAAGCAAAATTACACCCTTAGGGTCGTATCTTGCCACAAAACAATAATCATCATCTGTCTTGCCTGCATTTCCTTTCTTTAATGCTGCAAGCCTGGTACTTCCAAGTTACAAACGGCATGCGCGTCATCATCATGACAGAGCATTCTCGACAGGAAAGTAGCGAGCGCAGCGTTTTCAAGAAAGGAAGCGCAAGCAAGACAGATGTCGAATACTATTGTGTGGAAAATTTACATCCCAAAGGGTGTACATATGCTTAAGAGTGTGCAGCTACAGTGAAACCTTGTTAAATTGGATAATTCAGATTCCCCCTGTGGTCCCGACAGCTGTGTGCATCATTTTAATGGCATCAAACTCTAGTTTGTTTGAATGTATTTGGCCACACACTGGTTAATTCAGACAACCCTCGATGTGTGGCGAGCATGATAAGGTGCAGACATGCGACGCAAAAGAAAAGAGCAAGAGTGGCACTAGCAACCAGCCAAAACAAAGCATCCTGTAATCGTGACGTCCACATTGACCCAATCATCAGCGAAAGCCAAATGGGAACGACACAAGCTCCAAAATGCTTCATGCCTGTTTGTGCCCTTATAGCCTTTATTCTTGCATTCACTACTGTATGTGGCATCGTATTGTATGTGTGGCTTGAGAACCATGTCGCCACCATCCATGACTACGTTGTTAGTGACCGAGGTTTTGTCTGCAGAGGTTGCAGCAAACAGTTGTTTCGTTTTTGACTCAGGGCACGCATTGGCTGCATGCCTCCATAACTGCTTGGCCACGGTCCACGATCACATAGACAGCAACCGCGGTTTCATCTGCAGCAGTCCCAGCAAACAATTTTCATTTGAACTTGTTGCACATTGGCTGCATGCCTTCAGAGCTGCATAGTAACAATTCTCAAAAACGCATTGATAGTGACTGCGGTTTTGTCCGCAGCAGTTGCAGCGAGTAGTAGTTTTGTTTTGGCTCAGTGCAATGTGCACACAATGTTGCAAACATGGCAGACGCCATCGAAGAGGAAGAGCAATTGTACTGCGATCTGCATGCTGGCATCAAACCAGAGCGGACAATCTGTTGCTGACCAGCTCACTACAGAGAAAAAGCAAAAAGAAACCATCAGACTATGCGCACGGTTATGAAGAACATGTCTGTTGAAAACATGAGTCTTGCGCTGGGACTGCATTGCAAAAGAAGTCGCGACGCCTTCACTGCTGTGAGCGTTAATCAGTCACGAGATGATTAGAATTGCTCTGACAAGTTGACTGCTCTTGTGCAAAATAGAAATAGGATTTGCTCATTCATTCACTGAATAAAAGCGTGTTGATATCGTAAGCATTTGTTTGTTGTTCTCTTGATAGTCTCGATAATTTGACATTAGTCTAATTAGGACATTATTTTTTCAGTCCCAGTAAATTCAAATTAATAAGGTTTTACTGTCGCAAGAAATTATGGTTGCTTGTCTATAATAATGGAAACAGACTTATTAATGGGGTAGGTATTGCAGTTCGGTCACATTAGCTGGAGGCAAGGCAAATTTTAGAGTGATGTTAGCTGATTAACAATGTTTCACTAATTAACATTAGAAGTGTTAAAGCACATGGCGCAACCTCAAAAATTGAAACGAAGCAGCAATAAAGTAATATCCATTTAGTATAAATCCTGGGCTTAGCACTAGTTTTAAGAAATGTGTCCTCAAATGCTGTACCAAAATGCATTGTTGTTTTAAGTAACACTTATCAGCACTCTGAAAAATGGAGGGCTGGTAAGTGTTAAGTGGTGTCAAACTGATCATGGTTGAATGCTGTCAAACAAATTTTGTTTTTCTGTGCTCACATGCAAGTAGTAGTTTTAAATGTGATTCAAATGTCTTTCTTCAGGCAGAAAAATTCATGCAGCAAGAGGTTGAAGGAAAAGTTTCGACCAATAGATGTTAACTTCGGTGGAATACTGGAATACTCTTTATAAATACTAGTCAGCTAAGTTGCTAATGAGAGCAGTCTAGGAACTACATAGGTTCATATACCATGCTCAAAAAGTGGTGCAGGGCCCCTTTGATGTATTGCTGTCCTTACCTCTATCTTCCCAGCTACTTGGTCACACCTGTGTACCTGAAGGCAGGCCACTTCCAGGCAGCCAGTGCTAACATGAACCTTTCACTGAAGCTCTTCACTGGCAACTACAAGGACGTGAGTGGTGACACCTGCTGATCATCCCTGCTTTTTCTGTTGTCGCAGTAAAGACAGTGCACTTGTGGACACATGGACAAACATCAAAACAGAAGTACTTTGTTGCTGATAAAAACAGATAAACACAAACATTTTTTTTTGTCTACTTGTCCAGAAGTGTGGTGCCTTTACAACAATAATAGCCAACGAACTAGACCCCCTCAGTATCTCCCGTGCAAGTCTCTTTTCGGTCCTGTCGCATTGGCCACCTTTCACTTGCATCGTGAAGCATGGTGGCTTTAAGTCTCGGCAAAACTTTTTCACTGTGTTTTGTATTTTTTATTTGCCAGGGTCGAGTAATCTTCGCATAGCAAGCAAGTAAATCTCGTGCTAGAAAGTCAAATAACATGCAATGTAAACAAGCTGTTCTGATCCCAGATTCTCGTGGCACTTGTGGTTCGAGAAAGCAACAGCTCAAACCCTTGTAACCTGTTTGCTCCATTCACTTCAGCCTCCATATAGGTAGCAAACGAGTTTGTACAGGTGTAACAGACGGCATGAGTGGAGGTGCACGAGCAAGCAAATTGCACTTCCCTTGGGCGAGTTAAACTTGCTGGGCACTGTAGCATAGCAAACCAGTTATATTGACTGCAGTGCCTTTTCATATTCAAACTGTATAACGAGCCATTTTAATGCCACAGAGGATAGGCACGAATAAAATTTCAGTTCTGTCTCACTCATGCAAGTTATAAACATACAGTCGCCGACTGATCATTTGGACACCAATAATTTGGACATGCTTGACTATTCATACAACTTCGCGACACCGCCACAGACCCATACACTTATTGTAGAAGTATGACCAAAATTTCGTACACCTTACAGAGCGTCGGGCAATAATTTGAACTCCAACTGCATAGCCGTGTGCTAATTTGGCCACCAAGTCGAGCAGAAATAGCGGTATCTTTGTTTTGATATGTCGCCGGTATGGTCGTCTGCCATGTTGGTGACTTGAAACCATAACTAGCCAAGCCTAGTGGATCTAGTAATCGTTAGCCACGTGCAAACCACAGGATAAGCCAAACCACTGAGTTGTAAAGGCTGCGTTTGCAATTTGCATGATTTGTTATGCGTTCCATTCTATTCTTATCATCCACCATTCATGGACGGCTGATCCTGTTGATACCATGGGCAGAACGTCACTCTGACCATTGGCGAAGCGCTAAAAAAAAAATACAGTCAATGTCCGATTTTTCGGACTTTCTAGGGGCTGCGAAAACATCCGAAAAATCAGGCAGTCCAGAGAATGAATGCATGACTATTACTGCCCCTAAGGGCTCAAATCAGCACACGTACGTCCGAAATAGTTCTAAAGGCCTGCCAGTACACTAATTAGGTGTATCGGTGCTCGTACTGTGATAGGAGACGGCAAGTGCATACACATATAATTAAGGAATACATACCGTGCCCCGTGACAATTGCCCCGTCCCACTCTTGATATGCTTCACTGCAATACTTTGCGTATGCTTTACCCCGTAACATTGCTGTATTGAGGCGACGCTGACATTTGGGAACTGGCATCATGCAATGCATCATGTTTCCAAGCTTCGTAGCCATTGCTAACAGTGGCAAATTGTTTTGATGAAAAACATAGCACCAAAGCGCAAGAAGCTTGGTAGCAAACGTACAAGTAGCTAGGCCTAACATTGCCACTGTGGTGGCTCCACCTGCCAGCGGGTCTGAGTGAGAGAGCACCAGTTCGAGGTGGCGAGATAATAAAAATGGTGGTGGTGGTGGCTTTGATAAATGCCCTTTCAAGCCCGCGGTTATGGAAAAAAGTCAAGAAAATCGGACGGCGAAGTTCATCATCATATAAATTTCATGGGCAATACACCTTCATCGTGCATCGCTTGCTGTTTGTGCAAGTGAAGCCGACAATTGCGGCTCAATTTGGCATGCGCAAAGAAAGTAAGTGGAGAGCAAACGTGCCATCTTCCATCCCATAAAAGGCCGTGGGGATGGAAGGGAGGGAGGGAGGGAGGGAGGGAGGGAGGGGATGACATTGTGCTCTGGCAGCAGCTGCAACTGTTGCGACCAGGCACAAGGGGAACTCATAGACTGTGGCTCAATTTCGCGTGCCATATATGGAGAAAAGCGGGGAAGCGGTGCGTACTTTGCACGGTCGCACCCACCGTATCTTGAAAGGGATCTGCAGATGGCTTATACCTTTGTGTGTGCTGTGTTCTCGCTGCTGTTGCGTTAAAGTGAGAGTCTGCACAAAGGTCACTTCGCTCGCTGCTGCTGCCACACTTGCTCACACCAGCGTCTGCACTCATCTAGTGCGATGTGTTCATGTTTGTTTGTGCGTTCTGACACCATCCTTGTTTAATCAGTTATTAAGCGAATGTCTCCAAGTTTATACGGCTGATAAAACTACTCTCCTTACTTCGTATAGCTGTCTACTAATTTGCTATCGCAATGGATGCTTCGTCTTTTGGGCAAAACTGCAACTTCTTTGTCCACTTGTGGAAAAAAGTCACCTATCGGTTGGTGAATCCGGTATTTCAGATTCCTGATTATTCAGACTTTCTGGCAGTCCTCTTCGAGTTCAAATCAGTGGTCAGTAACTTTACGGCATGCAGCGAGTGATGATAATGCAAAAAAAAATGATAAAGTAGAGAGACGTATACTATTACTTATGGCATGGGGCTAGAAAGAGCACTAGAGTTCAGGTTTTGGAAGACCAGTACTTCGACAAAGCACAAGTATAAAGACATGCACATTGAACAATACAGTCTCCGACCGATTTTCCGGACTCCGAAAATTCGGACATGCCCGATTATTCGGTCAGCTTCGTGGCACCGCCATTCTCCCCATAGACCGTAATGTATAACAACTGCCGAAAGTTCGGACACCTTGCAACCTCTCGTCTGATTTTTCGGACACTCCTTGAGCCAACTCGGTCGAGAGCACCATGCACCGACTCAAGCCGGTGCATGGTTCGACTTTCTGAACGCCATTTTTGTTTCGAACGGAGCTTCCTTGCTGCCCCACGAAGTGGCGCTACTGGAAATCCCCGCTCATCATCATCGTTTCGGCCTAGTTTGATAGAGTGGCTCGGCAGCAGTTCCGGTTTCAGCTTAGTAAGCCATGTCAAGACAATCCAGCAGCTGATTTCTTTCTTCGCGCACGACGCTGCGAGCAGACCGCGTTTTTTCGTTTGTGTGACTGGTGTCGGCACGGTGGTGTTTGCTTTGTGTGCTGTGTCGAGGTTTCGGTGATCCAACGCGGTACATGGAAACATCGCATCAAGTTTCTAATGGCGCCGACAGTGCCCGTGCAGACTGCGCTGCGGAATGCCGGCAAGCGGGTGCCGAGAGGCCTAAGATTTGTCGCCTTCCGATGTGCTCCCTACCGACGCAGAAAATGTTCTGCCGAGACTTGCGCAGTGGTTGCATTGCGATTCCGGACACCGTCTCATTGACAGTTTCACAGGTGCTGACACTGCTGTACTGACATGCGCAGAACTCGACGACGGCGAGATCATTTGTCAGGTTTCTGCTGCACCGCCGGAGGATGACCGAGTCGGAAGTTGACGCACCATGTGCTTGCTACGCTGCCGTCGCATGCGGAGCGTGTACGAGCAGTGACTGTGTTTTCAGCCGCCTATAGTGACCGTACGACCCTCTCCGAGATTCAGGCTAATCAGATTGTGCGTAAACTGAACAGCGTGCAACGGCGCATTCACGATTTCTTCAAGCCTACTGCCGAGCCCGAATAAGTGCGTGGAAATAAAGGATTTCATTTTTTTTTTTCTTAATCTGCTTTTTCGGACACCTGTTTATTCGGTCATTTCCGCGGTCCCCGTGAGGTCCGAATAAACGGTCGGCGACTGTATACACAGTGCAAAATACTGACATAACGTAAACACACACATTCACTGGAGTCCTCTTTCAAGATGACTGCAGATAAGTATCGTGTACTCTGTTATCTGCTTTCTGCCCAACTGAAAAAGGCAGAGCATGCTGGCAGGTGAAGCATCACTGCAAAAGAAATGTGTTGAAATGTGCGGTCCACTTGAGGCACTTGCTCAGACAAATTGATTACCGTATTTACTTGCATAAAGATCGCACTCACGTAATCATGGCACCCCTGAATTTTGGCGTTAAAATTCAAATTTTTTTCTTTCCTGTGTAATGATTGCACCCCAAACTTGCCGTAGCAATATGTCGTATGCAAAGTCTAGCTAACGACGATCACGCTTACCATCTGTCGAATGCTGTCGAATGGCACACGAACAACTTTTGTTCAAGACATACCAAGCAGCTTGCACGCACCAAACATTTTTAAGCAGATGCCCCATTTCGTTCCTTTCATCACTTTCCGCACTTCCATGAAAAAAAAAAGCTACAACCAAACTTGCCTTGGCTTTATTATATGTAGGCTTTATAATGGTTGTGGTCAACAACAAAGAAGGCTCCTTTCGATTCTTCTCGTCTGCACTCGTGGGCACACAACAAATCGCGAACGGCAATGATAGTAGCCACATTTACACTGATACGTTAGAGGTGTACCCTATTCATATGTCGACGCTTGTAACACAGCGAAGATATTCGCCCACCCTTATCGAAAACGTGCCGTATTAGAATAGTCGTGAAGACAAATGCTGCAGTTTCCACAGCATGCCCGCCATGTGTTTCTATGTCACTGGCAGCTAAGCGCGCCCATCTCTGTTTCTGGGCCTTCAAAGTGGACATGGCTACGTTATTGCCGCAAACTTGTCGATATTAACAATATTATTCGTTACTGATATGGAAGAAACTGTTTCGATGCATGTAATGTACTCTTGAGGAGAAAAAAATATCGCCTTCAACGCATTCTGGTTGCTCCGGCGGCCGCTATTTTTGTTTTGGTGTTCCGCACTCTTACAGTGGCAGCCGCCTGTTTGTTGACCTGTTGTCATTCCGCAGCAAATGCAGGATGAAAAAAAAAAAAATTCTTTTTGAGGGAAATTTAACCCGTGTAATGATCGCACCCCTGAATTTTTTTGACAAAGAAGTGTGATCAGTATGTGAGTAAATATGGTATAGAGCAGTTCTTAAGTATTCCTGGCTAGTGCACGGCAACAAATTAAAGACCTATTAATTGCTTTTTTGTGTTGTTTTCATTGCAGACAACAGACTACCTCATTGCTTGCTATAAATATGGCTCCTTCACAAAGGTGAGTTGAACACTTGGCCTCACAAATGGCTCACAAATGGGGGCATTGCACAATTGGTCTTATGGTGGGCTTCCCAATTTGAGAACCTACGACAGGCAGCAAACAATGCCAAACCTGACAGTGCAATGGTGTCCGCTCTTTACTGTCAGCGCTCGACCTAGTCGAAACATGCTGCGCTGACTGCGAGTGGGGCCAAGTCGCATGATGCACGACCCCCCCATTTTGTATGTCATGCGGATTTTTTAGCCTTAACAAGCTTGATGATAACCTACAGAAACCACTTCTCTTTCCTGAAAGAAAAATGGGATGCAAACTTTTCTATGCAATAGAAGATAGCCATTAATCACAGTGTGGCCCACAATTAAGCTGAGAACCTTACTGGTATTAAGGACAACATAACTTCGCCATTTCGTCAGGTTCATAAACAAAAAAAGCTTTAGATTCTATTCAAATATTCCATTAATAAAAAAAAGTTTTTCCAGGCCTTCATATGCAAACTGAGTTGTTATTGATGCTGGCAAACTAATTTTATACTAGCTTTAATAAGAGTAGACCATACCATACATCCCGATTACTAGGTACCTAGGTTACTAATAGCTTGATAGCTAGCAACATGCTAGTTACATAATTTGAGTAGATTTCTGAGCTTGTGCACAACGGTGTTTTTTTTCTTGCACAATATTTGTAACAGTAAAACTTCGTGTTAAATTTTTCCGATTCTTAGCATTTGATACAGTATTCGGCTTTTTTTTCTTGATTCAAATCTACATTCGATTCGAAATCTGCTACTACAGTAGAACCTCGTTGATACGTTGACGTTACGTCAGTTTTTCCCGGCACTAACGTGAAAACGTGTCACATGATCTCGCGTGAAAAAGCCGGCACCCACTCAGTTTGTAATTTCGATACCAGCAAATCTTCTCCGGGATTGTCACACGCGGCATTCACAACCATCGCCGCCAGTCCTATTGCGATAAGCATCTTCGCCTATCTGTTTCACAGCGTGTGGCGCTGTTGGAAGCATAGTGCACGCTTTTTAATAGGCGATAACCCAAACGGGTCGCCGTTCCCCTGCTGCAAACTGCGATTGTATACATCTTTTTAAACTGCTAGATCCTAAGCGAACAAGAAAAGGCACGATGCAGGTGCGATCGAGAATAGTATATAGCTGCTCATCTCGCATGAAAACGTCAGTGCACGCAGTTTCTTATCCCAGTATACCAGCAAATCTCCGCCCAGGTCGTTTCACGCCGCATTCATAGCTATCACCGCCAAACTTCTTGCAATAAGCATCTTCACCTATCTGTTTTACAGTGTGTAGTGCGTAGTGCCTTTGGTAGCGTACTGCATGTTTTAAGAAGGTGATAATCCAACCGCACCGCCGTTTCCTGCTGCAGGTGGCAGCGCGAGGTGGACATCAGGTTTCGCTTCTGCAGCATCCGGTGTCGCCCACTAGCTTGATTTTGTGTTGGTTTCCTGTGGCCCTTTTAAAACACCACGCTATAGGAACACAACAGAGCATGTCTCGTGCCGCAACAATATGCGTGACGCCTCACATTACATATATAAAAATAGTTGAGTCTGTTAGATTTTTTTAGTCACGCTATATCATACTTTTTCTAGTTAGTACGTTTTCTCTCGCTTTTATTTTTAATGTATGAACGAGGTTCTACCGTATTTGGTGTTTGCACATCTTTACTTCTAGGGTAGTTCTTGCAACAATGTGTTGTTTGAGAAATGCACCTCTAATTCACAGACTTAGAACGAAGGCCGATTCTGCCTAGTTACAAACCCTTAGCTCAGTAATCGCAGTTACTGCTTTACTGACAACTTAAGCTTGGAGTTAGCATAGCCTTCATCTTTTTGGTATTAGCATTACTGGAGTAGCACTTGAGAATGCAATGATCAGTCTCAAACTCCATCAAGGTATGAACATCTAGGAGCTAACTAAATTTCAGCAGCCTTTGTTTTACTAAGGTAAAGATGCTCCAAGTTGTTGAATGTTCCAAGACTTATCCACTGTAATTATCTTTCAACAGTATGAAGTCTCGCACACAGGTCATAGTGTTTGTTTTGAAGGCCTTGAAGAAATTCCTACTAAGCAATTAAAATAAGTGTGGTGGGGAAGAGAGATGTAATCCTGGGGCTTTGTTGCTCCAAATCAATGGTACTGCAAAACCAGCTAAAGAAAGTTTAAATGTGAAGTGTCCCCATTCCCTTACAGATTCAGGAGATGATGAGGTTTCGTGAGCGGCTGAACAACTCTCTTCACTTTGCACTTCTGACTGTTGACAAGATGATATTAGAGCTGTTGCTTGAAGCTAAGAGGTAAGCAGATGCTGTAGTGTGTGTTAATCTGTTGATCATTGGTGGCAGCTGGTTAAATAACTCAAGGAAAGCAAAAGTGGCCAGAATTTATGAATTAGGGCTTGTTCTGTGTATGTTGCATCAAGTTTCATGAAAAATCAACTGTGCTCATGGAAAGGTTTTGAAGGTGTTGAAATATAGGTTTGCGCAAGATTTCAAAAGTACTGCCAGCATAGCCATTGCATAAGCATATAGTCCTCAGTGCTTATGCAATGGCCCTGGAGTGGTCATCCCAACCTCCTTTCTTCTCTTCTGTTGTGCTGAATCTCCACGAAAGGTGCTAAAGGTAAATGTTTGTTAAACAAGTGTGCATCCCCTTTGCTACCCCTGTCCATATTTGTGTACTCTTATCTAAAGCCAAGTACTCCTGAGAAAAAGTTATGCAGATCCCACGCTCTGTGGAACTCGACGTAAGCGAAGCTTTCTGTGCTATTTGCTTTGATTGACGATAACTAGCGGTGATGGGGATGGTGATGGTAAACCTTCAATTTCTTCGATGTTTAGTCCAATACAAGAGTGGTGAGCTGATGTTAAGTGCTACCTTGCATGCACTACTACTGTTTGTCTGCATTGGTACACAGAACACACAGGGGGATGTGTTTTGCTTGAGGCGTTATGCGCTATACTTCATAACCTCTGAGAGGGTTGAGCATATTTATTGGCTCGCGTGGCGCATTGCATCATGGCAGAAGTATTAAACTTTAATTGAATTATGGTGCTGTACATACCAAAACTACAATCGGATTGTGAGGCATGCTGTTGTGACGGACCCCAAATTAATTGCGGTGTTCTTTGTGTCCCTAAATCTAAGTGCATGAGCATTTTTTATTTTGCCCCCCGTCAAAATGCCTATGCCGTGGTCAGGATCACATTCATGACCTCGAGCAATGACATGCGACCACTTCCGGATAGTTGACTAGACCGTGCTGTGTGCTTTAATTAATGCGGCTTTGCTTCTGCACACCCTGCATAAGTTGTTTGCTTGACATGTCTGCATAGCATTTATTTTTCAGAAATAGCAGAAACGTACCGTACCGAACCTCGAGCTTAAATTTAATGAGTTTGCCTGCATATGCTGTCGTGTCTAGTAGAAGTGTTTCCTTGCCTTCTCACTTCACCTTTTCTGTGTCCCCCCTTTCCCCCCCCCTTGCATGCATGTAAACTGCGATCAAAGAGTGGCAAGGCTGTTAGTGCGTCGGTTCTACCCATTCTATCTAGCTTCCCTCTGGACGTGCACATTGGTAGAAAGATAAGTGCTGCAATTTCTGCGATTCTTTTGACGGGGTGATGGATAATTACAACTGTCAAAAGGCTAATGTTGCAAGGGGGCTGTTAAAAGGGAGCTCCAGAGCCCATTGTGCACATTTGACATGGTGCAAAGGTCCAAAGGGGTTTCTGGCATTGCCTTTCCTCTCTGCCGTGCTCCTGTCACTACACACATGCTCTGAACCAGCCCTCGATGCGTTAGCTGTGGGCAAGTTGAAGGAAGAGGCAAAGAAAGCTTCGCTTTAAAACGTCGCAAGGCAGTAAAATTGCATGTCTTTCTCAGCCTGAACGATGGCCTACTCAGCTTCTAAAGGAGAACGCCATATCACTACTGAGGCAGCTGTTAAAAAAAAATAATTTTAAATGGCTGCGAGCGTTCTTATAAACCTTCCTGTTTTCCACCAGTGTCCACATTTGTGGACACTTTCTCTAAAACCACGTGCGCCTCAGGGAAACGTTTCGAGACATACAAATTGCACTTGTTTATCAGCATTCGTCATGGTGTACCCTGCCTCTAAAGAATAGCAGCATACAATGGCTGAGGGGGCTGTTAAAAAAAGAAAAAAAAATGGCTGTGGCCAGCTCTTGATGTTTTTATAACTTGGATCCACCTTTATGGACAGGGCTTTTTGGCCTCAAAATGCTGTTTATGTCACCAACTCTTTTTCTTTGAGCTCCTGAAATAGCGAAAAATTAATTTTAAGGAAGTGTTACTCATTTGGTTGCCTACATATTTTTCGGGGGTGAAGAGTGCATATACAGTAGACTTCCGTTAATTTGACTCCAGGTAATTTGTCTCCAGTCAATTCAATTCTGACCAAAGCTCCTGGCCGGTGCTCATACATTTGTATAGGCCCAAAGCCGTCATTTCAATCTCAAAATGGCCTTCACCGGTAATTCGAACTTGACTAGTGAGCTTCGCCGCAATACAGATGTGTTATGCGGCGAAGCATAGGCAATTTATTCAGGTTAATCGTACCAAGAATGGAAAGAAGGCACTGTTGCAGGACATAGTATGTGTTTCTTAATTATACAAGCTCACACCCGCCGTTTCCAGTCTCAGCATGGAACACTTAGATGCCTAATAAGCTTACTGGCAGCCCTTCAGGGCTGTTTCTGGCTTTGCTGTGGTGTTTTGAGCCCTCATTTAGTTCGCATGTCTCGTGTATGGTACCATTAACGGGGCCTAGTACGCATTCTTTGGTTATCTGTACACGTGCTGTGCGCAGAGAAGCGGAGACAAACCATTTGCGTTTTGGGAAAGCTAACGAAGTGGAAGGCGGTAAAATGAAAAAAATATATATATAGGGCTTACAAAGTCAGCAAAATGTTTAGAGCCAACAAAAGTGTGGGGTCTATCTAAAATTCTGACAGCCTGCCAGTAAACTTAGGTGTCTCAGTGTGCGTGTTGTGATCAGAAAATGCACGTGTCTGTAACGGTGGCACCTTTTCTCACTTAGTATGCTTCACTGCAAAACAGTGCTGCAGTGCAGTGGGGCTAACTTTAAAAGCAATACAGTAAGAGCTCATTAATTTGAATACCGCGGCGATGCTATGAAAATTTGAATTATAAAGAATTCAAACCAATGAAAGTCAGAGAAAAATTGCTCAGTTAAGGCGGGGACCCAGCGAGCCGGCAACGGCGAGTGGAGACCCGCGCCGAGTAACAGCAACCTCGTAGATAGCGTAGGCCCTCGTCGGGGCACGCGAGCGCCCAACTGCAGGCAAAAATAAAGTTTGCTCCAATCTAATCCAATGTGTTAAGGCGCGTATATAGTCTGACGTAGCATGAGCGCACATGCTACATGACATTGGCGAGAATAACAGCGTCTATAGTTCGAAGCACTGGCTTGGCCAACGTAACCGCACGCAACCAACGTGATCCGACGTGCCTAACGTCGACATGGCTCTTGCTCCATCTGCGCGTTCATCGTGCCGACCCAAATTGCATGGCACTGAGAAAAAGAGGTGCCCACACTGCTTCGCTGACGATCGCAAACAGCCATTCAAAGTGGCCCACATGTTGGGGATCGTTTTGCGCATGCTCTGAAGAGAGCAGCTGACGGCACGCGTGCCGAAGTCCTCCATGGGAACGTATTTCGGCTGGAGCAGTACAAGCGGCATACCATGATTTAAGTGCATTAAGTGCGACTTGCAGCAAGTGACATGCACCAGAAACATTGGACTTAAATACGCCTTCGCTCCGCCTACGTTCACCACAGGAACGAGAGCTGCACTCTAAAATGCACTCGTGAAACGCACCACAACCTGCTGCGATGTAGGTCTACGTTGTACTTTGTAGCTGCACCGGCCCCGCGCTGCAGAGTTCCATTACACATATAGGTGGCAGCTAATGGCCGTAAATCTCAAAGGCTATGCTTTTCGGTACTGCAAGCACTCATAAACATCACGGCCACCATGTTTCAGACATTACCTGGTGCCGCACCTCGTAGAGAAAGAGCACAGCCTCCAAGATATAACATAAAGATGTAAAAAAAGAAAACGGAAAAAAGAACACGCAGGGCCGTGTCCATGTTTTTATCTTGAAGGTCTTGAGAGAGGGAGAGAACCAACCTGCAACAGAGGCGTCGGCCATGCCTAGCCAGGTGCAAATGCGGCTCTCTCCAGTCAGGCCTAAACAAAGGGCCGCAAGTAGAAAGGGCAAAGCTGTGTGACGTCCACGGTGATGCCAGCGTTGCCAACATGCTCCCACACACTAGCATTCTCCCCATCCACGATGGCGCGGAGTTCGAATTATCGGCGACGGTGTGGATTTCAGTGTGAATTAGCGGGATGTGTTACATGTTGCTTTCAATACATTGTTGGACGGACAGCAGCAGCTACTTCAAATTATCCAAAATTTCTAATTAATGAGTTGTGAATTAACAAGCCTTTACTTTACTGCTAATGTGTACCGATGGTGAGTTTTGGCGCTATTTCTGTCTCTTGTTTAATTCGAACCGCCGGATAACTTAACCAGTTTCGTTGGTCATGTCAGAATCGAATTAACGAAAGCCAACTACATCCCCCCAAAAAAAGGTGGGTGCTCTGAGTAAACCTTAAAAAGATGTAAAAACATGTGCTATCTCTCCTCTGACACCCCCTGTTGTGTCCACAGGGTATTTATGAATTTTAATGTTCACAGGTTGAATTTTAATGTTCACAGGTTGGCAGGTATGTATAGAGACTTCCGTAAGTACAAAGGCATATCCTCTGGGGGCATACAGTAGAGGTTGTGGAAGTAAGTTATGTTCATTAGCAAAGGGCTGCATGTCTGTAGCATTCGTCCTTGCAAACGTACGACCGGAAATGTGGATGTGCTTACCTCAGGAACTGTGCTTTCATGACTTGTGCTATCAATAAGGGCCCGTTTATAGTCCGACGTTATCGGCGCACGGGCGAGCGTCGTTCGCGGTCAGTCATGCTACGTCGGTTGCGCTGCACCAGCCGAGATTGCATCCCCTCTATACATCAACGCGCGCGCCGTAGGCTGCTATCTTCGGGGCATGCGCAGAAGGTTCGCCAAGTCGCGCGCCATCCGCAAAAGCCGTCTGCGGAGTTGTGTTGGCGCCTTTTTCTTCGCGCGCAATGCATTGTGGGTCGACGCAGTCGGCGGCGCCGGCGTGCGAATGGAGCAGGAGCCAAATTTGCGCCGGGTCCGTCGAGGCGCGCTGGCAGCCGCCGGATACGTCGGCGCTGCAGTGCGTTGAACTATAGAAGGAGTTGTTTTCGCCAGCGTAACGTAGCGTGCGCGCACGTTATGTCGGACTATAAACGGCCCTTAAGGGACCAGTGGAGTTCTCTTTAGTGAGCATCGGTGCAGACAGAACTTGTAGGACATGGGTGAGAAATTGCACAAACAGCCTAGATGTTCTGGCTGATTTTGAAATGCACAATCAGAGCCAACTTGCCAAGATTCATGTTGTTCTCTTTGTTAAGGTTTTTCTTTCTTCTTTCCATGCATTGAACGATGCAGCCAGGAGACCCTGAAGCAGATGCTGATGAGCATGGAAATCGACCCTGTCAATGGTATGTTTCTTGTGCACATGCATGTGGTCTTTTGTTTTTCAAGACATTCAGCACAATATAACTTCACCATTTCTTCAGCTTCATGAAGAGAAAAACACTGGATTCTGCTGAACAGACATTCTATTAATGAAAAAAAGTTTTCCAGACCTTCATGTGCGAACTGAGTTGTCAATGCTGGCATACTAATTGTGTGTTCCCTTTAATAAAAGTTGACCACGCTATGTGTAAATTAGGAAATTTGCAGACGGAAGTTAGAATCGGCTAGAGCAAGACGGGAGTAATTAGAAATTGCTGGGAGAGGCCTTCGTCCCGGTAGCGGACATAAAGATAAGCTGATGATAATTATGGTGGTGATACTATACATCTTGATTCTTAGGTACCTAAGTTACTGATAGCTTGATAATTAGCAACATTTTTGTTACATAAAGTGAGTAGACTCATGAGAATGCGCTGTATATATCATGCGCACATGTACCTGGTATTGTGTTTCTGTTGGCCCATTGCCTTGCAGGATGCAGTTGCTATGTGTTTAGCCCCACTTGAACTTGCATCCAAGTAGAAGGAAAAGGTTTATGCATATACCATCGGTTTTGCTTTCACTTCGCTGTTTGTCTTCATGCACTGTGTAAACTTACATGAGCTAATCCAGGTTCTACAATCTTCCGTACAGACAAGATGGAGTGGAGTGCCCTGACGGACAATCGGGACGTCAGGATTTTCCGGGAATGGGGTGCTACTCGGAGGTCAGTTGCTCTGGTGTGTGCTGTTGAATAGCACACCGTAAAGCAACCAGCGTGTTTCTCTCAAAATAATTTTTTTTATCTGCTTTGTTTGTATACTTTCGAACTGTTGTAAATCCAGAATGCACACAAATACAGTGGAACCCCGTTCATACGTTTTTCACCGGACCGGGGGAAAAAAACGTAACAGCCGGGAAAACGCAACAGTGAGGAAAGCTCCGAAAATGAATGAAAAAATGCAGGTTCAACTATAGACAATTTATTTCCACAGAGTGCGCTTAGGACTTTAAAAAGTATATAATGGCGGCTTGCCGTTTATTTCGCTCGCTAGAAATCGCCACACGTTTCTCAATAGCCTGGAAGGCGGCATTGCTGTCAGCGTCGCCGTGAGGTGCGACGTACCTGCGGAGGAGGTCCAGAGCCGCGACGGCTTCTCCAAAGCTACGATTTGGCAACTCCCCGGCACCATGCGGCTCGTGCTCCTCGTCGTCACCGCGTCACGGCAATGGCAACGGACGAAGGAATATCCGCGGGAAATTTTGCCCTCTTTGGCGTAATCATGCTGACGTACTAACGATTGTTTAGTATTGCTACGGAGCGCGCGCGTCCGAGCAACCCGGTTGCGCGTAGCGCAGCGTGGGAGAAATGTAAACAAGAAAGGAAAGCTGGACCAGTAGGCGCAGCAACGCCACCAGCAACGCCAACTTCCGGTTTCACTTTAGCTTCACAAAGAATGACGTCAGGACCTCTCCTGAGTTTCCTTCCTCCGTGGGTCAACACGTCCAACAACGATGCGGTGACCGTAATCACAGTGATGATAGTGAGAGCATTTTCCACGAATGACCACTTAGTGGCGGCCTCTCGAACTGGCGTGCGGCTTCTTGCAGCCACTACCATAGCCAAGCCCGGCCAAGCCCAGCCAAAACTCGTATAAAGCCAAAATGGCGGTTGGAACGCGCTGCCTAGTTTAGCCCAGGCGGGTGCGGGGTGCTAAGTTGCGACGTACCATGCGGGAACGTTTTCATAGCTACAACGTAACAGCGGGGTTCCTTATACATTGTATCCTATGGAAGCTATGCTGGGACCGGATGAAAACGACGTAGCAGCCGGGAAAACGCAGCAGTGAGGAACGTAACAGCGGGGTTCTACTGTACACTAAAAGCTCGTTCATACGTTTCCGAAAAAAGAAAAAGAAAGGACATGAGAAAGAATGTATGTAACATGCAGGAACATGACAGAATAGTGACTCATCAAATGGGAACACAATATATAGGAGTCAATGGGCTTTAGGTCAGGACTGCGAAGACATGATGTAGCAGCTGGGAAAACGCAACAGTAATCAATGTACAGTCAACGACCGATTTTTCGGACCCTCTAGGGAACGTAAAAATGTCCGAAAAAATGAATGCATGCAAAAAACAACACCTTTTTTCTTTTTTTCTCGGATCTAGAGGTAAAGGGCGAAGTACCAGGCTTCCGAAACCCTGACAAAGCATCAATGAAGGTGCTATAAAAAGAGGCATTCAAAACTCTGTATGCAGCCGACTGCCGGTTTATTATGTACATGTGCATCGTCAGGCAGCCAGTGTTATTGCTGCAGTGGCTTGAAGAACTTGTTGCTTGAATGTTTGGACGGTGTTCCGGTTGCATGCAATCATATTCGCCTCGATCTGAGCAAGGATCATGTCGGCACTGTACACCGATGAAAAAGTCAACAGTGCTGGCGTCAACTCGGCGCTTGTAGGCGGCGCAGGCATTGGCTCCTCATTTTCAACATCGGAGTCTTCTGAATCCCCTACAACCTGACGGATTATTCCCTTGTCTGTCAGTCCTGCGCAGAAGTTGAGCTCATTGTCAGCGTCAACAAACTGTTCAAAAGTTATTTCCGTGGGTACGGTACTGCTTTCCGCGCTTTCCGGGGTCCATCGAAGCCAAGCGAAATCCTCAAGTTACGAACAGTAGAGTTCGCTGACGAGCGTCGAAGCACCTAGGCCTAGCGTCGCGGAGCACACTTGACACAACAGCACAACCACACACCACGCTAGCCAAAACGTGGCCTGCGCAAACTGGGGTCCCTACACAAACCAGACGCAAACAAATGAAATAGGGCTGCTCCGAAAACTCCGCCGGTTTCGGAGCAGCGCGGTGATCGCAAAATAGTTCGATCGATATAGCCAGAATTCGATATATAAAATCACGTAGAAAACGCATCAAGAACTAGCACAAATCAATCAATGAACCAATCGTGGCGCAATAGATACTCACATGAAGCTTCAAACAAAGTATTTATTTCGTTCGCTGAAAGTACTGAAACAGCGTAGCCTGCTTCATATTGGCAACCGGGTGCTTGACCACGGCGTCCTCAACACAGTCCAAACGGTCCACAAGAGACGGTCCAGTGCCTTCTATTGCGCCGCAGTAGCGGTGTACAACGGCCAAAGCAGCTACAGCCTCAGTTGCAGTCGGGAGCGGGGCAACATCAGCGCTTGCTGGATCAGCCTCGGCAGCGTCTTCGTTTGGCCGCTCAGCAGTCACTTCTGCCGCGATCTCCACGTCTGTCAACTCCGCCACTGTTCCGGTGCTGTCGTCACCACCAACGAAGTCCTCAATGCACATGCTGTGTGGCTCAGCACCGACAAAGCGCTCCAACTGGCTCCACGGCCGCCTCGATCGCGCGCGCACGGCGGGGGCGCGGGCGCGCGTGATTGAGGCGGCTGGGCTGGCTCACGGCCGGTCTCTAGGGGAGCAAGCGCGCGCTCCCCTCGAGCCCAGCCGTGGCTGGCTCCAAGCCGCCGCGTGTGTACGCCGCTACGTTCAAATGGCACCCTCGGCGCAACCGATGTGGGAGCTGTCGTACGCAGCAGTCGGGAACGCCCATCGCGCCGCCGCTGTCTTCGAGAGTGTTGCGGGAAAGCTCGCCTCCTGTCAACAGAGCACACTTGGTCTGGGGCGGCGGAGTTCGATATATCCATTTTACATCCGGCCCCGTTCGAAATAAAAAATTAAAAATGAATGCGATTTTCCACGTGATATAGAAAGTGTTCGATATACACAATAATTCGATGTATCCGTGTTCGATATATCGAGGTTTGACTGTAGCAGAGGGGGTGGCATTGATTAATGCCATCTCAGACCTGAGGTCACGGCAAGAAGTCTGGAAAATCGGGACGGTGTCAGCATCCGAAATTTCAGACGTCTTCATATATTGCCTCCATGAGGTACATGGCTGCAATGCGAAGGCATCCAAATTATCGGGCATGGCTGAAAGATTGGTCATTGACTGTATAATAAAAAAAATATTTTCGCATAAGTTTCAGTGCGTGCCAGCAAGCAACCTTGAATGGTATGATGCTAGATAAAGTGTTTATCCGAACCCCTGGCTTTCTACTTCCTTTTTTGTTTGGCGCTGTGTCATGCCAACCACCACTAAGCTCCAAACCTCCTTGTGTTGCCACAGAAAACTGCTGGACGAGTACCTGGAGAGGACACGACAGGAAGAGGCAAGTACACTCTGCTTTCTTCTCTGTCACCCCCCCCACACAGCACAAGTGGTTCTTGGCTGTAGCAGTGGGCCAAATTCACCTGGTTCGGCACACTAGCACAGCAGTACACACTTCTTTTTCGTGGTACTCTGGTTCAAGGCAACCTAAAGGGTAATGCAGAGCGGAATGTCTGCAGAGGATTTTTGCAGTGAAATTAAAAGGACACTAAAGGTATATATTAAACGGCCCCTCACCAAGCCACATAGCGAATTTCAGCTAGGCGCTGGAAGTTGTTACGCACCCTCTAGGGAGCGTTCTGCCGTAAGAATTTTTCAAATTGGTTCATTAATAGCCAAGATCGAAATATTTCAGTGCTGTGAACCCATGATTTCAGGAGACGAGGGTCACTGCATAGCGAGACACTCTCTCCACTCGCCCCCATCTAGCCTCCGCAAGCAAAATTCCTTCCCTGCGTTCTCCTATACCGGATCTCGAGGATCGCTTGACCTATACGGCCTTCTTTTATTTATTTATTTTTTCTCCTCACTATTTTTTTTTTTTTTTTGCATTGCACATTTTTGCACACATTTTTTCGCTCTGTGCATGAGGTCAAGTCAGTGCTACATGAATATCGAGGCAGGCACAAGTGGTTCATAGACCATGATTGTGCACTGGAACACCGTAGAAAATGACATACTTTTGTTGTCTGCACGTGTGACTGCACGACGTGGGAACAGGCAGACGAAATGGAAATATATATCTCTCGCTGTGGTGCGAAGTAAAACAAGGACACGCAGACATTCAGTTTGTGTTTTATTATTTCTCTAAACTTTAATCCGTCTGTTGAACCAACAGATTACACAAATAACGGATGTTGCCTTGAATCATTCCCCACCTTCGGCAAGTTGTTCTTTCATCCACTTTCATTGCCATTAATTTGTCATTTCTTTAATGTAATTATTAAGTACACGTAATCTCCCCTATGTTTTCCTTTGTGTCTTTGTTTGTTGGCTTCTTGTGATATCTATTCCAGAAGTATACTTTACCAATCCCAGCTTAACTTAAGTCTTCTTTAGTGCTCCTTCATATAGTGTCAATAGGTCAATCGATCAATGTCCTCTGATGTCGGGTGTGACAGGTGGTGTGGCTGCGCATTCGGAATCTGCTGCTCCGCTTGCTGGCCGCCTGCCACCAGCTGTGCTCCCAGCAGTTGCTGTCCCAGCCACAGCAGCAGACCCCGTTGGCACCGGCAGGCGGCGACTACGTGGGAAACGACAGCGAGCGGCCCCTGGCCAATGGGGAGAGGGCACCCAGTGCCGGTGGGACGGGTGGCCCGCTGGCCGTGGCCACCTCTCTCCTGGACTCGTTGCACGAGGTGGCACTGGAGGCAGATGCCCTACCGCCACACCCCCAGGCAAGTACCTTTAGCGGTCTGCTCGTCATTGTGAAATGCTGCAAGTAGGTTGGTGGCGGCAGAGTGGCCACAGTGAAGGACAAACGGCTAATTTGGTACAAACTCTTTCAAGTGTACAGCATGAAAAGCACGCATAGAAAAGACAGACACCAGACTGTCACTTGAACAGCTTTGGCTATGCCTTGTGTATCAGCTGATGTCAAGTACATGCATATTGTTTTGCCTGTGTACAGTCAAATCTTGATGTAATAAACCTTGCTTTAGGAAAATCCTCAATCCACTCGGTTTCACCTTCTCACTTACTGTTTGCTGTGCAGGGAAAGCAAACTGTCAGAAATAACAATGACCTTGCATGTCTTTAAAAAAGTAGGGATTGCCTACTGTCCATAGTTGATGCTCTTGCAATCCTTACATTCAACTTGAATTGTGCATGGGGAGAACAGCAGGAGGCAACAAACAAACATCTCTGGTTTCCACTTCTAACTGGTTGACATAACCCAGTGCTTTTCATCTGTTAGAGAGTTGGTCAGACATAGTGTAGCGTTACTTGTATGTAGTTGTGTGTATATGTGATTACAGTATAAATTCAAATGTGAAGTTGCAAAGAGTATAAAAAATGAACTGAAAGGAAGGACCACATGTGCAGTGCGTATTGTATTCACCTCTTAATCTTATAGGAGCATGTTAGTGGTGTTAACACCAGCAGTCCATGCAAGATAGTGACCAGCACCAAACATGCATGTTGACCGGTTTCTCCAGTCACACAGCTACAAAAGCTTTAAATACGACAGCATTTCTTTGGCTGCCCAGCCTCACTTAGGTTTGTCTGTCTGGTCTTGAAACGACAACTGCGTCAAACGAATTTGTGAAAATTTAGCCCCTGCAAGGAAATGAGCCCAGGCCTGCAGTATGGCAAGCGAATGCCTATCCTTCAGCACACCATCAACAGTTGAAAAGAGGCACAGAATTACACACAACAGAAGAGTGAAAGAGCACCCCTGCCATTGTGTTGTCATGACATCGTTTCGTATGCATAGTTTGTGCAAGGAGGATTAAAAGGTCTCAAGACATACGGTGTCTTGGTTGCAAAAGCGATGCAGCCAAACGGACGCACGAACACACTCCGCTCACTCGGCTGCAATCGAAGTTTAGTAACGTATGTGTGCCATGCAAGTGGCTCTCGCATAACTTGGACAATCACCGCAGGCGCGTTCTTCCAAAATTTTAATTCTGCGAATTGCACATGCTGCCCAAGTCGACTCCTCTCTTTTGCTATTGAAAAGCTGGGACAATGTCAGTTGGTGTTTCCTCTTGAATTCAAATTTGTATGGTGGCCACCTAAATTGTAGACACACTTCCAATCCTCTCTCGACTTGTCCCAGGTGTGAAAGCTTAGCAGCTGTGGTGTTGTGCTGCGTAGCATGTAGCCACAGGTTGGGCTCCCAGCTGTGGCCACTGCATTATGATGGCGATGAAATACAGAAGTGCCAATGTAGCAAGTTTTGGGCACACATTAAAGAGAAACCCCAGGGGCCCAAAATTAATATGGAGCCCTCTGCTGTGGCCATTTCATTTAGTCCCGCTGCTATTTTGGCCATTACAATCAATCAATCTTACTAGTTGTTGCCAGTCACATGGTACTAAATACATCCAGGAGAACAGATTCTACATAAGGAACTGTGTTTGTACCTGTGGCGCAGCCCTATCCAGTGCTCTGCCCTCAGCCTGGCCGCTTAGGTGCATTTGTCTCTGGTGGCTGCCTGCGGGCCCTGCTGGCTGCTTTCCAGTGGATCGTCGATCTCTACAAGGTCAATGAAGGTGTGCAGGCCAAATCTATTAATATTGTACAGTACAGGTCACTGGGACTGTAAGTGGGGATGGAGGGTTCTAGATAATTAGGGGGGCATTCTGTAAGTCTCCACTAAGTGGATTGTCCATTTCATCACGCGCCGAACGGGTAGAGCTTGAGAGACAGCAGTGACAATTGGTGCCTGCCCTACCGGCTTCAAATTCTATCCAAACAGTGCACACTGAAGTGGACAGGTCACTTAGTGGACACTGACAGAATGAGCCCCCAGGTCGAACAGCAGTGGCTAACTCCTGTGTTTTTGCCCCTTCAGGTGCAGTGCGTGCAATAGACACTTTTCATAATTTGCAAGTGCACTTCTCTACACTGCACATTTGCTCAGCCAACAGCAGCGCTCGTCATCGTTCAAATGAAAACAATGCTAGATGCACATATTCGGGGATTGCTTCTTGTGCATGGTTTCATCACTTGAGCCACAACGGCATTTTTCATGTCATAATAAAAGCAAATTGTACTTGTACACGCTGTTTGCAAAAATGACTAGGCCAATATTTTTAGTTGGGCAAACTTCATTACAGGAAAACTAGCTTTACAATTATGAAAAGGGTCTGTGGGTTGTCTACCAACCGGGAAAACTGGGAATTCTCGGGGATCTTTAATAGTCTGGAAATACAGTGGGAAAATTGAAGGAATTTATGCTTCTATCAGGAAAAATGAGTAGTAATTTTGTTGAAAGGGAATGAAAGTCGTGGTAATGCTGTATGAGTAACAGAGAGGAATCGTAATGAAACCTCTCTGACGTTGTGTCGTCCGCTGGAGGAGTTGCCACTGTACCGTGAACAACAGACTTTCTAGACGCCTGATAATTCAGACGGCTTCGTGGCCCCCCATAGAGTCAATGTATAAGAACGTCTGAAATTCCAGAGGCGAGAACTCTTTGCCATCAGAGTTTTCTGACTTTATGCCGTGACCGCCTGCCCGCATTAATCAAAGCCACCACCATCGCCGCCATTTTGATCACCGTGCCGCCTCGAACCGGCGCCCTCGCACGCAGCTCTGCTGGGAGCTGTAGCCACCACCGCGGCAACGCTTAGCCTAGCTGCCTTAACATTTGCTATTAAGCTTGCTGTTCCATGCCGTGTTTTTCATTGAAAAAATTTGCCGCTGTCAGCAACGGCACCCACTCCACCTTTGTGGACCTCGCGGTTTGTTTCGAAGCTCGGAAAGCACAACGCTTTGCATAATGTTGGTACCCAAAACTTAGCTTCGCCTCAGTACAGCAGTGTTACCTGGTGAAGCATAACAAGTGTGGTAAGGGGGCAATTGTCATGGGACAGTGTATGTATTCCGTAATTACCGTATTTACACGATTTTAAGTCGACCTCTTTTTTTTTAATTTGAAAATATGAAGTGTGGGGGTAGACTTACAATCAAAACCAAAACATGGCACTGCCAAAAAAGCGAGACCAACAGGAGCTACAACGTGGTTACAGTTTTGGGCTTGCTGTATGGCCCTACCCGTAGCTTTTCGCTATCCAGTGTATTTGTTCGCTTTTCGGACGGGTTTTTCAACGATTTTGAGAGCTTTACAGTGCACACAACACTCATGGGGGAATGTCGATAGTTGATGAAAGCGCCGCTGTTCCATTCGCGGCGGCACCTTCACAATGGCGGTGCTTGCGGGGAGTATCGGTAGCTCATGGAAGAGCAGACACTGCTCACGGGTCTTTCTCCATAGTTTGCCCAAAGGCATTGGTTTGGCGCATTCGACTTGACTGCCGGCTACGTGCTACTTCCATGCTTCCCCAGTCGTCGTGAGTGCTCCAGGCCCACTAATCATTCAGCACTCGTTCACAACAGCGTTCAAGAAGGCTGCCATCTTTTACGCTGAAGAAACAAATCACTGCGCAGCAGGCCGCAACTTCGATGTTTCTGAACAGATGGAGCGGGAGTGGTGACTGCAGCGAAGCGAAATTTTCACCTGTGACGGCGAGTGAGGAATTTCCCACGTGGCGAAGTCTGGACATTTTCCCGAGCTGTAGGCCAAGCTTGTGGCGTACGTCGCTGAAATGCGTGATCGGTCCCTGTCACAGGACCTGCTCCACCGTGAGTACAATGAGTGGCTGGCGGCAGAAGACGACCACAAATTTCGCTAGCCGGACTTGCGTGTAGTTGGGTGCATTCGGCATGGGCTGCTATTCCACAAGATGTCGTGGTGCGGTCGTTTGCCAAATGTGGAATTTCACTGGACGGCGCACTGTGGGATGACGATGGCAGGGATGACGATGGCAGCACTAGCGAAGATGAGTAGTCCAGTGACCATGTCAGCTACTAATAAATTTTCGATATTGAATGCGCCCTTGGGTTTGCTCATTCCTTTTTTTTTTCTGTCACGCAATATGGGGGGGTCGACTTAGTCATGTAAATACGGTATGTACGCATGCACCCACCATCTCCTGTCACAGTGCAAGCACCAGTATGCCTAATTAGTGTACTGGCAGGCCTTCTGAGCTTTTTCGGACGTGCCTGTGGCAATTTGAGCCTTTAAAGGGCCCCTCACCAGGTCTGGCCATTTTGAGTTGACAAACGCCGTGCATACTATGCGCGCTAACGATCGTGTCTGCTAAGTACTACATCACTATGTGCCGCGGAATTTCAAACCAAATGCCGTCTACCCCGCTCGCAGGTGCCGTGCTCCCCAGTCGGAGAGGGGACGTAATCACACAAGTATGCCTACCTACACCCATGAGCAAAAGTATACGAACCGTAGGGTCTCCGAAAAAACTAAATTTCTATGCAATTAGTATGCATAAACTGAAAGTGACGAGTAGACTAGAAAGTTCCCAATGCTAAATTTGGACGGCAGTTTCAAGTTGGATTCACAGGCCAAGGAAAACATCTGCTTTACCGCTCAATCCGTGGTCCATATGGTTTTGCTCATGGGTGTACATTGCACTGCTGTGTCGTCGTTTGTAGCGACACATGACTTCGAGAATTATTCAAGGCAACACCCGTGATTTATGTAATCTGTTGCTTCAATAGACGAATTAAAGTTTAGAGTAATAATAAAACACACAATCTGAATGTCTTTGTATTCTTGTTTTACTTCGTTCCGTTGCAAGAGAAAAGTACTTCCATTTCATCTGCATGTTCCCATGTTGTGCAGTCACACGTGCAGACAACGAAAGTATGCCATTTTCTGCTGGGTTCCAGTGCGCGATCATGCTCTATGAACTGCTTAGGTCTGCTTCAGTATTCGTGTAGCATTGACTTATACAGTCAAATCTCGACATAACGAATCACATGAGACCGACAAAAATCGTTCGTTATTTTTAAATATGGTTGTAATGAAAACCTTGCAGTTATAAGCCAGTGGACAAACCTAGGAATGAAAATGATGTACCTTGGCAGTAGCCACGTGTGCAGGCAAGTGTACTCTAAAAAAAGAATGTTTCACTCACTTCAGAGCTGCTTTATTTGAAGAAATCAGCTATTTTCTTGTGGCACGTGCAGCATGCACGGCCAATTAGGAATGTGTCTACATCTTCCACTTTGCGCATTACCTCATTGGGTACGTCATTGTATCGAGCAATAAAAGGGCAGGCTTTGTTCATGTGCACTAAAACATCTATGTTCGACACGATTTCATCTTCTGTGTTCGGTGACCCACGGTCGTCTTCCTTCAGGTCGTCATCGTCACTGGAGAAATCGCAAACGCAGTTAACAATCTCTTTGGTTGTCAGGTCTGCTGCCATTAGTGCTGCGGTGTCGCTCTCCACGTAGCCATTGAAGGAAGAGACGGCAGGCAGCAGTTCCGCAACCTCGGACTACAGGTCTCCAGGGTTGTTGTCAGTCGCCTCCAGGTCATCTTCAAGCTGCACAGGCGCTTTGACAAGCCCTGCTTTTCGCCAGCAGTTGCTAATGGTGGACGCCTTCGAGTTCCACCAAGCACCCGTGGGAATTTCCGTTGCTTGACGGCTATTGATTGCAGTCGGCTGCTTTAGACGGAGGTTTATAGTCCGTCACTGCACAAGGCACTTACGAAATCCTGCTTTCACACTCTTTATAATGCCCTGGTCTAGGGGTTGCAGCAAGGACGTGTTGTTTGGCAGCAGAAATTCCAAGCGAACGTGCCTCAAGCGAACATTCGCAATGTGAGCAGAGCAGTTGTCGACGACCAGTAGAATTCTTCGATCATCCCTCCTCATTTGGTCGTCGAGTGTGATGAGCCACTCGGAAAAGAGTTCTCTGGTCATCCAGGCTCACTTGTTGGTGCGGTAGTCGTACGGTAAACGATACGACGTTTTTCATGCAGTGAGGCTTTGCGTATTTGCCAGTGACGAGCAGCTTAATTTTCTTCGTGTCTGTTGCTTTGCAGCAGAGCAGAGCTGTCACGCAAAGATACGACTTCCCTCCTTTGCACCGCCGCCCTTTGAAGTGCATCGTCCGGTCTGGCGGAAGCTGATCAAAACATGCGGTCTCATCCGTATTGAAAATATCATCTTTATAGCACGATTCAGCCACCTCTAGAGAACGATCATTGCGCCAGGAATCCGCGCCTTCCTTCTCTGTCAGCAGCCTTTTCCTCGCCCGAGACTACCGCCAAGTTATTCCGTTCCTTTGGCGGAAATGAAAGAGCCAACCTGCACTGGCATCAAACCCAGTCATTTCAAGTGCATCGGCAAATTCACTGGCTTTTAACGCGACAGCATTAAGGAGCTCGTGTCGCAGAAAAGCCGGTGTCGTCGGCGTCGGTGTCGGCGTTTGCGGCGTTGACCGTGAGCGATAAATCACGGCAGGCGCTTCATAAATAAAAAGCAACTTCCAAGATTGGCCCGGTGGGAATCGAACCAGGGTCTCCGGAGTGTGAGGCGGAGACGCTACCACTCAGCCACGAGTTCGATGCTTCCAAGCGGTGCAAACGCGCCTCTAGTGAATGCGGTGTTGCCTTCGAAACGAGCCGTGGAAAGTTATACTGCGGTGTATATCGGTAATTATGAACATGTAACGTAAAGAAGTCACAATTACACGAGTGGCGAAGTGCGTTTCCGCTGCATTTCTTCTGCGCTTTCCGCACACGCAGAGCCATCTTGCGGCAAACACAGAAGACCCCCTCCTCTCAATGTACGGCGCTGCCCCGACAGGAGGCGCGCCGCGCGCGCATTGGGACCGCTGCCAGGCGCGTCGCGGGACTCCCTCTCCCCTGACGACGCTTCGCCGTGCTCCCGTCCTTTCTTTAGATTACTATCTATCTCTCTGCCCGTGCCGATCGCGACGTTTGGCTGGCGTAGATCGTTTCCCCTCCGAGACACCGAGTTCTTTGGTTCGTTCCGTTCGCTCAGGCGCACGTTTCGTTGCCGCGCCGAACGCTGCGTTGCTCGACGCTCACCGCGTGATAGGTGGGCGCTAAGTCCGATGCGGGGCGTATCGTAAGTGATCGCTGTGCCGTAGCGCATTGTCTTATACCCCTTGGCGGGTCGACGGGAACACTGTCGCGTCCCACTCTTGAAGGCGAAGCTTAAGCGTCCTCCAGTTTTTTCTTGGAGCATTGGGCCAGACATGGGAACGTTTTGCAGTCTGCCATCTTTGAACCACGTGAGAACAGCTTGCTCCACATTTTGTAAGTTTCCCAGTCGCAGCCGTCTCCTCGTAAGAACGAGTTGCGATTCCCGGTGAAGCTTGACAATCTTGTCTTGGTCTATCAAAATGGTCCCAACGATCGATGGGGCAATGCCATGCTGTCTGCACACGTTGATTTGTTTTTTCCCTGCGTTGATTCCCTGCAACACACCCAATTTGTCCTGCAGCAAAAACTGCTTTCACTTCCTGGCGCTGTCGCTAGCTGCATGCTTCGTTGGATCTCGCGCATGCTTCGCCGCAGCATTTTCGTGAAGTTTGTGTTGAAGTTCGGTGAAGCAATTGGCACTCGACATGGTGATTAGGATAGCTACTGCACTCGCGATTTCTGTTTCATGCAAGAGTTCCAGCGCGGTTATTTTTAGCGGAATTGATAATACTGATGTTCCTCGGTTATAAAGGGGAAAATAAATTATGTGCGTTATTCTGAAATATGTGCTGTATTGAAATTCATAGTTCTGAAACATGTTTACATCAAAAATATAGGCAATCTTGTGGGGATTTTAAAAATATTCTTAAATTTGAGAAATTTGTTATTGTGGGGTTCGTAGTAACAATATTTAACTGTACTGCTAGTCAGGTGTTGTGCACAGCGCGCAAAATCGTGTGCTGCGTGAAACGAGACAAACCCCACAGCTCTTGTATGACGCCGTCAGTGGAAGTGCGCCACGCCGCAAAAAAAAGCGAGGAGAAAAAGAAATGAAGGCGAGGGCCCGTGACGTATGCGCCACGCAATCCTTGAGGTCCGGTATGGGAGAATGCGGGCAAAGAATTTAATTTGCAGTGGCTAGACTGGGCAAGTAGAAAAAGTTTCTGTCTTGGCAGTGGCCCTCACCTCCTGAAATTGTCGGTTTATGGCACTGAAATATTTCAATCTCGGCTATTAATGAACCAATTAAAAAAATTATTGCAGCAGAACACTCCCTAGAGGGCACGTAACAACTTTCAGCATATAACCAAAATTTGTCATGTGGCCTGGTGAGGAGGCCTTTAAGTGCTGCAAAAGACATGCATTTATTTTTTCGAACTACCAGATTTTTCTGACATTTTCACAGCCCCTAGGGAGTCCGAAAATACCGACGGTGACTGTACAACTGACTGAGAGGATGCTTCAAGTGGTCCATGGGGTGAACGTACAGAGGAAGGAGGAGGAGAAAAGGAACAACCTACACATTGATGAATGAACGGGAAAGGAAGTGTTCCGCGGCTTCTTTGAAGGAGCTTGCGCTCAAAAAAACAGTGTTCGCTAACGCCAAGATGCCCCACCCTTCTGTTTTCTTTTTGAATAAAATAACCACTAGTCCTTACTATTCAAACTGTATTAAGTTTCTTTTTTTTTTTTTAACATGCTTACTAGAGAGTTGCAGCATCGGGCGACATGATGTCAACGCGTCTTGACCTAAAACGAAGTTCTGTGTCACTCAGGGAATTTTGCAACGGCACTCAGGGAAAACCTGCAAAACTCTGGGTATTTGGGAATGTCAACTTGGTAGATACCCTGGTGTGCAACGGTTGCAGTAGACAAATCCCGAGAGAATATTCAGGTGCAGCCTGTAAAATTTTTGCCCAAGTACTTAAATTCAACAGCTCTGTTTGCATTGTTTAATTATGTGCGTAACAGGTGTTTGGATTTTTGCTTGTTGTTTTTCATTTCTGTTTGCATCGGTGATTTGCCTTCCGGGGTTTTGTCCCGCCATCAATCCTATGTGATCTCCAAACTGGGCCTTAGGGTGGTAAAATTTATTGAAGTCAGTAAATGTTGAAGGGGTACATGCATTGATGTAGGGCTTGCAACTTTGTGGGCAGTGGATGGCCGAGTGGCACATGGAGGTCTCCTTGCGCATGTGTGCATTTTTCTTCTCTCTCTCAATGTCCTAGCACAGGGTTAGAAAAATGCCTTCTCACAGGCGTGTGTTCTCACAGTATCTAATTCTACCTGCTATTCTCAAAAATTCTCAGGGCAACATAGGGGGGCTTATCAAAGTGCAAGCATGCCACCCACAACATTTCTCACTTTTATGGAGTCCATGTTGGGGGTGAGGGTTTGTAGTCGTCCTTCAAAACGTTGACAATTCCCAAATGTAAAGCTGTGATTTCCGAGGTCTTGAAAGCCGTTGAGTTTCATGGAGTGCTTAAACTTAAAAATCCTTTAATTTTACCTTTGGCTTAGTTTAGCGGTTGTTATCTGTTCTTTTCACCACGAGGTGTATGCAAGCCAAGGGTTCAGCCAATCTGATTCGATTAGCACTTTTGTGGTAGGCTGGTACTGGTTAAAGTGAAAAACTGGGCACTTTTCATTTCGTGTGCAACAAATAGAAAGGTTTTCTCACCATTTAAGACACTGTTTTGGTTTCAAGCTGTCGGACATTATGACGTTTTAATCCTCGAAAATTCTTAAGTCGGGCCCTTGAAAGCTCTAGATAACCCTGGCATTTTTCTTTCTTTTTTTTGCATTTTCTCTTGCATTTTTTCAAATGCTCTTTAGCTCTTTCTTTCCCGGCTTTCGCAGAGCTGAGCATGGAGGCGCCGGCCAGTGCCGAAATCAAAGTTGGGGATAACCTGGTCCCTCTAGTCAAAAGTGAGTGCCGCCTTTTCTTCTAGACTTCTTTTACTTGTTGCTGTTGTGTTACATAGTGCTTGGAAAGTGTTTGTAACAACTTGCGGCAAGTATGTAATGGCTAGTTGGTAGTCTTTTGCTTTAGCTTCGCTCACTTGTCCGTGTCACTTGGCCACTTTGTCTTTTGTGATGTTCGCAGGATCCTTGGAGCCCCTGGTTTAGGGCTCCAAGGATCCGGCTTTCAAGTCCTGGTTGGGCTGATGCTGTGAGGTATTTGTACACTTTCCTTTCTTACTTGATGACTGGCGATGAAAACTTGTTAAATTTTATAGAGACTGGTGGGATGCCACAAGATTGCCAAAAAATATTTATAACTGTGCAGGCGGGGATATTCGGCACAAGCTTGGATGAAACCTGGTTAACGCTGCCATGGGCATTTTGTGCCTGATATTTGTGTTTTGAGTTTATATTCACAAAAGCTATAGTTACAAAAATTCGTGTATGCAGACGAGGCCCTCAAGTAGTGACACTGACAAGACCCTCTGTTAGGAATTAGAACAAAACTGTATACTTGCTGTAGGTTAACAACGCAGCAGCACATCAGAAAAATGAACTGAAAGCTAGAACACGAGAAACGGTGCTAAGAAAGTCATTAAGCAATGCTTTACTGCTAGACTGTACAATATAAATATAGAAACTAGGAAGTGGCAAAGAGTGTACAATTTTTTAGAAGTGGAAAAACAAACAAGCAAGAACAAAGAGACAAACAAGCAAAAAAGGTAGTGGTATAATCACAAATTGTGATAAACAAAAAACAATGTGACAACAGTGCTAGGCAAGAACAGTATGTAATCAAAATCAAAAACATTTAATGAGGCAAATTATCTGAGGCTAGTCTAAAGTCCTTTAATGAAGATTTAAACGCCTTAATGTAGTCAAGGTCTTTAATAGAACCAGCAAATTATTTCAAAGGGTAATGGTAGTGTATGGTAATGTTTTTTACCGTAGTTAGTGTGAACTAATGGTAGTAAGAAATTATAGTTATAGACAAAGCAAGTTGGGTTGCTATTCTGTAATAAGTTACTTTGCATAAAGAACAGTTGGAAGTGCAATTTAGTGCAAATGAAACATTTTTGCTAAATTGTAATGTAATAGCTTTCTGTCAGATAAAAATTTTGTACTGATCAAGAAGGCTGAGAGCATTAGATCTGCTGCATGGATCCATACTGGGATATTTAATTTTGGGTCTTTTATGGCTTACGAAGCCTCCTTTCGTGGTAAGAATTGCCCTTATGGTGTTGTCATAGTGTAAATTACTAATGCAGCTCGACCTAATTATTTTCCTCTGTGTGGTGTCCCTATAACATGATCGTTACTGGGTTGGTCACCGGGGGTGAGATGACGCGAGTATATTGCTTTCCGAGTGGCCACTTTGCCTCTTAATTTGCACTTCCTCCTCACTGCACTGATGTGCGCTGAGGAAGCGTGTTGTCAGCAAGTCGAGAGATTGCAAGCAAGCTTTGGAAAGCGAGACACTCGTGCAATCTGGCCCCAGTTGATTATCGTTTCTACTCCTGGTGTTTGCTGCTGTGAAGATGCAAAATTTCTTGTTGCTTTCAATTGCAATTGTAATTGCCTTAGTTACGAAACGTGTAAGGCTTGCGGGCATTTGGGTCTTGATACATGGGAATCGAGTTCTCAGAAAGTCCTGCCACAGCGAACTCGTTAAGGACACTTGCCAGCACATCTTTCACTTGCTGCATCCTCTTTGCACATGTGCATGTAGTGTCTGTTTCTCTCTCTACTGTCCCTTGTTTCGTGCTGTTTTGTGTCCTCAACTATCAGTGTGACGCCTGACTATGCAAGCCATAGCAATTTCACAATAGAGGATTCAGTTTGTGGATGAAACAAACTGTAATGCACCAAAATTTGGAGGCAGGCAGGCAGATTTATGAGAAAATGCAATGTGAAGTCAAAGGGAAATCTTTTTCTAACATGAGTCCCTGCCACATAGCTCAACTTTCTGTCGTTCTAAGCTCTTTTTATACATTTAGTACCAGTCAAACAGTGCAGCAGCTTTTGACAATGGCAACAGGTTGTGCCTCAATTTTCGTTCTGCATAGGATAGTTGCTAAAGGCCAGTTCCTTGGGCTTTGTGCTTAGTGTAAAAAAAAAAAAAAAATCTCGCCCAGGACTAGAACATGGGTCTCCCCCACTTTCAAGATAAATGTTATACCATGGAGTTCCTCGTGCAGCTTGTAATGCACAGCACAAGTTGGCGTGGCTAGTTGTGCCAGTCCACGTTGCTGAAGATAGAATGCAAGGGCAGACTGATTTTAGGAAGAGATGCTGGTGTGATAAACCAGGCTGGTGCTCAGCTTGCAAGTGGTGTAATACATTGCCAACTGCCTAGGAACGGTGTCACCCAGTGAAAAATGTGTGCTTTGCTTGTGTGATGTTGTTTGACTGCAAATAAGAGCACAGCAGCAATTCAAAACGACAAACATTTGCAGCAAAAATGAAAGGAATATAATTAATTACTGGTTAATTGAGCATGGACTACTTTTTGTCTGGCCTTTCAATCTTCAGGTGTGATTTCCAAGGTGAAGGATCTCAAGGTCGACAGCCTACAGTCCACAAATACCTTCCTCGAAGCACTCAGCAACGCGACAGAGGTAAGAGGGCGCTTATGTTGCACCGTCGTCATGCCTCAACCGTGGTGAAAGATGTGGTAGGTAGTGCACCATCAATTTAAAACTACATTTGCATGTTTTCCGGTGTGACATCTCTGTCACATAATTGAATGGATGACTAAATTGTAGCTAAAAAGCACTGTGCGTTTAGTGTAGCTTCGGCCTGTTAGCAGCCAATACTGGACACAGGGCCTGACGGAACAGTTGCTTCTTCTTTCATTCTGCTTTCTTCTTTGCATAACTTGCTACAAAATGTTACAGAAAGCTATTGAAGGAAAACTTCAGTGCTGCTGTTGATTGTGGTACATGTTCCATTAGATGTTTCTACCAGTGGCTTGCTGTGACTCTGTCACTCTGATTGCTTTGTTGCTGTGGTAACTTTAAGCATAGCTCAAAATCAGCAAGGAAACAGCTGTTAATTCATAGTAACACTGAGGTTCTGCTTCACTGGCTCATTTATTTATTTATTTATTTATTTATTTATTTATTTATTTATTTATTTATTTATTTATTTATCTATCTATCTATCTATCTATCTATCTATCTATCTATCTATCTATCTATTTATTTATTTCAGACATTACCCGCAGCACTTTTGTTGGCATCATTGTTGGGTGCACAATTCATAAAATGAATCTGCAGTCATTTGGCCAACCAAATATGGTGGTAACAAATTCCATTTGGAAATTGTTTTGGGGAAAAGTGAATTTTTAAAAAGATTGTTCCTGGAGGTGTATGGTCGAACATTAAATTTGTGATCCAGACGGGAGGAGTGATAATGTGCTGGTTGTAGATAATCTGAAGCATTTATTCCTGTTGGGTTGTTATAACTTGAATAAAACAATTTAAGTCTTAAATTACATCTTCACTTTTTCACAGATTGCCTCTTATACTCTAGTTACACAGGCAGCTTAACTGCGGTTAAACTTAACCTTGGTTAACTGGCTCAACCGTGGTTAACGCGAAGCTTAGTCCACCAGAGTTACACTGGCTATCCCAATCACAGTTAATGGTCTGATGTCGTGTCACGTGATCTCTTACGTACAGGCTTCATTTTGAACAATTTTTCTTCGACATTTGATTACAGTGTATAAAGATGTTATTTTTCAGCAGAACAATTGTCAAATTTCGGAGTTTTAACATGTACGACTGCGTTTTGCACATGTAGGTTATTTATTTTCGGCACTCCTGCTCCCAGTTGTGAGCATGCCTGGTGAGCATACAACTTTATAAAATTTACGGTTGAAATAACGAATAAATTTTACGGTTGAAATAACGAATGGTTGGGCCCATAGAAATAAATGCACCAGTGCCTGCTGGGACCTCCGATCGGAAATGAACTGAAAAATGGAATTAAGCTGGGATGAATCAACAGAAGTGTACTGTATAAGTTTCATGTGCGTGCTGCAAGCACTACCTTTTCTGCTTACTTTTGCGCTTCGTATAAGCACGGTTCTGAAGAAGCGATGGTCACCATTTCATAGTAGTTTATTGTTTGGGCAAAGAAGAGGGCAGAAGGTGAAGTTCTGAGAACTTCTGAATTGACCACGTTGGCAGTACTGTCGTGGTGTTAATGTGTGTTGGATTGTTTGTTTCTTGGTACGCACCTGTGCTGGCATATCCATCCATGACTGACAAGCAGTTGTTGTTCCCTGCCCAGGTGATCGGTTGGTGCAGCCTGGTGGCAGCCACTGGCAGCTCGCTAGCACGGCCTTCACGTCAGACGGTTGCCAAGAAGGGCAAGAAGAAGACGAAAGAAGCCAGCTTCACTGAGGAGGTAATCAGAAGGTCGCTATGCTCAATAAGGCACTGCTGAACCGGGGGTGTAAGTGGACACCCACAAGGAAAAATGAGCATTAGTTTAAACCTTGTCTTGGGGCCTCGATTTCATTTTCCGAGCGTTTTATCTTGATCTCTTATGCTCAAGGCTGATGCATTAAGGGCTTATATATTTTAATTCGGAATTAGTATTTACTCAAAAATAGGTCAAGCACGTTCATTAGTCGACTCCGATATATTGAACCTGCCAAGAAGTAAGAAATTATAATTGGAATATATGTCGACCCATATCGTTTCAGAAAAAAAGGATTTCTTTGAACATGACACGCCTTTATTTACAGTAAGCTTGGCTGCTAAATATGGCTAGTCACTGCGACAAACTGCATCCTCTTCAGAACTGTGAGAGAAGTTGTCCACGCCGAATGCTTCACAAGCATCCTCAGGGCCGCCAAGTGCGTTGTTTATGCAGCATTCCTTAAAGCCAGTCTGGATGGTCTATAGACTAGCTTTATGACAGGCGTGACCAAGGACACATTTGCTCACTACTTCTGCTAGCTTTCTTCACGAGTATAGGTCAATAGCTTATTTTGCATAATATTTTCGAAGAAAATAGAGTTGATCCATATTTGAAGAAATATGGCAATTGCATGTGTGCTGTCTTCAAGACGAGACTCTTCTTAACTCTTTCTGTACTGCACCCATTGAGCATCATTAGCCCGCTTACGATGGTTTGAAACGCCGGTTTTAAGACTTTCCGTGCCGCCAACAGAGGTTTTAAGACTTTCCGTGCCGCCAACGGAGGTTTTAAGACTTTCCGTGCCACCACTGCGCTATCGGACATGAAGGAGGCGAATTATTTTTTTGTTTTCTAAGCAGTCTGCTTTTTCCCTCCAGGAGATGATATCGAATGCACTCCGAAGTTTTCAAGGTCGCCAAAGTAGCAAGCAAAAATGGCCGCCCGCTGTCGATGGTTTGAAACGCTGCTTTTGAGACCTTCCGCGACGCTCAGAAGCACTCTGTACCATGGGACATGAAGGAGAACTATATTTTTGTTTTCTAAGCATTTCGCTTTTTCCCCACAAGGTGTTAATTTTTTAAAGCACTCCGAAGTTTCGTGACCGGCAAAGTAGAAATAAAAAGTGGCCACCTCGGGGAGCAGCGCGCGCTTCGAAAGATTGCAGATCTCATTATTCCACTGCGTTTGTGGTTGATTTTATCAGCGGATTTGGCAGGACTCCGAGAGCGACGACGACGCAAGCCAGCCCGGAATATTGGCGGCCACAGCCTGGCAAGCCAAACAGTAGTGCTTGCACATAAATTTTTCTAGTGGAAAACCTACCGAATTAAAACTGTTTATTTTTCGGGATATAATTCCTATTAGACGGCAATACATTTCGTATATCCCGTGATTTTTGTTACGTTTTTATCTTAGTAGATACACGCGTGTCTTTACAAACTTTGTTCGATTTTATCCCGTAATCTTGATTTTGGCAATTTATATATTTTTTATGACATCTCATTGCTAAAGCTTTTATGCATGAAAAGTGCATTTCATTTTGCTTTTTGTTTATGTATTACATAAAATACTGAGTGCAGTAGTTCCTTCAGAAAAGATATCTGGCATAACCTGCAAAAAACACCTATTTTCCCTATGGTATGGAAATAGTTAAGCAAGCCACTCATAAGAGACAGGTAGAGGCGTCCTTGTATGTTCGGCCTGGAGGGAGCTTTAGAATTGGTAAAGTAATGCAACAGACACAAACATAGAAGGAAATGTATGGACATGTGATGGGCACCCATACACCGCTTGAGTGTCCATGCACCTCCCTTGCTGTAAGTTTCTTACACCGCTTTACGGATTTGGGTGCTTCTAAACGCATTCTTATTTTCAGTAGCCACTGATGGGTAGTTCAGAATCGGCAGACTTAAACGTCAGAATAATCAAAAGTCTAAAATAAATTCATTCACCTGAAGATATCTGGTTAAACCACAATGGGCCAAAGGAAGTTGTCACCACATCGCTGCACACGTACGTGCTTGCATGTGAACTGGTCCATCAATGTTTCAACCCTTAATGTACTAGTTGCTACAGACAGTATAGGCATTGCATGTACGAGATTTCCATATCCTGGCACTCCTATTGCCGAACGCTTGCGGGGTTTCTTCACGGTAGTCATAGCCCTCGCTTCATGGCTGCCCTCAATGGCATAGACATCAAGGGTGAAGTTCGCAACAACTGAAGCCGTTCCACTATTATGAGCATTGAAAATTCTGAAGAGCAGCCGCAGAATTTGCCAGGGACTTTTTCACGATTTAGCCCGTAAAGGAACAAATTCTGGGTTTGCAGCATACACGACAATCCACAAATGCAGCTTTTACATCTTAGTGGCCTGGCTTGTCGGTTAGATTGTGCATTGTTGACAACTACTAGGTCGACTAGGCTTCACTGGGTTGTTTCAAGGAGGTATTCGTGACACTGGCAACATATCTAACCAGTAACATCGCTCTTACTGGGAATCTCTGTGGTTGCCAGGTGGCAGGCTGTAGGTGTGCAATGTTTTGGTTGTCCTCATACATTACCTCCATGGGGCGAGTAGTGGTGCCATGAGGCTGTCCAAATTATCAGTTGGTGGTTCATGATGATTGCCAGCAAAAGCTGCAACTAGTCTTTGACCTGGGTCACTTTTGGCAGGCTGTAGGTGTGCACCACCCAATGTACTTGCAGGCTTCGACCAAGTGCTTTGTCTCTCTGGTGGGTGAACTGGAGTTGGCGGCAACGGACCTCCAGGCTGTAGTGGCACAGGCGCCCGCAGACATGCTAGCCAACCTCATGGCATCGCTAAACCTTGACCACGAAGAACCATTCCTTCAGGTTGGTTCCCCTTTCCCTTTCAGATGTAACGGCAGTTGTCAACGTTGTTGGACATGGCCTGTCGCATGAACTTATAAGTCCGAATATGTACAGTTATGCCTTAATAGAACGAACTTCAATATGATGAAATTCTCTATGTAAAGAAGTATTTAACTTTTCATAACGTCTTGTCCATAGAACACCATGTATTCATAAGTTCAGTATAACAAAACTTCACATGCCGCTGCAAAACAGTGCCAATATAATAAGTGGAAACTTCCGTGGACGCAGATTATCACATGATTGAATTACAAGCGGCTGGTTGCAAATGCACCTAATTGCGCACCACGCAACAATAGTGACCACCGAGCAGAGCCACATCATGTTCCCTATAGAGCCCGAATGCGATAAGATCCTATCACGCCCCACTGTATGCTTTAGGTGTGAGTTGAATTGTTTCAAGGCTGAGAGAAGAAAAATGGTGGCTTCACGTGTGACTCCTTCCCGAGTGAGCAGAGGAAAAAGGGAGAAGGGAGCGAGCTCGCAGAAACACGACCAAGCGCGTGCGAGGGGGGGGGGGGGGGGGTAGATTTAGGTTAGACTTAAGTTAGCACACGTTGCAATTTCTGGCGTGCGCCTCGGCCATGGCTGCACATGGCTGTAAGCCAAGCTGAACATATATGCAGCCACGCACCCTTAGTTTCGGTGATCTGTTGGAGCAAGAGGCAGACGAAGCATTCGCTTCCTTTTGCTGGGGCTTCTTCTGATAGCCCCGTCCCAGTGCAGGCGACACAATCAGTCACGGGGGCGGAGTGCACGCGAAAGCGTGTCTGGCTTCACTTAATTCGTACCGCCAGTGTGAAGATATCGTCGATGTACATGGCATGAAATCGTATCATTTCTCGCCGAGTCCTAAATTTATCAAAATGAATTGTTTTCTCATTCAAATTGGCTTTTTTTTTACTGCCTTGTAACTCGGTAACTTCTGCGACCCCTTTCCGCGTAAGAAAAATCGACCAGCAACTGTACTTATTTGCATAAAAGGTCTAATTTCAATACAATGAAATTTAGACATAACGAAGCAAATTGCTGGTTTTACCAGTGTCATTCTATCTAGGTTTAACTGTGCTTGCAGCGCTGGGATAAACATGAATAGAGGCAAGAAAAAATATGGACAGCGTTGTCGCTGTCTATGTTTAGCCTTACGCGATATAAGTGCATTCAGGATGACTCACCAACTAGCCGAAATGTTTGTGTGACTGAGCGTCAGTAATCTTCTCCCTTGACGAATACAGCTCTAATGAAAACAGTAAACTTAGGTTAAACTCCTGATCGCTCATTCCAAAATGAACTTTTTGCTGGCTAGGCAGCTAGTTCTTTTTTAGGGGGAAAGCATGCAAATTACATGATTTGGTGTATGTATATGGTCAGTCGTTACACATTCTCTACATCATATGACACCACAGTGACCTGAGGATTGTTGGCGGTATACATTCTTCACTTACAGCACAAAAGGAACATAGACTACTACTTTAGGAACAAGTATTTTGGTGTGTTTCTTTCTGGTGCAGTCTTCACTTTTTCCACAGAATATGTATGTGATATAACTTGCGACGGACAGAATGTAGTCAAAACATAAATATAAAATTCAAATTCGTCTTAGTTTTAGTGTCTGTTTAAAAAAGGCTTGACAGCAGCACTACAACAGTTTTCTTAAAATGATCTACTAATGCTATTCACAGCTAATGTGCTCAAGCTTGTTTAAAAGGTCTGTAGCGTCTCTTCCCTAATTATCTTTTTTTTCTCTGGATGTAAAGCTACCATTGTGTGTGCACCGTAGGGCTAACTTGTTTCTGAGTACCATGGTCTTTTTTTTTTTTTTTTTGAGGTAGACATTGAGGCCAAAGCAGTGCTGTTGCATGACACTCACACTGACCACTGTGTCCAACCGCAGGGAACTGAAGAACTAAGCAAGCAGGTGCGACAGAGGATCGAGCAAAGCTATGCAGACTCCCTCAAGGAGCTAGGGACCATGCTGGATTCGAAGCTCAAGCTGCTACAATCATTACGGGCTTGAGCTGTGCCAGCGACACCATCGTCAGCAATTCTTGTTCAGTGGCCATCGTCTTCAGACCGGGCCACAAGGTGTTTGCCTCGTTTGGCTGGAGCACTGCATTTTTAAAAATTTCATCCTTCATCTATCTATGCTCCTGAACTGTCTTAAGGCTGCCAGCACAAGTCCCCAACCAGAGAAATGTCTAACCGTGAAGTGTTTCTTTTGTGCAAAAAGTAGTGAGAAAAGTGAACTTGGCAGGGAAGGGAGAGCATGGCACGTGCTTGGACCAGCATTGCCTGAGCATGTTCCTGAGTGTGTTGACTCAAAGTGCAGCTTGTACGCTGGCAGGAGTGCTTTCTAAGTGATTTTGCCAAGAGCTGCTGCTGCGCAAGCCTTCAAAGGAGAACCGAACAATCGTCGTCATCGGCGACACCCTGCAGCTTGCTGGCGGTGGATGTTGCCAAGCCAACTATGCAGCTTTGGAGGGCATCGCCACTCTCTGGCGAAAGGAGCACGAATGGTCCTTGGCAGTGCGATCTGCTCTGCACCCAGCCCGAAGCTCCAAATCGTCCGTTAGGAGGCAAAAGCCGAGCATGGTTGCAATGGCAGGTTAAAAAGTGGTGCTTGCTATGTTGTCGTTGTGAAGATTGGCTGTCCTACTACTGACAACTTGCAGCAAAGGTTCCAAGAGAACAGCAAGGTATGCATGAATTGGAACATCTAATGGCGAACCAGGCAAGGGGCAGTGTGTACACAGTTGCAATAGCGCATCAAAGCATCCATGGTGTGCCACCTTTATGTAAAGAAATGTGGACGGCAGAATAGTGCAGAGAGAAGGAAGGCTGCCACCTGCCTGGTGGGCACGTCGACCAACAGTTGCTTTGGAAAAACGAGCTTTTTGATGACAGCCCCTCTATGCAAAGTGCCGGATCATGCACTTGTGGGCTGGGCACTGTACTAATTTACCAAGGACAATAATTGTGACACCAGACCAGGGTAACCGCGGTGATGAGAAGTGGAGTGGCAGCCCTTCTGCACCTCTTGCTTTGTCTCCTTCTTCCGTTTCAACTATGTGAGTGTGTGTCTGTGTGTGTGTAGCACGCGACCCTGTGCTGCTTAAGCTTGCCACGCAAACTTTTTTTTTCTTCACCTTAGAAAGTTATGGACACCACCACCACCAGCTGCGTCAGCTCAGGGCTGTGCTCGTCCCGCTGTGCAAAGCAGTGGTGTGAGACACAGCTTTGCAACTGTTGACTCTTGTCCGTGTGTGCCTTCTAGAACGAGGATTGCCAGTAAAAGTTTTATATTTTGAGTCTCTGGTTGATGTGTGGGCGTCGTGTTGTATCTCTGCTGATAACGCATGCTTGGAAAAAATGCTAGCCATGGAGGTGGCACCACTATTTGCCAGTCTGATCACATTCCTCATTTTATTACTAGTGGTAAAGTGGGCCCACCAGTTTTTTGTGCCTGTTAAGAACATTTGTATATCTCTCTTGTTGAAACCTTTGGGGCAGTTGTCAGAAACAATCATGACAAGCTCTGTATGGAGCAAGCGGAGATCTAGTAGCGGCACTTCGTTCCCAATTACGTGAACACAAAAGTGCCGGCATGTCTCGGATACCCTCTCCACTGTGCACTAAGAGATAAGGTGGAAATTTTATGTGCAATTTCATTACTGGCCAAATAGTACTGTGTAAATTCTGAACAAGATTTCGGGAATATTCAGAAATCTGAGTAAAATTTCTGTTTAACCAGGTTGGAAGAGCTAAAGATACTTCATTATAGTCATTACTTCGTTATACAGTGGAACCTCGTTCATACATTTTTGGAAAAAGCGCAGGGAAAATCGCACTAATAAAAAAAAATGTACGATCTTAAGTGACTAAAACATATGACAGACTTTACTGTAGTTTACTTCTACGTAATGCTAATCGTTGCACACGAGACGCGCGTCGAGTTGCCAGGGCTTCGGCAGCCTGAGACACGTTTTATTTTACGATTGAGCATTGTTTTAACAGGAAGCTTCAGCTTTTGCCGAAGCCTTGTATACAACATAACAAATTCACGTAAAGTAGAAATTGACACGTCTAATTTGTCCGCTTTGAATAACCTAATGGATTCCGTTTACAGAACTGCGATATCTAATGGCGTTTTTCACTAGTCGCTCTGGAGCGGCCGCCGAAATCCTCGAGCGACCGCTCGGGTTTCACAAATCCGAATCGGCCAGCGGAGCGCATAAGGCGTAAACTGCTGACACGCGCGTGGTAGAAGCGAAATGCCATACTAAAACGCTGCTGCCACGCACTGAAGTGACGTCACAGTTATGATGACATTCTTTAAACAAGTATGGCGTGTTCCGGTTTATAGTTTTGCGCGCGCTGCTGGAGCTGCTTCAGCTTTTCAGCTTAGCTAAAACACAATGTTACGGTTTCTTACTGTGTTGTGTGATAGAATGTTGTTCTAGTTAGCTGCGCTGGAAGAACCGGATGGTGTTCGAGCTTGCGATCTCGAGCCACACTTGGGCGCAACGCTGGAGCAGCTCGTTTATAGTTGGTAGTGTGGTCTTGTGCAGCTCCTGTTACGTTTTTTAGTGCTGTTGCTCTTGTTTGTTGAATTTACTGATGTGAATGGAGCATATGTAAGCTCTCAGTTTGGCAGAACTTTTTGACACTCGTCACGGACACTTGCTGACATTGCCTTCAGGCGGGAACAGGCCTTTCTGTTAGATTCACGTTTCACGTCCAGGCTTTCGTTACTAGGCTTCTGCGTGCGTAAGGCGACACGAAATGTTTGAATGCACTTTGCTCATCGACAAAAGGCGCCCTTACTTTGCACAGCGATTTGGAAATGTGTATGCACCCTACATCAACGTCAATGCCGACGCGCACCACTTCTGCGTTTTCGAGCTCGAGAGCATTGTGTCGACGTGGTGTCCAAGGCCAAACAGGCATCCGACTGTGCCAGAAGGCGTACACACAACTTCAAGAATCGCTACTTACGACACACCCTGCAATATGCATGATCCGTGTCGGCACCATATGCAGTGGGCGCTGTGTTACCACGACTCTTCGAAACCGACAGTCTAAATGAGGCGACATGTCGTGCTGTTTCGTGGATGCAGCACAGTTCGTTCGAAGCTTCTGTAGCTTCGTAACGGCAACGTTATTCGTACTCGCCGATATTACACAGTGACCCAATATGCAGTCGGCGCTGTGCTACCATGACTCTTCGAAACCGACAGTCCAAATGATGCGACATGTCGTGCTGTTTCGTGGATGCAGCACAGTTCGTTCAAAGCTTCTGTAGCTTAGTAACAGCAACGTTATTCGTACTCGCCGATATTACACAGTGATTTGTACACACCACACAGCCACAAGGAATCGCAACGGTCCTCCTACTGCGTGCACGCGTGTGTAGGCGCCGACAGTCATTTTCGATTTTAAAACGCAGCACAAAATAAATGCTTTATTTATTTAGGCGTAGTGTATTTAACAACAAAACGATAACGTTAGCATTTCATGTATATTTTACAAAGTTTTCTTTTTGTGACGTCATCATGCGTGGCAGCAGCGGACTCCACTTGGGGTCGTCTGCTGCCACGCGCGTGCACCCAGCGCCGGCCAGCGCATAAACGCTCCGCGGAGGATCACACAGGAAGTCAGCGTACGCGTGACACAAACCGGTTCCGGAAACCGTGCCCAACTTCCGTTCTGTATCTTTCCACGGCAACTAAGGTCGCCGACCCCAGTGCGTAAATTGACCGCGGTAGTCGCAGAGTCCGTCATTTGCATGTCGCGCCCGCAAGGATTGTGCGTGGACAACGTGCATAGAAGGCTGCGTACAGCACCTGCGTCACCTCGTAATCGCTGTCGTCCGAGCTCTCATCGCTAAACGCGAGCTCTGCCGCAACATCGAACGCTGCCATTTTGCGAAGCAACACGTGTGTACCGACCGGGTACCGATTTCGCTTGAAGACGGGAGCTATTTCCGCCCGAATCCGGGCCTCGGCGGCGGAGCAAGTGACAGCGATGTGGCGCGGAGCGAGTTGACCCGAAACGACCAGCGGAAAGCACGAACCCGCTCCAGATCGACCAGTAAGATTCGGATCCGTTGCCGCGGAGCAAGAACTCCTGCTCCGAATCGACCAGTGAAAAAAGCCATAATCTTGATGCGCAACTTCGTGCTTCCTTTTTTTTTTAAAAACTTCGAATTTTTGAAAATCTTGTTAGCGAAATTCAGGCCTTAAATCAAAAATCCGCTTCTAACAGTCACTAGAATTAACCTTTCTCTCTCAAACGCAACAAATTTCATTGAAATCGGTCCAGGAGTTATCTCAGGAAAACGTTTTTGTGTTTTACATGTATTCGGATAGGCCGCGTCGAAGTTGGGCCCTTGCTAAAGCTTCCCCTCGAGGAAGCTTTAGAGGCAACTATGTAGGAGAGACATACGTTGGGCGCGGTGTTGGAGGGAAGGTTGGAGTCAACGCACCAATCAAAGACCGCGTCGAGCGAAAGTGCACAACAAGAGACCGACTCGTCCAAACAATCCGATATGTCAATGAGTTCGACATAGCTGGGGATTCGTCGCGAAGGAAAGTGAGCGGGTATGCAAACGGGTTGTGCACAAGCATAGTTGTACCAGCGGTTACGTCAAGAACGGCGAATGGAAGCGGTAGAGGTTTGCAGTCAAGAAAAGCAGATGGCGTGAACATCACCTGGGCGTCGGGCTCCGATGGACAAAACAAAGGGACCGATGTTGAGGTGCTTGGTGGCAGATCAGTGTCGGCGGCGACATTAATCTTTGAGGGGACGGGAGGCAACCGGCAGAGTGTTGCTAAGGGCAGACAGCAACTTCGGCACGGGCGCAGTCATTGACGGCACTTTGGCGCGAGAGAAAGGCCCATCCAAGGATGACATCATGAGAGCAGGAAGGCAGCACAACGAATTCAGTCGTGTAAAGTACGTCCTGAATAAGGATCCTAGCGGTGCATGCGGCTGAAGGTTTGACGGGCTCCGTGGTGACAGTACGAAGTACAAGGCAAGAAAGTGATGTGACCTTCGTGATTTTACGGCAAACATTCTCACGTATGACGGAAGTTGCAGCGCCCGTGTCGACAAGCGCGAATGTAACGACTCCTTCAGCTTGTGATTCTATAATGTTTTCCGGCGATAGCGGAGGTCCTGGGCATTTCGACAAGGGTGCAGCTCTTGCCTCCGAAGCTGCAGCACTTACTTTCCCTCGTTAGAAGGCGGGCGACGACGCCTCGGCGATATGTAACGGCGACGCGGTGATGGTGAACGACGGCTGCTCAAGCTCTGACGACCGGTACAGAAATTCCCTGACAGGTTCGAATCAGCATCCTGGAGGGCTGCAGGTACGTGTGGATCAGCGACGTCGTACGAACGCAGCAGGCGGCGTCGACAAAATCGCGCCACGTGTCCCGCGACACCGCAGAAGAAGCGACCGATTTTCCCGCGTGCGCCATGGATCTTGGGGGCCGGAAGTACTGAGGGGGCATTGGAGGCATAGGGAGAAGTGCTGGGCGCGGTGGGGAAGCGTCGTTGGTCTAGGGCGCGACACGACTTCAGCGTACGTCAGCGGTGCGGCAATCGGAGCATGCTGGTGGGCTGGCTGGAAAGCCTTTGCAACCTTCTCGCGGATGGCCTGCTGCACGACCGAGGACAAAGGTTGGACAGGCTCCTGGGTGAGAGGAAGCAGCGAGAGCTGGCGGACCACCTCTTCACAAATGAAGGCTTTGATTTGAGGTAAGAGAAACCCGTCATCAGTCTGCCCGGGAACAGTCGCCAAACTGGAAAGGGAGGCCACGTGAGAGCTCGGGCGAGCGCTTTTCGTAGTTCGTCGAAGCTTTGGCAGTGGGTGTCTACGGCTGCAACGGTAGTAGGATTCTTAGCCAGGAACACTTGAAAAGCGTTGTCTTCGATACCCTTGAGGATTTGTTTGATATTCTCTTTATCAGTCATCGTTCGGCTCACTCGATTGCAGACATCGATGACGTCTTCGATATAACTGGTGAAATTCTCGCCCAGCTCTCGCGCTCGTTGGCGGAGGCGTCCGGCGCGAATTCTCACGGCCGGACGGCCAAATACCTCCACGAAAGCAGCCTTAAAGTCATTGCATGTCCGAATAGTGGGCTCATGGTTTCGGAACCTGAGGTTGGCGACATCCGCAAGATAAAAATAACGCTGGTGAGTTTTGTCGGAACGTACCATTTGTTGTGGTTGCTCACCCGTTCGTGCGACGAAAGCCAGTCGTCGACGTCAGTATAAGCGGTGCCACTGAACACAGGTGGGTCTCGTTGATGAACGGCACCGCAGGTGATTGGTACAATTGACGAAGAGGGTCGCTCACTGGCGTCGTCTGGCACGGTCGTGGTGGTAGCGGTGGGCAGCGCACGACTCAGGAGTTCCAGGGGGAGTCGTCAGGATACCCCGCACTTCCACCAAATGCTACCAGGTTTGTTGATTATTAACGGGAATCGCAGTCACGTCGGGTCCAGCGTAGAGAGCAGCCGAGCCAGTCCAGCCAAGCGCCAGCGCGAGCAACAACAGCGACACCGACCTCTTGGTCTTTGTCTTTCTAACTTCAGGAACCATGCGGCATCATCGTCCTTACAATATATATATATATATATATATATATATATATATATATATATATATATATATATATAATGACATTACAAAAATATAACTTCGTTTGCGAATTCATGCAGTTATATATGTCGATGACCTAGCTGATACAGAACTTGGAAAAATGAACAGCGCTAAATACGGGGCCATAGAAAAACAAGACGGCGCACTGTCGTACGTTTTCTCGTTTGCAGGCCCGACTTGTTGCAGCCCAGGTAACAGTGGAGATCACCGTTGTTTTCCAGCCAGACCTTCTAGTGAGTGGTTCGTCCACTGTACGTACGGGAGAGAGCGCGGGCTCTATATTTGCAAGTTTCTTATAACTCAATACCGCTTTCGGTGTTGTAGGCATGCTACATGATTCTAGATTTCAAAATAAAGGAACGAAGCTTTGCTCTAGAACTTCGATAGTATCATGATACAGGTTTCACTTACTTTAGTGAGCTGCTCTCCGATTTGTTTGAACAGCTGTTTGGAAGTAACTTGCGATGATGGTATTGTAGTCATCACGTGACGCATATTGTTATTTGATCTCACTCTGCAACTGATGAAGCATACAATCCGAATAAGGGCTGCTTCTTGTTCGGCTCCGGTGACGAAGGTATACCCACTAGCAAGTCGTCTATGGCATCGGTGATGTCGGAGAGTAGCGCGACTACGACGTGCGTATACTTTGCTGTCTGTAAAGTGACGCGACGAAGTTGAAACCGGGCATCTACTTGCATAAACCAAACTCGGGGATCCTTGGGCCAAAAGCTCGGAAGCTGAAGCTCAGCAGCGATGACAGGAAAAGTAATCGTGGCGTTGGCTCTGTGAGCAGGAGTAGGAGCAGCGTCGTCCATGACTAGTGCTCGAGAACAAAATCGTAAATGCCCTGGGTCACCACTTGTTGGGAACTCGGCTTAGCGCAGGGAAGGAGCCGTTGTCAGATGGGAAGAGGACTTGGCACCGGAAGGTGCCGTGTCCATGAGCTTTCGTGTACTCATCAACCCAACATCATTCGATACATTGACCCCGGTTCTCCCCCTCTGCCCGGGTTGACTGGGTGGGGGCCCTTGGTTCGGGCCAACGGTTCTTCCCGGACAAGGGGGCTGTTGTGGTGCAGCGCCACTGAGTGAAAGAATATACGTTTAGACAGGTTCCGAAGGGAGAGTCGACTGGCTTTATTCGAAAGGAAAAAGAGGTATGTCGAGTGGCCGAGGTGGCGCCCCCGTCGGGCGAGCGGGGAGCGTGGTGACCCCCAAGTCGAGGCACGGCGAGGCAAACTGGATTTTCGAGAAGCGGGGACAACGAAGTGACGGACGGTCGCTACAGAAATTTGGGCAAACTAGCGGTATCTCAAAGTTGGATTCCAATTTACCTCGCGAAGGTCGAGAGTCGAAATAACGGCCTTTGGCGACAGGCGAATCCACGACCTTTGATGTTAATTAAGGCGAAGTTGATTAAGGCAGGGAGCGGTGAAGCGGTGGCGTAGAGGTAGAACACCCGCCTCACGTGCAAGAGGTCCGTGGTTCGAATCCCGGTGCCGGCAATTTTCCAGCGGATTTAAACAAAAACATCCGCGTGTAGATAAAATTGCACAAACAGACCTGGAGTGTGGCCTGATCCCGGTGACCAGAACCGGTAACGCACTCCCTCACCAGAGCAGGATTGGCCACCCTGGTGCAGTACTTGGCCACAACCTCCTGTGAACACAACAATCAAACCCCGGCCCTCAGTCCCCAGCAGCTGCAAAGCAACTGACCACGGCGGCGGTCAGACCTGCGACGCAGCAGAGGGTGCTAAGAATCACTGGCTCCGGACAGGCCGCCATTGGAATATTAACCTGGCAACGTTTAACGCTAGAACGTTATCTAGTGAGGCGAGTCTAGCAGTGCTATTGGAGGAATTATAGGGCAGTAAATGGGATATAATAGGGCTCAGTGAAGTTAGGAGGCCAAAAGAAGCATATACAGTGCTAAATGGCGGGCACGTCCTGTGCTACCGGGGCTTAGCGGAGAAAAGAGAACTGGGAGTCGGATTCCTGGTTAATAAGAATATAGCTGGTAACATACAGGAATTCTATAGCATTAACGAGACGGTGGCAGGTCTTGTTGTGAAACTTAATAAGAGGTACAAAATGAAGATTGTACAGGTCTACGCCCCTACATCCAATCATGATGATCAGGAAGTCGAAAGCTTCTATGAAGACGTGGAATCGGCGATTGGTAGAGTGAAAACTAAATACACCATACTAATGGGCGACTTTAATGCGAAGGTAGGCAAGAAGCAGGCTGGAGACAAGGCAGTGGGCAAATATGGCATAGGCACTAGGAATAGCAGGGGAGAGTTATTAGTAGAGTTTGCGCAACAGAATAATATGAGGATAATGAATACCTTCTTCCGCAAGCGGGATAGCCGAAAGTGGACGTGGATGAGCCCGAACGGCGAGACTAGAAATGAAATAGACTTCATACTCTGCGCTAAACCTGGCATCATACAAGATGTGGACGTGCTCGGCAAGGTGGCTGCAGTGACCACAGGATGATAAGAACTCGAATTAGCCTAGACCTGAGGAGGGAACGGAAGAAACTGGTACATAAGAAGCCGATTAATTAGTTAGCGGTAAGAGGGAAAATAGAGGAATTCCAGATCAAGCTACAGAACAGGTATTCAGCTTTAACTCAGGAAGAGGACCTTAGTGTTGAAGCAATGAACGACAATCTCGTGGGCATCATTAAGGAGTGTGCAATGGAAGTCGGTGGTAACTCCGTTAGGCAGGATACCAGCAAACTATCGCAGGAGACGAAAGATCTGATCAAGAAACGCCAATGTTTGAAAGCATCTAACCCTACAGCTAGAATAGAACTGGCAGAACTTTCGAAGTTAATCAACAAGCGTTAGACAGCTGACATAAGGAAGTATAATATGGATAGAACTGAACATGCTCTCAGGAACGGAGGAAGCCTAAAAACAGTAAAGAAGAAACTAGGAATTGGCAAGAATCAGATGTATGCGTTAAGAGACAAAGTCGGCAATATCATTACTAATATGGATGAGATAGTTCAAGTGGCTGAAGAGTTCTATAGAGATTTATACAGTACCAGTGGCACCCACGACGATAATGGAAGAGAAAATAGTCTAGAGGAATTCGAAATCCCGAAGGTAACGCCGGAAGAAGTAAAGAAAGCCTTAGGAGATATGCAAAGGGGGAAGGCAGCTAGGGAGGATCAGGTAACAGCAGATTTGTTGAAGGATGGTGGGAACACTGTCCTAGAAAGATTGGCCGCCCTATATACACAATGCCTCATGACCTCGAACGTACCGGAATCGTTTAAGAACGCTAACATAATCCTAATCCATAAGAAAGGGGACGCCAAAGACTTGAAAAACTATAGACCGACCAGCTTACTGTCCGTTGCCTACAAAGTATTTACTAAGGTAATTGCAAATAGAATCAGGAACACCTTAGACTTCTGTCAACCAAAGGACCAGGCAGGATTCCGTAAAGGCTACTCAACAATAGACCATATTCACACTATCAATCAAGTGATAGAGAAATGTGCAGAATATAACCAACCCTTATATATAGCTTTCATTGATTACGAGAAAGCGTTTGATTCAATCGAAACCTCAGCAGTCATGGAGGCATTACGGAATCAGGGTGTAGATGAGCCATATGTAAAAATACTGGAAGGTATCTATAGCGGCTCCACAGCCACCGTAGTCCTCCATAAAGCAAGAAACAAAATCCCAATAAAGAAAGGCGTCAGGCAGGGAGATACGATATCTCCAATGCTATTCACAGCGTGTTTACAGGAGGTATTCAGAGACCTGGATTGGGAAGAATTGGGGATAAAAGTTAATGGAGAATACCTTAGTAACTTGCGATTCGCTGATGATATTGCCTTGCTTAGTAACTCAGGGGACCAATTGCAATGCATGCTCACTGACCTGGAGAGGCAAAGCAGTAGAGTGCGTCTAAAAATTAATCTGCAGAAAACTAAAGTAATGCTTAACAATCTCGGGAGAGAACAGCAATTTACAATAGGCAGCGAGGCACTGGAAGTCGTAAGGGAATACATCTACTTAGGGCAGGTAGTGACGGCGGATCCGGATCATGAGACGGAAATAATCAGAAGAATAAGAATGGGTTGGGGTGCCTTTGGCAGGCATTCCCAAATCATGAACTGCAGGTTGCCATTATTCCTCAAGAGAAAAGTATATAATAGCTGTATCTTACCAGTACTCACCTACGGGGCAGAAACCTGGAGGCTTACGAAAAGGGTTCTACTCAAATTGAGGACGACACAACGAGCTATGGAAATAAGAATGATAGGTGTAACGTTAAGGGATAAGAAAAGAGCAGATAGGGTGAGGGAACAAACGCGAGTTAATGACATCTTAGTTGAAATCAAGAAAAAGAAATGGGCATGGGCAGGACATGTAATGAGGAGGGAAGATAACCGATGGTCATTAAGGGTTACGGACTGGATCCCAAGGGAAGGGAAGCGTAGCAGGGTGCGGCAGAGAGTTAGGTTGGCGGATGAGATTAAGAAGCTTGCAGGGACGGCATGGCCACAATTAGTACATGACCGGGGTTGTTGGAGAAGCATGGGAGAGGCCTTTGCCCTGCAGTGGGCGCAACCAGGCTGATGATGATGATGATTATGATGATGATTAAGGCATTCAAACCCACGACCTAATACGGGCGAACGGGCCATATCTCCAAGCTGGATTTCAAATGGCATTGTGAAGGAGGGGAGTCGAAACCACAACTTTTGGTGCTAATAAAAGCAGTAGATTAAGGATTTGTTAAGATAGAATTAATTAAAACACTCCAACCCACGACCTTTGGGGGGAGTCGAACCTGCGATTTTGTTCATTAGGGCGAGGATAATTGTGGCACAGTTAAGGTACAAATAGTTAAGGCACTCGAACTCATGACGTCTGGTGGGAGAAAGGTAACAGGAAGTAAGAACGCATTATTAGAATGAAAATGTCATCTAATATAATGAAAGTCTCGTGGGCGCGCAGGAGGATTTCGGCCTTCATCCTCTATGATCATCATCAGCAGCAGCCTGGTTACGCCCACTGCAGGGCAAAGGCCTCTCCCATACTTCTCCAACTACCCCGGTCATGTGCTAATTGTGGCCATGTTGTCGCTGCAACTTAATCTCATCCGCCCACCTAGCTTTCTGCCGCCCCCTGCTACGCTTCCCTTCCCTTGGAATACAGTCCGTAACCCTTAATGATCATCGGTTATCTTCCCTCCTTATTACATGTCCTGCCCATGCTCCATTTCTTTTTCTTGATTTCAACTAAGATGTCATTAACTCGCGTTTGCTCCCTCACCCAATCTGCTGTTTTCTTATCCCTTAACATTACACATATCATTCTTCTTTCCATAGCTCGTTGCGTCGTCCTCTATTTAAGTAGAACCCTTTTCGTAAGCCTCCAGATTTCCAGGTGAGTACTGGTAAGACACAGCTATTATACACTTTTCTCTTGAGGGATAATGGCAACCTGCTGTTCATGATCTGAGAATGCCTGCCAAGCGCACCCCAGCCCATTCTTATTCTTCTGATTATTTCCGTCTCATGATCCGGATCCGCCGTCACTACCTGCCCTAAGTAGATGTATTCCCTTACCACTTCCAGTGCCTCGCTACCTATCGTAAACTGCTGTTCTCTTCCGAGACTGTTAAACATTACTGTAGTTTTATGCTGATTAATTTTTAGATCCACCATTCTGCTTTGCCTCTCTAGGTCAGTGAGCATGCATTGCAATTGGCCCCCTGAGTTACTGAGCAATATCAGCGAATCGCAAGTTACTAAGGTATTCTCCATTTACTTTTATCCCCAATTCTTTCCAATCCAGGTCTCTGAATACCTTCTGTAAACATGCTGTGAATAGCATTGGAGAGATCATATCTCCCTGCCTGACGCATTTCATTATTGAGATTCTGTTGCTTTCTTTATGGAGGACTACGGTGGCTGTGGAACCGCTATAGATATCTTTAAGTATTTTTAAATACGGCTCGTCTACACCCTGATTCCGTAATGCCTCCATGACTGCTGAAGTTTCGACTGAATCAAACGCTTTCTCGTAATCAATGAAAGCTATATATAAGGGTTGGTTATATTCTGCACATTTCTCTATCATCTGATTGATAGTGTGAATATGGTCTATTATTGAGTAACCTTTACGGAATCCTGCCTGGTCCTTTGGTTGACAGAAGTCTAAGGCGTTCCTGATTTTATTTGCGATTACCTTAGCAAATAATTTGTAGGCAACAGACATCAAGCTGATCGGTCTATAGTTTTTCAAGTCTTTGGCGTCCCCTTTCTTATGGATTAGGATTATGTTAGCGTTCTTAAACGATTCCGGTACGTTCGAGGTCATGAGGCATTGTGTATATAGGGCGGCCAATCTTTCTAGGACAGTGTTCCCACCATCCTTCAACAAATCTGCTGTTACCTGATCCTCCCCAGCGGCCTTCCCCCTTTTTCATAGCTCCCAAGGCGTTCTTTACCTCTTCCGGCGTTACTTGTGGGATTTCAAGTTCCTCTAGACTATTCTCTCTTCCATTATCGTCGTGGGTGCCACTGGTACTCTACAAATCTCTATAGAACTCTTCAGCCACTTGAACTATCTCATCCATATTAGTAATGATATTGCCGGCTTTGTCTCTTAACGCATACATCTGATTCTTGCCAATTCCTAGTTTCTTCACTGCTTTTAGGCTTCCTCCGTTCCTGAGAGCATACTCAATTCTATCCATATTATACTTCCTTTTGTCAGCTGTCTTACGCTGGCTGATTAACTTCGGAAGTTCTGCCAGTTCTACTCTAGCGGTAGGGTTAGAGGCTTTCATACATTGGCGTTTCTTGATCAGATCTTTCGTCTCTTGCGATAGCTTACTGGCATCCTGTCTAACGGAGTTACCACCGACGTCTATTGCTCGCTCCTTAATGATGCACATAAAATTATTGTTCATATCTTCAACACTCAGTCCTCTTCCTGAGTTAAAGCCGAATACCTGTTCTGTAGCTTGATCCAGAATTCCTCTGTTTTCCCGCTTACCGCTAACTCATTGATCGGCTTCTTATGTACCAGCTTCTTCCGTTCCGTCCTCAAGTCTAGGCTAATTCGAGTTCTTACCATCCTATGGTCACTGCATGCAGTGCACCTTGCCGAGCACGTCCACATCTTGTATGATGCCAGGGTTAGCGCAGAGTATGAAGTCTATTTCATTTCTAGTCTCGCCCTTCGAGCTCCTCCGCGTCCACTTTCGGCTATCCCGCTTGCGTAAGAAGGTATTCATTATCCGCATATCATCCTCTATAGCGCATGCTAAAGTTATTTTCAATTTTTATTGCGTTATGTAAGCGCACATAAACCGGTTGGAGCTGGTATTAATGCGAAATCATTATATCCCCATAACGCGAAAATCCGTTGTCGGGGTGAGCGAGAGATGGTACCAAAAATGGCTGACGGCGCAAAGAGTAAAAACACGTCAAAAATGCTCGGATTGACGTCATATTTCTCAGGAAGGTTCCTGCGAACAAAGTAAATTATCGGTTTTGAAACGAAAGTTTGACGCATTTCTATCTGAGTGGTAATCGAACCCGGACATCTGGGGTTCGAGGCCAACACGCTTCCCCGACGCCAAGGCAGCTCCACAGTTGTGGAGGACTAAAGGGGCCCTCTGACGCAAAACTATCCCAATGTGTTTTTATTCCAATCTCCTGACGTCAAATTTGCGTCAGCGCCGCCGCAAGCATCAGCCGGTGACCCACAGCGTTGCCTGAACAGCCCAATCAAACGCGCTCCTAGTTTATAGGTCACTTACCTTTGCTTCAAAAATGAATAGCATTGCCTACATTGAGCGGTGTTTCGTTTGTAATTGGCTGCCAGGAGGCGAGGAGCACGTTCAAGTGGACAGCATTTCGATGGGGCCGAGCCAGTCTATACTGAATATAGATAACCGGATAAAAAGGGTGGTGCCGGCGTCTGCCGTTGATCCGCTTTTCCGTACTTAGATTGCGGTGCATGGCAGATCGAAAATCGCGGCGGCGTGCAACGGAAAGCTACAAATGACGCTAAAACGGATCCTCAACAAAGAGCTGGCAGAGCGAGGTCGTAAACGAGCCGAAAGTGCTCGAAAACGTTACACGCTCACGCAAAAAGTTTTGTTATACGCAAATAAACCCAGCGCTCCGGAAGGTGCGAGAGCCACTGCCTGAGCGATCGGCGGCAGCCATCTTTTATTCCTTTCGGAACGGGGCAGCCAGCGTTTATTCAGAACAAAATTCAGTTTTGTTTGGCATATTAGTGCATGTTTAACGCGCGCACGTCATTTTGACGCGGTGAATTTTAGCGGTTTTGTGACGTCGCGTGACAGGCAGGTGAAGCGGGGGCAGCCTTAAAGTTTTGACCAATAGCCGAGGGCTAATGCCGAAAAGGCGTCGAATCGGAAATAACCATTTTTCTTTTGTTCGGTCCAATCATGCATAATCAGTGTGCACACGTCATATCAGATGGGGCTCGAGCCATCGCGGTTTTCGTGACGTTGCGTGACAGACCGGCTAAGTTGGGGTGGTCCAAAAAAAGATTTTGACCAATTGCGGAGGGCTGATTGCAGAATTGGAATAGCTTTACGCTATTGCCCCCAGGTGTACCTAATAATAATAATAATATTTGGGGTTTTACGTGCCAAAACCACTTTCTGATTATGAGGCACGCCGTAGTGGAGGACTCCGGAAATTTTGACCACCTGGGGTTCTTTAACGTGCACCTAAATCTAAGCACACGGGTGTTTTCGCATTTCGCCCCCATCGAAATGCGGCCGCCGTGGCCGGGATTCGATCCCGCGACCTCGTGCTCAGCAGCCCAACACCATAGCCACTGAGCAACCACGGCGGGTCAGGTGTACCTAGTGTTCCTGTATATGCTCCCGCAGGGAGCAGAGTTGCGCATAGGTCCGCCGTCGTGATCCAGCTCTGCAGCGAAGCCACTCCTCGTGCGCGCAGGAGCCAAATGCCGCGCGGTGTTCCGCCTTTTTATCTAGTGGTCGCGAGCTACAAGCGCCAATTGTTCGCAGGCGCTTAGCAAAGGGCACTTCTTAATACAGGCTACGCTCGAACGAGTCATTCGTGCAGTAGGAGGGGGTGGGCTTCCAACCAACCGAAACTTTGTATGTACCTATGTAAACACGCACATACAAACACACACGTGAACGTACAAATAGGGGGTAGGACCGCCTTCGATTTCCCAAAATAAAGTACTCCCGTGGCTCCAACAGCTCCAAAGTTCGCTCGCAAACGCGCAGTACGTTGCCACAAAAGGCGGTGCAATGATTTTCAGCATGCATATGAAGTTGTCTTATCACTGTCAGAAAGCAAGAAATGTTTTAAAGAGTGTTTAAAACTTCACACACGTAAGGTGGACACTTCGCGCATTTTGGCTGCCGAAACCAGCCGATTAATGACCGTCGCCAAGAGAGGTATCGTGCCTGCAGTTATGTCAGTGACCGTTAACAGAGCGTCATTTATCACTAAACATCGTTCACAACAGCTGCACATTTTCGATACATGCGGTAGACACAGACTTAAGCGCATTTCAAATGTTCATATGCGCACATTTTAAGCAAAGCTTACTTTTACGATTCATTCATACCGCAGACTAATCAGCTATATAGTAGCAGCAAATCTGCAAGTAGAAAAAGATTCAAGATGCAAGAGCTTCTAGATCAAATTTATTTCATACAAGAGAATGTATGAACGGCTGCTGGCAGCAGGCCAAGTGTGCTGGTTCTTGGAACCTTGGGGGCAGAATTCAAAGAAACTGGAAAGGCAACAAGCTATTAAGAGTAACAACAGGTTATTTTTATTGCACTAATCACATCAAGATGGCAAACTTGCAGAGTAATTATTCACACAGTGCAGACTGTAATCTGATAACACATTTTTCTTGATCTCTTACCACCCGGAGAAAAGCCAGTAGCTGAAGGCACTGTATCAAATCAATGAAATCACTGAAGCGGGTTTTGGCCAAAAAGCCAAGTTACAAAGCTTTGTGACCTATCGCATCAGAGGCAAGGAAATTTTACGTCATTGAACAGTGCATTCACTCCACTCCCGCCCACAGGAAACAGCATTCACCAAAGCACAACGTAGAATTCTAGCGTGTTTAAATGAACGACAAGTTTTTGTTCCACTGCTCACAAGCTAGCACACATACAATTGCGGCTTAGCTTCTATGGCAGCAATTAGTTAACAAAATAAATAAGCATCTGCACTTCAGGACATAAATTGACTAGAATCAATTTTACTGTTCTCAAAACTTCACACGGAGAAGGAATAGATTACAATTATCACAGCTTGAGAGCTAAATATGCATATGCCAACTTAGCACCCGTTTTATACTTATTCCCTTGTGTACTTTCTGCAAAGATGTCCTAGCTCTTCAGAAATTGCGGTTGACGAGAGAGGTGCATATTATTCATTTCAATTTTAAACTCTGAAGGGTGCATTCAATGTCAAGAAGCCCAGACTTGTTAGCAACAACACTCTCACTATAGTATCAGTGTGTCTCCAGCTAGTTTGCTTGGCCGAAGCATTTACTCCTATGGCTGACATCCGTGCGGTTTGTGCAGTGTGGTGCGCTGAACCCCGTCATACTGGAATACAAGTGCCAGTGTGATGTGTTTCGTATCACTTCACCAAGGTCCTTGACGTCACATCGTCGAATACCGTACCTGAAACCCGTAGCTGCTCCTCGCAACGCACGATCGACGGTCCGCTGATTGCAATGGCGATGGCACTGACGGAAACGACGAGTTCGCATGAGTCGGCGATGCGCCCGAAAAGTTGGCTTCGCAGCGGCGCAAATCATTTGACGTCATTTTTCGCGCTCGGCCAATAGCGGTGCGAACGGCGTCGGAAAAGGTATACGCAACTCTGCTCCCTGCGGGAGCATATACAGGAACACTAGGTGCACCTAGTGCGTGAGACTTTGCACACCTTACGTCGCAGCCATTTGGCTAACTTAAGGCGTGACTTAGTTTGTGAGGGCACGCGATGGCGCGGCCAATAGGGAGGAGGTGGCGCCACGTCATGAGTGGGTAAGATGAGCGCGTTCATGTCTCTAGGAGATCTACAAATGGTGTAATGCTTTCGCATTCCCACGTAAAGGCTGTTTCACATGCTGCTGATGGAACGACGAAAATCGGTGCAGTCGCAGGTGTACGCGTCTCAATGCAATTTTTAGAGGGACCATTTCACATGATTGCGATTGCAACAGTGGGACCGGTGCGACGCCCAGGGTTTCTTGCTGCCATGTTTTTCGGCACAAGCCGCATAATTCTCTTAATATAACGAAGACATGTACGTTACAATATCATTTATATCTCTTTATTAGGGGCAAATAATAGTCGTTTTTTTAAATTCAGTAACGCTTTAAAGTTTACATTGGTTTTGTAGTGCGCAACGGCGGTTTCTGAACTTCGGTGCGATGGGACACGGCGCGCGTGAACTACGGTTGTTCGCAGCTGCAGTTCAGCGTTGCGTGTTGTCTCGTGCCAATTCTATGTGCGTACCGTTCTGCCTGCGCTACGAAAACCTACAAGGTGACCTATTAACAAGTTCACATAGCTACCCTCACCCCGTATGCAGTATTCGGAATTAGGCGGCAGGAAAGTTGTCGTGTCAGCCCAACAAGATCCTCGCGCTACCTGTGCTCGGCGTCAGCTTCTGGAAAAAATGACGTGTGTGTATATCGCTCGTGATTGCGCATAGGCGGTTCCTTCTCCTGGCCATATTCTTGCACCAAACGCAGCAACAAACACCAACCCGAAATGCCACGTCTGCCCCTGAACGCGTAGCCACCAACGATCCGTGTGTGATTACTGAACGTGGAATGGAAATTGCTTTGTGAAATTCAACCTTAGCGCTAGCCTGGTTCGTCCATCGCGGTGCATATGCTGTGAATATATATATATATAGGTGCCTGCTCTGAATATTTCCAAAGGCGCAAAAGCCGACACGTAAAACTTTTTGAGCAGCTATATACCGTCACTTGTGTAGAAAGCTTTACGTGGCTGCACAACATTCTGAAAGACACGCCTGTCGTCCACCTTGTTGTCCTGTGTCTCATGCTGTTAGTATAATGTGAACCTCAAAACAAGAACACCATATCAATACGTGCTGCGCATAATGCAGGAACGTAGGTGCGTGGCAGGCGTATATGCCGTTGGGTTTTTCACCTTTCAGCTTATCATGCTTAATTATGCAGCGCTGTTAAACAATACATATTGATTTGATGCAATTAATGTGTACACGTTCAGAGGATTAGGAAAAATGCTTGTTTTACAATTTTGCCACTTGCTTTCGATTGGTGTTAGTATTGCTTGTTAGATTTTGCATATGCATGCCGCCCCCGCCCCCTCTTATGCTATAGCTTTTGGAAGTTTAAGGGTTCAGTAAATGATGAGGAACTAAATCTAGGCGCAAGATTACTTTCTTTACCTATGACTCCCATCGAAATGCGACTTGCATGACTGGCTATTCCACCCCTCACTTTGTGTTAGTAGCAGGTGAATTAATTGAGCTATTTCTTCGTCTACATATTTTTTTTCTTGCCTGTATGTAGGTAAAACTTGCAATAAGTGTGTTAGTGCATAAAAACAGTCTGTGATACTTTATTTAATAAACAGCGTATTATGTATAGCTGAAATGCAGAATTGTTTTTTTAAATCCTGTGGTGAGATGTTCTTTCAAGTAGCAGGTTACTTCATTTCTTATAAAGGTAGTAATCACACAGGATTTCGTTATATGGTTTGACACAATAATAAATGTGATCTCAAACTTATTAGAGACTGTTATTAGAAACTTGTAATGCATGGATATTTCTGCGCACTTGATTAGCTGTGGACATGCAAGAACGGTTTATACTTAAAGCATTAAAACATTCACAGGTAGGGATGCAACTGGCTGACTTCAGTGCACAGTTTTGATTTACGTTTCTTTATAGTGTGGTCTTCTGCTGTTTCATCTACATAACAACAGGCTGTTCGCTTGTTTTGCGCATTTTGCACATGATGGTGCAGGATAGTTTGTTGTCACTACGCCACTGTACCAAGCGGATAACTTACGAACTGTAGAGTCAATTACCGTTCAAAACGAATGGTAATACAGGTGCATCAAGGATACAGAGTGCGCAACGTATTCAACGTTTATTGGTTTCGGTTCAAGGAGACATTTCTCCACAGAAGAGATGCAACTTAACGTGCATGAGATATTTGAAAACAAATTGACGACGCTGTTTATTCAAATTATGGAGTTAATACTATCGTAGAAAATGTATTACGATAGCCGGCACGTTTCCCATGCCAACATTAATGAGTAAGTGCGGTAAGACAACCTTTCAAGATGCATCGTGAAATTCATGCTTGAAAACCGACATGAAAATGCAACTCGACGTTACCACGTTCACCACAACGTTGAAAATTGGGGTACATTGCTATCTTGTCACTTGCACTTGCCGAGATTGAAATTATTTAGGGTGCTGCGTACGCGGCGATTTTTGCATGCTACTCAACAAAAGAAAGGTCATGTCGTTTCGTGGGGATCCAACACCTCGTAGTATTGGCAACTCGCAAAGGTGTACGAAGCAAACGTGAAAATGCACGTCATTAGCAGCGTATAGCTTGTCGACGAAAGCATAGAAATGGGAGAGTGGAATCTGCGGTATATGTTTTTTCTTTCATCTCCCGTCACATACCGAATTCGTCAATCCACGTCTCCGCGCATCGCACTGGTTGATCGAGACGCCATTTCCAAAAAAAAAAACCACGAAATAACGCTGCAGGGTGTAATTCCGACGGGAAATCGCTGCGATTGCTGTGACGGTGCGACCAACCGATTGGTGGTAGGGCGAAAATCGTAGGGTCGGCACTGCGATTTTCGTCGCTAACGACGGAACTCGCACCATGTGAAACAGGGTTTACACAGGAACGCGCGACCGGACACCTTGGAAAACAGTGAGCGGGAGACCGTTCGCATGTTGCCTACTTATCATTCTTCGTACTCTTTTCATCAACACGATTCATGTGTTTCTTTAAATAGACAGGTATCAATTAAGACTTTGTGCGTGCGATCGTTCATTTAGTGAGCGCGTAGTTTTCTTTCCGAAACGCCGATGCCAATACTGACTCCGTTGGCATCTGAACGAGCCGGTCGTTTACGCAGCTGCATCGAAGGGACCTCCACTTGTTGCCCATTTGGGATATGACATGAAAAGGTAAACAGCGCACCTCGGCAGCTACATAATGAGTCAGCGTAACAATACGTAATAAATTCGCTCACGTGTGTAGCAATTTTATAACGACAGCAATTATATGCACATTCCAAAAGCATTTCTACCGTTGGCGTCGCAGTGAGGTCGCGTATAAAGCCCAAGGCCGCGCTCCCTTGGCTCTATGTGCGAGTGAAAGCGCGCGAGCCGACGATGGCGGCTCAAAAGGGGCGAACGCGAAGAGGAAGCGCGCCGCCTTGCGGGCGAGGCACCCAAAGTTGCGAAGCGCCGAGGAGAGGGTACTGCGGTACTCGTCCGGGATCGTCATGTTATCTTGTACTTCTCGTAGGGTTGATTCGCTGCCGTACCTGACTAGAAGTCTTCTACCGGTTTCAGTTTGCTGTAGTCTTTGGAATTGTGCGATCCTTTGGGCTTCTTGCAGTTCCTCAAAACTGTTGTGCAGACCTAGGGCTAGCAGCTTCTCGGTCGACGCTGTTTGGGGTATTTGAAGCGCCGTCTTGAGTGCTTTCCTTAGGATGGTATCGATTCGCTGGATTTCGCTTCTGACGCAGTTGTAGTACGGTAGGCTGTACACCACTCTGCTGACTACTAGGCTTTTTATCAGCTTGAGTGTATCTGCCTCCTTCATGCCATATCTTCGTTTCGACACCCGGTTTATCATTCTGGCCACTTGGTTGACTGCAGTCTTGGTTAGTGCCAGGGCGTATGTGCAACCCTGGTTTGTTTGCACCCACATCCCCAGTATTCTGCATTGCGCCACTTCCGGGATCTGGTGTCCCTCCAGGTAGATCTTCAGGGGCTCGGCCTCGTCGCTGGCCTTGTGTCTCCGGCGTACTCTCAGGAGCTCAGATTTCTCCGTTGAGCATGCGAGTCCTCTTGCCCTGACATTTGTTTCTACGCATGCTGCGGCCTCTTGCAACTTGAGTTCTTGGTATCCTAACGGAGCTCTTTGCGCCCAGATGGTGATATCGTCGGCGTACATCGCATGACGTATACCCCCAATTTCCTCTAATTGTTTGGCAAGTCCTATCATTGCCACGTTGAAAAGGATGGGCGAGATAACTGACCCTTGCGGTGTGCCTTTGTTTGGAGTGCTGAACTTGCTTGATCTTAGCTCTCCTAGCCTGATGGTCGCTGTTCTGCCCGACAGGAATGCTTTGACATAGACGTGTGTCTTTCTGCCGCAGTTCAGGCTGTCTAGGCCCGTTAGTATGACTTCGTGACTGACATTGTCAAAGGCGCCTTTGATGTCGAGTGCCATGATGATATTTTCTCCGTAGCGTGGGATTTCGCTGAGTATTTCTTCTTTTATTTGCAGCAGCACGTCTTGCGTCGACAGCTTGGCTCTGAAGCCGAACATGCTGTGCGGGTAGAATTCGTTATCGTCCACGTAGTCTTGAAGTCTCTTCGTAACCACTCTCTCGTATATCTTGCCCAAGCATGATGTGAGAGAGATTGGTCTGAGGTTGTCTACTTGGAGTTTCTTTCCTGGCTTTGGAATCATGATGATGTCAGCGTGTTTCCATTCTTCTGGAACTGTTTCCGCTCCCCAGTGTTTGTTGAGGTAGTCGCTTAATTTTTCGACTAACTCGTCACTGAGGTTGCGGATAAGTGCGTTGTTAATTTTGTCCGCACCCGCTGCCGTGTATCTTGTTGCTCTTCTTATTGCCGCATAAACTTCTTCCTTACTTATGGGCCTGTCCAATGCTTCGTTTTCTTCCCCTTTATATCTTTCTGTGTAAGCGGCCGGGTTGCTGTCCCCAAAGCATTTCTTGCGTACTTTTTCTAGCAGTTCTTCATTCGTCCCTTCATACTGGTGAACCAGTCGATGGATGGCTTTGTTATTCTCTGACGTGGTTTTGGTCGGGTCTAGTAGGGCTTTGAGTATGCTCCACATCTTTGCTGTGTTCAGGGTACCGTTCAGTGAATTGCTGAACTGCTGCCAGTTTTGTCTCGCAAGCTGCTCCGCATACTCCTCCGCTTTCCTGGTGATCTCTGCTATTTTTATTTTGAGCTTTCTGTTAAATTTCTGCCTCTTCCACCTCTTCGTGAGTCCCTTTCTTGCTTCCCACAGTCTGAGTAACCTAGAGTCCACGTCCGGTGTTTGCTGCGTGCGTTCTACTTCTTTCGTGAACTTCCTTACTTGTTCTTTGAGTGGAGGGCTATCGACTAGGCACATTCCTAACGATTCTAACAGACTCGCAAACAGCATGCCGGAATTACATGAATGGCAGTATCAGCCGCAAAGCGCTGAACATTCTCCGCTCTAACGGCCGACCCACAGACAAGCAAAGCAAACACGCGATAGTTTGGATACCGGGACACACGAGTGTCGAGGGCAATCTGGAGGCAGATAGGATAGCTCGAGGGTACGCAACAAACCGGGCGTCCAAGAACACTGCCACCTTAGAGGACCCAGAACCGGTAGGCCAAACATATGCTGACACGCTAAACTACTTCAGGGGCGCCAGAATGAGATACCCGGCACCAGACAAACAACTCAACAGAGAAGAAGCCGTAATTTGGCGGCAACTACAGACGGGCACATACCCGAACTTATACATTCTAAACAAAATTTACCCTACCCAATATGGGGAAGAAGAAGAAGAGGGCAAACCGAGCAGACTTGCTCTACGTGTGCTCCCGATTCAGTTTGCAATTCCTGCGGATCGCCCCCTCGCAACGCTTCACTGTCCGCAGCATTCGACTCAGCTCAAGAAGCGCCATTCAGAGAGACCACGCAGACCGCCGTGAGTTTCTTCTTCACGCAAGTACTAATCCTGAAACTTGCAAGGTGACGGCCGTGCCCAGCTAAGCCTACTCGCGATCGCCGAGCCCTGCTGCCTGAGGCTCCGCTCCTCGCGCCTCGTGCCTCGAGATCCACGTGCACGCCGGGCCGCCCGACAACGGCTTTTTTAAATGTTTTTTCCCTCTTCAAACGCAGCGGCAACCTAGCATTATGGAAGTTGACCGAACGAACTCCATAACAGGAATAACAAATAATGAAGCAGAAATGAACGACACGGAGCCGACGTTCGACAGCAACAGCGGAAAAACACTACGCCAGACAGGACCATGGGTGATGCTACTAGCGCGACAACAGAAGAAGAAAGAATCCATCGCAACTTCGAAGACGCAGAAGGAGTTCTCATGCGAACTCAGCACGGGATAGAACACGAATGATGGAAAACGGCAAGCCCCTCAAAAGCCATGGGGCCACAACAACGCAAGCAAGCCACGGCCTCGCTTGCCAACGACCCCACCGCTACCAGAAAACCATTACAAGATTGTTTACAGACCTAAAGCCGGTGTGAAAGTGTCAAACTGGAAAGACGGAGTGATAGCAAGAGGATTAGCCCAAGCATGCGGAGTCACACCCCAGGAGCTCTACGCCAAGGTGATCATACAGACACAGTGGCAACAAAACTTAATTCTGGCAAGTACCGAAGAAGAGGATTGCGCACTTAAACTAGCAGAAATAACAAGCATCGATATAGGACACGCAACATACGAAGTCACACCTTACCTCAAGCCAATTCCGGGCACTGTACGTGGCGTTGTTCACGGAATAGAGGAAGGCACCACCGAAGAGCAGCTAGTAGATCTACTAGCAACAACCAACAAGTGCAAAATCCTATACGCTAGAATGCTGGGAAGATCGACGTCGGCAGTGATCACCTTCGAGGGCCCGCACGTTCCGTCCTACGTTAAAGTTGGATGTACGCTTACCCGCTGCAGACCCTACCGAAAGTCAGTGCAGTACTGCAGATCTTGCGGGGAGATAGGACACAGACAAGACGTCTGCCCTAATCCAAACGATGAACTATGTGACAACTGCGGAGAAAACAACGCTGATCCAAATAACCACCAATGCGAACCGAAATGTAAGTTCTGCGGAATGCCCCATGAAACGGCGGGTAGAGACTGTCGAAGGAAGCTGAAACCAGCCCCGCCACCGTTGAGAGTCAGGGAGCGGTCAAGATCGAGACAGAGACGCTTCTGGTACCAGGCCAGCATGGTACCTAACAACGACAACGAGCACATGATGACCATGTCACCATCGCCAGAGTCACCGAATGAGGCCGAGCAGACAAAAAGATCCAGATCCAAGTCGGGATCGCGATCAAGGGAAGGACAACAGAGCGTTCCCCGGACAACGGCAACGGGCGTGGAACACGACAACACACAGCGCAAGGTAAGCTGGGCCAACGTCGTCAGAGGGAACATTCATACGTCGAAAGAAAATAATGGCGTTCAAACCACAAGACCCTCAAGGTACGAAGACACGATAATGATTCTCCGAAAACAAAACGATGAATTGAAGCGAGAGCTAGAACAGCAAAAGAAGAAGACACAAGAGAAGGAAGCCAGCACAGAAAAACAGATCGAGTACCTGATGCGAGAAATAGAACAACTACGGAGAGAACAGACCCAGCAATCGCAAACACCCCTACCGCGGCCTTCATCCCCACCCCCACCACCATCACCAACAGAGTCATCAACAACAAGTCAACAAGTCAACAGACCAGAGCCATCCACACTGTCGAACCAAGCGGTGATAACCCAGAACGACCTCAAGACACTTGAAGACCGCATCAACGCCAACGTGACCATCATGATGGAAACCACACTGTTCACAGTAACGCAGGTTATGCAAAACACGGTAACACAGATGATACAGACTGGCTTCCAATCTCTCAAGAACGAAATAGAGAACCAGATTCAGGCTCTACAGACCAAAATGACACAATCCGGAGAAAGTTTCAGTCAACGCATTCACATGCTAGAAGAAAGAGATAATGCTCGCAAGAAGCCTAAGTACCCTGCGCGAGAAGCCAAGATGATGCAGACCCTAAGCGAACAAGATGGCGAGGCAATCTAAAGAGGAAGATGACTACAAGCAACACCCACGGCTCAAAATTTGGCAATGGAACTGTCATTCTATTCGAAGTAAGAGAAGTAACCTTGTACAATTCTGCAAGCAGTTTGACCCAGATATTATAGCCTTAAAAGAAACCGAAGCAGAAGACTTCAAGATCAGTGGTTACCTCACTCACGTCACTGACGGTAAAACGAGGACAGCAATCCTGACCAAGAAAGCCATCAACGCTCAACGACACGACATCCAAAACCACATCGAACACACCCTCGTCGAAATCGTACCCGAGAAAAAACAGCAGCAAAGCCTCTTTGTGGTAAACGTGTACAGCCCACCAAAGGACCACCTAAAGGATCTAGACAAGCTTATGAGAGAGGTGAAGAAGCTGAGCAAGGGTAACGGGCTGATAGTCGTTGGAGATTTTAATGCTCCCCATGTGGCCTGGGGTTATGCGGCCTCAAAGAAAAAAGGAGAAGACGTGCACAACGTAGCCCAACAACACCTCCTCACGCTACTCAACGACCCACAGACACCCACGCGTATCGGCAACACTGTATCTAGAAACACCAGCCCCGACCTCACATTCGTACACGGACTCAAACAGTATGAGTGAAGCTGCATGGACGAGAATCTTGGTAGCGACCATTTTATAGTGCAAACGATCATTCCGCACCACAAAGCAACGATGAAGATAGGAAAAGCCAAGATCACGGACTGGGAGGCCTTTCGCAAAGATGAGAGTGCCATTAATGCGACGATAGACGACATAACAATATGGATCAGAGGAATCGTGGAAAGAGCCGAGAAGCATACGAGGACAATCCAGCTGTCGCAAATCACCCCCGTGGTCGACCCGCACTTACTCCACCTGTGGGAGGCGCGGAGGGGTCTCGCCAAACGCTGGCAGCGTAACAAGTGCAACCGGAAACTCAAAATTCGAATCTCTAAGCTGATCAAGGAAACGCAAGAGTACTCTGAACAACTTGAAAGAAAGAACTGGCGCGAAACATGCAACAAGCTTCAAGGTACCTTAAGCAGCAAGCGCACTTGGGCGGTGCTCAAGACTCTCCTATCAAAGAAGGAGAACAAGAACGCCACAAAACAGAAAATGCAGCGACTCATACACAACCACCCGGGGAAAGAGGAAGACATTATCAGAGAAGTGAAGGAGAAGTTCCTCGGTACTGAGCGAAACATAACTGTAGATTCGCACTTCGACGAGTATCGAGGCAAGCTAAATATGGAACTGGATCGGGCCTTCACAGAAGCAGAAATCGAGAGGGCCTTGAGCAAGTTCACCCGCAACATGGCGCCGGGGTACGACAGAATAAACAACAAGACACTCCGCAACCTTGACGGACCCTCTGTAGACGCGCTCTTAAAATACATCAACGAGTGCTGGCAACAAGGTAAAGTACCACCGGAATGGAAACATGCCGAGGTAACCATGATACCTAAACCCAACAAGCCCATCAGCGTGCAGAACCTTCGACCTATATCCCTAACCTCGTGTGCTGGAAAACTCTACGAGCACATGGTGCACAACCGCATGATCGACTATCTCGAAGACAACGAACACGTCCCAAGCACTATGTTCGGATTTCGAGCTCACCTGTCCGCGCAAGACGTGTATTGCTGCAAATCAAGTACAAAGTCATCGACAAGCTGGACACGCACAGCAAAAGAGCCATCCTCGCACTTGACGTGAAAGGGGCTTTCGACAACGTGTCACACGAAGCCATACTGCAGCACCTCAACGTATATAACTGCGGTGAAAAGTATATAATTACATCAAAGCTTTTCTGAAAGAACGTACAGCCACAGTGGGGATAGGCAACTTACGCTCTGAGAAATTCGACATACCGCGAAAGGGAACGCCACAAGGCTCCGTCATTTCGCCGATGCTATTCAATCTGGCGATGAGCACACTACCCAAGCAACTGAAGCAAATAGAAGGGATTGGTCACGCAATATATGCTGACGACCTCACCATCTGGACTACGGGAGGGTCGACAGGTCAATAGCAGGACGCTCTGCAAGAAGCGGTTGACACTACGGAAAAGTACCTGGAAGCATGTGGACTGACGTGCGCACCTGAAAAGTCGGAGCTCTTGGTGCTAAGGAAGCGCACAAGAGGCCGAAAACCGCAGCAGATACCAGACCCGGTAATAAAGGTGGGAGGCATCATGATTCCGCAGGTTACGACGCTCCGCATCCTCGGACTCCTGATTTAAAAGGACGGGGCCGGGGGAGCAGAGTTGTAAAAAATTCAAAGAACAGTGCAACAAATAATCCACCTTATCAAAAGAGTGACGAGCAAAAGCCACGGACTCAAGGAAGAAGACTGCACGAAAATGATACAAGCGCTGCTCACGAGTATCGTCACGTACGGGACCCCATACGTTGACATGAAGAACAGTCAACGAGACAAAGTAAACGCCCTCATCAGAAAATCATACAAAATTGCCTTGGGTCTGTCCCCCTCCACGTCCACAGCGAAATTACTCACAATGGGAGTCCACAACACGTGGGAAGAGCTCGTGGAGGCGCACAACGTCAACCAACTGGAGAGACTAACGCTGACAAGGACGGGAAGAGCCCTGCTGCAAGATCTGGGCTACCAAGTCGAGGATGAAAGGCACCTACCTCAGCGTATCCCACACGAGATCAGAGACAAGCTACACATAAGTACCATTCCCAGAAACATGCATCCCGAGTACGACAAGGAAAGGAGACAGGCGAGAACACAGGCGCTCAAGCGCATACTCGAACGCACCAACAGCAAATAAGAAAACGTTAGATATACAGATGCAGCTGCGTACAGTACCAACGACCGATTCGCAATCAGCGTGGTCGACGAGAAGGGCGAACAACTTACAGCCACATCCATACGTGCCAAGGACGCGAGCACAGCGGAAGAGGTGGGCCTAGCCCTGGCCATCGCAACGTGCAAGAAGGCCATGGTTACCGTGGTGACGGACTCGCAAGAAGCATGCCGAAGGTATATGAACGGAAGGACTGGAAAGGCAGCGCTTCAGGTCTTGAACACCACCAAGATAGAAGCAGCACAAATCCTCTGGACACCGGGGCACGAGTCTCTCACGGGGAACCAGGCGGCGCACGCCGCGGCTCGAGATCATGCACGCCGAGCCATCTCCGACGCGCAGAGAACGCGTACCGACGACTGTGAAGAGGATGAAGAACGCATATCCAAGAAGTACTCGGATATCTTGGCGCACTACAGGAAGCAGAGGCGTCGCTACCCGCCCGCGCATAAGACGATGAGTAGGGACCAAGCGGTAACCTGGAGAAGACTACAGGCTGGAACGTACCCACACGTAACACCGCTGCACGCCATGTACCCGGGCATCTACGGGCGAGACTGCAAGTTCTGCCCGCCGGACACGCCCAACACCTTGCGCCATATGGTGCTTGGATGCAAGAATAATCGAGAAGCACAACCATCATCATCACCATCAGGCGATAACCTGCAGAAAGGGGCGGACTCGGAAGAAGAATTGGAAGACCAGTGGGAGGCTCTGCTGGTGACGCAAGACCCTGACAGCCAGCTGCGGTTGGTGAACAGGGCTCGGGCGGCGGCAGCGAGCCATGGCTACCTGGACTGAGGAGGCCACCCACCTTTGGGCTCAAGAAGCCTGGTCTCAAAATAAAGTTTATTTCTCTCTCTTCTCTACCCAATATGAGTACACATGCCCCTGGTGCGGGGACAAGCCCACGCTATATCATATTACGTGGGCCTGCCAAAAAGCAAAAGAAATAACCATAATAGAAAACCCGAGTGCGTAACAGTGGGAGAGGATGCTTTCCAGCGACATCCTGAAAGTCCAGCAAGGGCTAGTAAGGCGTGCTCGCACGGCAGCTACCCTCAGTGGGGCCCTGGACTAGGGGCACCAACCCTGCAAATCAAGATGGAAGAAGCCATCTGAAGAACCGCTAACTCCATATGTAAATAGAGCAAATAAACGTTTTTCACCACCACCACCACCACCACCACCACCACCGAGGAGAGGGGAGGCAGGCGAGAGGCTGAGGGCGGGGTCACGCGACCCCATCTTAAAGGGACAGTAAAGAGAAAAATTATTCCTTCCGCATCAGTAAATTGCCTTTCTATGACACTGAAAACACCAGTCTTACCACAATAAGACGTTTGGTAAGCCATAAAAAGCGCAAGAACGAAAGACGGGTGGCGACGCCTCCTTGAAGTTCCCGCACCTGGTCGCTGTGACGTCATGCATTTTGAAGGCATCTTCTAGGGCCTACTTAAATATATAGCGGTACAGATTGACTACATCGTGTTCTAAAGGAACCAAATATTAAACATGGCAAGTTTCCGGAACTATTACTCAGCTAACGTGACCCTAGTGGGAAAACGTATTTTGGAACCTCTGACGCACACTGACGTACCGGCGTAGGGGTTTCGGCGCCAAATTCAAATACTGATATTCGACCTTCATTTACTCATCTAATAATCTCCAATTTTTGAAATAAATTACGCCATGTGTTTGGTGCATGATAGCCTGAGTTGCTTATGCGCCATAAAACCCAATACAATACAATACATCTAATAATCAAACTATTATTTTGAAATGACTGCCTGCATGGGTTCTCAGACAATGCTTTATTAGTCTCAACTGATCTATTGTTTCGCTTTAGTGTCCCTTTAAGAGCAACTTGCGTTGGGGGCAGATTCTAGGTACGTCAGCGGCTCGCAGCTTTGTGCGTACTGTGTCTCTTCAGTACTTGCATTCCGTTGAAGCGATAGACAGCACTAATGTCACTTCGCTCTTTGCTGCTGCTGCCGCGTTTGCTCATGCCAGCGTTTTGACAGCGAGTTGCCGCAGTCATAGAGTGCGATGTGTTCATGTCTGCTGTTCGCCCCGACACAATTCCTATTACTTTTTCTTATCAAGCGAATGTTAAGAAGTTCATACGGCGGATAAAAGTAGCATCTTTAGTTGATATGGCTCTCTGCCAATTTGCTATCGCAATCGATGCTTCACCTTCCTGGTGAAAGTGCGTCTTTTCCAACTTAGGGAAATCCCGCAGAATGCGACTGGAAGCCTTCTATCGATAACGGCAACGTACCAATGTTGATAGTGCGTCGTGTCGTCACTTCCCGCTTTCTCTGCGTGCACTGTACGGAATGAAGGATAGTTTGATTTAAATCCGTAGGGTCAAAACTGAACCACGAAAGTGGTTTTTTTCAGGGCTTAATTAGCTTCAGAGGAGTCGTTCAAGTTTGGTGGGTGCTGTAGAGGGTTTAACTTGGCGAGAGTGTCTGGTAACCTCAGCTGAACGCGATCGATATCGACTTAAACTGTGTGTGCGGCTGGCAAAGCCTGAAGTTCGTGCATCCAACAACGCAACACCACTTGCCCGTCCACACAGAACGTAACTTCTCGCGTCAGTCAATGCTGCGAACTCCGAACACTAGCTCGCGGTCGCCGGCTCCTCGACGCGGTCGCCTGCCATGAACCGATTCCGAGCACCGCGTGCTTGTGCTTATAGTGTACTAGAATAATGTTCTAGTGACACGACCGGAAAGGGGCGCGCGTGCCTTTTTCCGTTGACGCCACCAGGTGTCGCCACTGCGACCTTTTCTAGCAGAGCGGCTGCTCTCATATTCGCTTGTTTTTGAGGCTGTCCGTGTTATTAAGCGTTTTTACGGACATGGTTCTTTCATTATAACAGAAAAGGATTGTATTTAACAAAGTGTTGTGTAAAGGAAGATCTTGAAGGGCACATGGAGACCCTAGTATCGACAATGTCGTCTGCTAGCGTATTCTCGCACAGTCCGGCGCTTTCATTGCGCTCGTCGTATCGCCTGTGCAAGCTGGCAATTCACCGAGCTTCTTGTTGCTCTTCTACTGCTCGAAAGCCAATATATCTGGGCCTGCCTTGCTTCTATGGAGCTATATTTACCACTCCATTTAGATCGTGTGCTTATCACTAATGACAGGAAAGTACGTAGCGACTTCGACGTTGCGCTGCTAACCCCGAGGGCGTGGGATTAAATAATGGACTCGTTGGCTGCACTTTCATGTTGGCAAAATGCAAACATGTCCGTGTTGCCGGTTATAAAACCCCAGTTGGTCAAAATTATTCATGTGTCCCTCCCCCCCTTTACTGCGTGCCTAATAATTAGATCTTTTAGTGTGTTTTACACATTAAACCCCGGAATGAATTCATTTTTGACTATGCAATTGCGCACAAACTCACAATTTTTCCCGAAATTTTAGCTCCTATAGAGAAATTCGCCGCATCTTCAGCACATACTGTCAGAGTGACGCTCGAGAAAAATCCAGGTTAGTGTTTCTTGTTATTTATTCACAGTGAAAATAGCACAGCTATAAAGGAACCCTAAATTGTGCCTTCCCTAGACATCGAGCATGTAATCCCATTATAAGTAACTATTGCTGTTAAAACACATAACCAAAAACACCTTTAAATTGTAGCATGGAGTTCTAGGAACATCAACTGAGCTTAATTTATATATTTTGATGCCTGGCGCCTTCTTTCATTACACTTATTCACGCTTTTTGTAAAGAAATGTAGCCTGGTTGTGATGTAGAAATCAGCGAGTTCTGCTGTGATGGATTTGCAGTGATCAGGGCAGCCAAGTTGATGCTGCAGCCTGGCTTTAACATAATCTAAAACATCTTAAAACACTGTCTGCGTGCAACTCAAGAAGACTAAAACAAACTATGAAGTCTTTGTCCAAGTTGATCATAAACTGGCACAGAGGGGGAGGCAGGATATGACAAAACACCGTTGTCTTTCATATGGTAAACTCTGCAAGCCTCAAATTTCCTGCTGCCCATTTTGAGTAGTAAGTTCAGGCAGGCTTCACAGCCTGTCTTAATAATGCACTTTCTCGCCACAACCAGCGATATAGGAAATTAGGCGGCTGTCACTGGATGCTGGAGTCCGAAATAACACAGCAGCAGGCTGCAACCTCGGAGTTAAAACATGTGAAAGATCATGAAAGTCACTTTCAGGCATTATTCTTTGGCATATGATGCGGCTCTCAGATTCTTATAGCAAATGGTTCGCAGCGGCAAGGGAGCGTACAACTATGTCTTGGCACAGCGCACCTCTAAAGTACAGTTGAGCAGACACTTCGTCTTCATGCCCAGTGAAATGCAGAACTTTTTTCATGCAATATCTCGAGCCTTTCTTGCTTTTGTACCTACGTTGTCCCGAAAACTACGGTTGAGTCATTGCCACAGTTAAAGTGGCACCAGAGCTTTAGGGAACATTCACTACTTGGAGCGAGCTAATTGCGAACGGTTCATTCTCCGTAAACTGTCCGTTTTCATCTTACGCAGTCTCGACCAAAATCTCCCGAAGTGGTTGGCGGAGCTGACAATCTCCCGCTCTTTCTTCATTTTCTGCGGTCCGCGCGCTCTTGCGTGGCTTCGTGCTTACCATCGGTGCACTTTCTGCGGCTGGCCTCTTCCTTTCTGGCCTCTCTTCAACATGTGCGACAGAAAGGCAGCACGTACAGTCGGGCAGAAGGGAAGGCACCGCGCCAGGCGCCAGCGACAGCTTCCCACGTGGAAGTCGCATTTCGGTGCTATTGATGATGTGGACGTAATCCCTCCAAATGTATCGAGGCTCATAGTGGCGCTCACATACTGCTGAACATAATAATTGTAACAGCGGGAACACATGCAACCACAAAGTAACAAGGACGAGACACAAGCACGCAATTTTTATGTCAAGTATGCACCAACTCGCCCAGAAAGAAGTTTAAATGAAATACCGCTGAAGATTCAGTGAGATGCTTGATTGCGGTTCGCAGATTGCGCTCGCCCATTTCTTCCGAAGTTCATTTTCCGTTGGTGCGGCGAACAATGACGCTTTCGGAGCGCCCTGATAATGGGTGTGGCAGCCCGGAGCGTAACAATGGGTGCCCGTCTTTCTTTTTGGCATCAAACCTCCTGTGCTGCATTAGATGCAGGGAGACGCCTTCTTTTTTCAAATCATCTACTGTTTTTCACAAGCATGGACACGTTGAACGTAACACGGCTCCGAAAACACACGGGATAAACAGCCGCAGAGCATGTCTGAGCCGGCTAAACCGCGCACCAGCAGCTAGAAAAAAGCACAGCAGCGCCACCGACGGCGGCTACTGGCATTTGCTTCAACCGGCGCATTGTCCCTCCCTCTTGCTCGCGCCACTAGGACATTATTCTAGTACACTATACTTGTGCTCCTCTTTGCATCATAACACAGTGTGGCCAGCAGCTGAAGAGCGGCCAAGCGGTTCGGTGGAATTAGCAAAAGCAATTCGTAAAGAATGGGCGAAACTCTCAAATCTGCTTTTTTTTAAAAGGAACTTGCAGGTGTATGCACAGGAACGTACCACCCATTGGCTCTAGACATAATGAAACGAGATAGAAGTTATGTTCATATAGAAATTCAAAAAAATCTTCACATATTGCCAAGAAATGAATTTTGGAACTCAGACATCGAATATCCTCCTTGGCTGCTTACAGTTCCTACAATCGAATTGTCAGTAGATGGGGTATTCAGCAAAAGAGAAATGTTCATTCGAGCTGCTCAACAACTAGCGCTGTACCAGATATATATGCGGTATTCAGGATACACACACGTCTATACAGATGGCTCCAGTACAGCAACCTCTTCAACTTCATCATTCATTATACCGCACCTCAACAAACAAGAATCATTTAAGTTATCTCGTGCGACTTCGTCTGCAACGGCTGAACTGTTCGCAATCCTATGTGCGATAAAATTTATATTGTCAGTAGGAGATACGCAAAAATGGGTAATTTTCAGCGATTCACAGGCGGCTCTAACATCACTCTGTAACACAAAGGGGAAAACATTCAGTGACAGTATAATATATGAAACACTTAAAAACCTCACAAAGGCAAGCGAAGCGAAACATGCAATATCATTCCAGTGAATACAAGGGCATTGCGACATTCCTGGCAACACAGCAGCCTATGCAGCAGCACGACAAGCGCACCTAAAAGATGATACGGCTCCGCTCCCAATATAAAAGGATGAATTACGCTGCAATATAAGGACAACGTCTCTCAAATTGTCTAGAAGCACTTGGTTTGACCAGAATTCTAAGAGCTCGGACTTATACCATATTGATCCATTTATTGAATTCAAATTTTCATTGTCATCAGATAGAACTATGGAAACCCTTATTCATCGATTAAGGCTAGGCACTGCTTACACAAAGCATTTCTTACACAGAATTGGCCGTGCGGAAACCCCCGAATGTGATTGTGGATTTATAGACGAAGATATATATCACCTCCTTCTAGATTGCCCACATCACGGCACACCAAGAAGCGCTAATTAAATTAGACCGCAGACCTTTCAGTTTAAGGAAACTTTTGGGCCCTTGGCCAACAACGGCCTTGCAGAAGAGTGCTTTAAAAGCACTAAAGAATTTTTTTGGAGACAGCGCCATTGCTGGACGTTATTAGCGCTTTCATTGTTCCCTTCATTTCATTGTCACTGTATATATCCATCTGTTTGTGAATTATGTTATGTTGACTGTTCTGTTGAGACTGTATGTGATAATGCATTTATACGATGTATGTACCACACGCTGACTATGACAATGTGTTATTAGGCGACAATATCTTTTGTACTTTTGAGACCTTCATCTAAATAAGTGTGGAGACATTTACATTGTATATTGTATGTACCATGTATTCCTTACGTCATAGTCTTCCCGTGGAAACGTTGCGTGATAAGTCCTGGTGCTTGTGTGAAAAGACTATGTGATATGTAACCTTGAACCCTGTACGATGTATGATGGAACCACTCAGGAGATGAGGAGTAGCCGGCGCCTTCAATTGTGCGCCAACATCTCCTTATATCATATCAATAAAAAAAACGCGCCCAATCAATATCGTTGACATCGAAAATTCGCCGGGGTCGTCCTTTAAAAGAGCCATAACGAGTTACTCCAGGGGCCATGTCTCGGCCCCGCAGTTTCTCGTACAAGACGCACGTCGGCGAGCCTTTTCTCTCGTTTTGGCGTCCGTTCATAAACCGCTCGTGTTCAACCAACGTCAACTTACCTTTTTCACTACAAGGTACGCCACGGCCGATGACCGCTGCCGGGACAGGTTACGGGGCTCGCTCATTCCTAAAAGGCACTGCGCGTTCCTCGTCGAGATGCGCCCTTTCCCTCGTCGACCCACGAAAGCTAGATTCGCTTACTTCGATTCGCATGGTGCTCTCGATGTGTGATATTTACTTCCAGTTTCTGTTTAGAAACGTCGATTTTTTTCCAGCCTTCCGTGACGCACGTACTCTAGATTAAAAATAAGAATGCAGATAGCCACAAATTAAAAAGTGAAAAAAAGAATTTATTCGAGGTCCACAACTGCATTTCGTTGCCGTTACTATCTTAAAGGGGTACATTAACTAAACACAAACAGTAGAACAGTTTTTACTCGCGAAATAATTTTCAAAGCAGGATATTTTGTTAATTTCGCCCTGATAAGCATGGAACTGTTGCCTCTGCTGCAGCACAGTTCCAACCTGACGAGCTAATCAGGTAATGCCATCTCCGGCCCACGCAAATGCCCTTACGGCTTCGCAGTATGCTTGGACAAGTCAACGTGGCGGACTGCTTCAAGTATAAGAGACTTGCAGGCGTCGCGAGTCTTGCCCGATGCACTAACCACAGCATCGAGAAGTGAGTCACTCGCGGATAGAGCGTGAAGTGCCCGTCTCGAGCTGTCGTCCACTGTAGCGTCCAACACGCACCGCACTGCGTTGTTGAGTGCGGTGCGATTCCTGTTGAGCGCACTCAGAACTGGATGCATATCTATCGGCACATGGACCACCGAGAATTCGAGATTCAGGAACACAAAATTTTTTTTCAAGGAGCGCGCTAGCATGCGCGGATCTTCTTCTGCCAGACAGTTCTCGAAGAACTTGAGTCGCTGCAAGGTACGGTTGGCTTTCAGCACGGCTTCAAGGGCCTTGACGTCACTATGCTCTAGCGGCTGCATGAATTCTGCTTCGCAAAGGCTTTTGTTGCGGGCTATGCTGCTAAGAAGTTCGCTGGGGTACGAGTAAGACATTCGACGCGGGCGTATCTCAAGCTTCTTGAGTGTCAGTGTGACTTCCAAGAAGGACACGAGCGCTTTGACGGCCTCCGCGCTCTTCGCCCATCCAGGAAAGTAGACAACGAGTTCAGTGAGCGATGAGCCGGTCACGACTGCCGCAGAAAAGAATCGCGTGATAACTTCAGTGCGGTCACGATCGTACCAGAAAACGCAACGGGACGGAACGCAGTGCTCTTCTCGTTCCAGACAAGAAGTCCATTCCTCGAGCTGGGCTTTGCCCCATGTTACTTGCAGTCGAGCGAAAATGTCTGCCGTGAGGGGCAACGGCGGCCTCCAGTCTTCGTGGATGACAACGCTGCCGAGATGCACGCTCTCAACCGTGCTGTTTCCAGAAAGGGCTCGCACAAAGTTAGACACGGTGTATTTGGACAACCAGCTCAAGGACAGGTCCAGACGCTTTATGGTAGTGTTCTGCGACAGGGCCGCAGGTATGCTACAAACTCCGGGATCGTGAATCAAGTTGCCGCTTAGAGATACTTCTTGAAGCGTGTCGTTCTTCTCGAGAAGGTAGCCGACAAGTTCCACGCAAACGTCATTGAGTTTCATGTCGGTAAGCTTGAGACACTTGAGGGACTTGTTGGTGCGGAGCGCCAGGAGGCCCTCCCTCAGAGTTTCGGGGCGACTGCTCCCATCGTCAAGCCACAACTCCTCTAGCACGTCGTTGTATTTCAGGGAAGCGAGTATGATAGGGGCAGCGTCTGGATGATGCAGATTCTTCACGGTTAGGTCCCGCAACGTCTTGTTGCGCGCCAACGCTGCTGCTAGGAGATCAGCACTCTCCAGCGATAACGGTTCGCTGTTCAACAGTTGGAGTGATCTCAAGCTCTGAGAGGCACCCAGAGCGCCGTATACTTTCTTTGCGACCACGGGCGCCACGGTGCCGAGTATTAGGCGGCGTAGGTTGCTACGACCACTTATCGCTTCGGCGAGGCTGTCGGCGGCAGCGCGGTCAAGTTCGAATGGTGTGACATCCAGTGATTTCAGTCGAGGAGTGAGCGGCCACAGGACGCGCGTCTCGATTGCGCAATCCACCGGTCTACCACAATACATGCGCTTTCTATGAGCCTCAACTTCTACGAGACCCGTGCTGGCCTGCAGCGCTTTACTCAGCACTGCAGGGAAGTGCATCAACGGAACAGTCTTGAGGCCAAGGACGAGTTTCTCGATGCAGGCATGATGCCTGAGAAGCCAATAAATCAAGCAGGAAGGCTCCAAAAGGGAGGAGGCTGTGGGTATATTGTCGATTCGGTCACTTCGTACGCAGTTCAACGTAAGCACGCCGGGGGCGTGTTCGACGACCTGCACAAACGCTGCCCAGAGGATTTCGTTCAGTGCTGGCAGTTGCCCCGTTAGCCAGCATGTGGCACTGCCCACTGTGCTGCCGCAGGGCTCGTGCAGATCCACGCCTCGGACCTTGAGCCTGTTCAGTAGCTGCTGGAATCTTGTCGAAAGCCGGACAGAATCCAGGGACGGGATGGCGCACTCCAAGTCGCGGAGGTTGCTGGACGCGGACTCCATCTTGTAACTTGGTCTGGAATGAAAACAGTCGTAGTAGTTTTAGCTGTGGATGTCGCTCCATCCTCAAAGAAGGTGCGCTCGCGGTACCACTGTTTCACGAATTAGTGAACAAGGCTTGCGTCGGGGAGCCGATGCTTAAATGTGTTTTAAACCATAATCGTCGGTGTCCAGACTGCTTCCACTGAGGTACGGCTAGTTAAACAGTGGAACCTACAAACAGCCGACCTAGACCTTACTTACAACTGAACATATACACGATCACAAAATTCAAGCAAGTTTGCTATTGTCTATGTTCTGTACAATGACGAAGCAACACAGCAACACATGCACATGTCATCCATATACACATATGACATCAAGTATAACAACTGCGGAGGTGACCATAATGGAATTAGAATACGCGTAAAGCGTATTCAACCTCGAAAGGACACTGCGGCAAAGCCCACAAAAGCACACTGGAAAGTCGGAGAAGACCGGTGCTTAGAGCATATGCTAGACACTTGAAGCTATCAATAAAAGGGCCACTAGCTTATAAAGAATTCACAGGACAGTGTCTTCCGACAGTTCATGAAACTATCGAAAAAAACGACTTAAAGAAGGGCGGTCTACGACATCCCCATGCATGGTGCGGCAAAAATCGCGCTGAAAACTTAATACGAGAATGGAAGACACTCTCCAGGCAGCACCGCCGTACACCCGAACAGAACATGACCTTAAAAGATGTTATCTGGTAACAATAACTGACGCAAAAAGAGCGAGTCAAAACTTTGGTCGCAAAAGTATGGACAAGGCATTTAAGCACCACGAGGAGCATGTAGCAATGGAGCGACAGCACTACAGCCAGAATTTCTAGGCCTATATGCAGGCCGTGGAACCACGGGACGACCTACACAAGGCTGTTGCATTCCTAACAAGTGAAGAATAGACTCTCGACATAACAACAGGAATAGAACTATACACAACACACCACTTTGAAACGGTAAAAGCAAACTACTCGACACCACTGCACCAACCAACAAACAACGGGATGTGACGCTGCACTGCGTCACCGCACAGTGAGACTTCCTCCGGACAAATCTCAACGCAAGAATTAAAGGACGCCTCGATCGGAGATTTAAAGAACCAGAAAGCACCAGGCCTCGATGATAATTCATATAAATGTCTCAAAGCTCTCTAAGAAAAAGCAATAGAAACGCTACTCAACTGTTTCAACGGCACCCTTGCGACACGAGACATACCTGGAGCTTGGAAAGAAACCTGAATATAGTTCATTCAGAAACGCAAAGGGAAAGCAGAAAATCACATCAATGGCCATCGTCCAGTAGCTGTCCTCAGCAACATCTTAAATATATTCAGTATACAACTCTAAACCGCAGATTACAAAACTGTAGTGAAAAAAAAACTATGCAGTGAATCCCAAAATAGCTTCCGTCCAGAAGGACGAACAAGTGATGACAGTTTCGCTCACACCCAAACAATCGAGATGAAGTGCAAGGAAAAATCGCAACTCTATCTGGCCTTCCTAGATATAGAAAAGCGTGAAACCGTGAAATTGGATCAAAAGTTTATTCAGTTACTGCAGTCACATCATGAAGAATGCACAGTAGTTTATTCAATCGATGGAAAGTTAAAATGGCAGAAAGTTAAACTAAAAGCCGGATTAAAACAGGGAAGGCCTTTATCGCCTACCATATTTAATACCTAGAAAAATAGCGCTAAAAGACGAAGGACCTGGCGTGAGACTCTCCACCACAGCAACCGACCGCCAAGAGGTGTGTGTACACGAAAATCTCGTGCCTGGCATTCGTTGACGATAATGTGTTTCTGCCTGAGTCGGCAGCAGACCTACAGAAGGTGTCTGTTCCTCAGTTTCGGCTGTGCAATGCATCAGGTTCAGCAGACAAAAAGCGTAATTGATCAGTCTAAACACAGAATATGAAGGACTGACATTCACACTAGATGGAAATTCTATAACAAATGCAGCAACATTTAATTATCTTGGAACTGAAATGTCCGACAAAAAAAGCAGCAACCTTCGAATACAAACTGATTCTGTAATAAAAAACTCGAAGCGTCTAAAAGGCCCAGTATGTCACGTATACCGACATTCGTACAACCCTTATTCAGTGTGTAGCACGCCGGAAAACACTCACAGTCCCAGCAACAACATGCGCATATAACACACCAACATGCTCGATCCAGACAATAAAATGTCTAGACAGGCAAGAGCACGAACTGGGGCGATGGCTGCTGAAAGGAAACATTTTCACAGCCAATGGCGCCATAACAGTCGGAATGGGCTTGTCACCGTTTGAAATTCGAGAAGCAAGGTCGAAATTACAATGCAGGCATGGGCGGGTTGAAATTTACGCCCGAAGCCAATTATAGCCGCCGAATATGTCTACACCTGCGGCATAGGGGCCTAAAGAGCTTCTGGATGGAACGACTCGCCTCTATCGAAACAATATTCGGCTGAAACACAACGCTCCTGCAAACCAAAAGTGAAAGCAAATGGAGTAAAAAGGTAAACAAATAGATAACACAGTCCAGCACAGACATCTGGCGCACAGCGACCGCAAAGAAAGACAATCTATCGTGCTATGCGAAGCATAAACTGGAACCTGGCAGTGAACCATACTATAGGGGGGACTGTGATGTGTGTACTGCGCGACACGGTGCGGTGTTTGGAGACTGTGATGTGCGCGCGCTGAGGTGAATTCTATGCTTGATGGAAAACGACAACGTCGATGAGTGTCCCACCCGTGAACACGTGGCGCAAGAAAAGAAACTAAAAGAAAAAAAAGCCAATCCAATCAGAAGAAACCGCGGAGCTTCAAGCAGCCAATGAGCAAACGATGAATCGGCCGGAGCGACAGAAAAGCGAGGTGCGCTGGCAGAAGGGAGAGAGTTGCAAAAAGCGACGCCAGGAGAAGGTCGGCCACCGGACCGGGAGTTGAAGAGAGGCCGTCGGGTTGCAGACCCGAGCCACCGGGACTTCACCAGACCGGGGCAGCCTGCCAACCCGTTCCGGTGCGTCGCCACTCTACCAGATCGTGAACTCCTGTCCGAGGCCGGCGAGCTTCTGCGCCCGTGGGCAGAACGCGAGCAGTTGGGCTACGGACCCGAGTTCTACGCCCAGCTGCCTGGCCACAAAGCCGCCGCCTTCTGCTCGTGCAGCCAAGACGCCTGCCTTCCCTCTCCAAGCCAGAACTGCCGCGCTCTGGTCGCCCGGTCAACGGTCTAACACCTCCGACCTTTGGCGAAACCGACGCCACTTCTCTCGTCATCTTGTCTCCGCTTACTCCACGTCGAGACTATTATGCGTCTTCACGGTCGTAGTCAGCCCGGACTCGCGTAATGTTAATACCATCCTAGCTCTAAGTGCATTTCTTGCCGTGATGTTTCATTGAGCGTTAATTTTAGGGTTTTTTATCCCCGTTCTAGTTTTATTAAAAGTTTGTGTGTGCGTTTTTAAACAAACGGCTTTCTCCTCAATTGGGTTCTCGGAGGCTCCGCCTCAGAGAACCGTCTGAACCTTTAAACAAAAGAACCTACATCATAGGGAAAGACCGGGCGCTCTACTCTTGCAAGCTCGCACAGGATCTTAGGCCACTCAACAATCACGTCTTGCAAGAATGCCCATGCCTGCATGGTAAAGACCGAACTCCGTCAAGTCACACTTAACTCCGGGGCCTGTCCGGTCAAATCGATCCGGCATAAATCATTCGGGTTCTGCCAGCGAAGAGCCTATTGCTGCTGTGGGAACGGCTCTGCAGGCCGGCCGGGGTAACGCCCGACACACCTCCTTTGCCAACCGCGCACGCCTGAACTCCACCGCTTGGACACCCCGATGCGCATAGTGCACCCCTCGCCGATCCGTGCTCAGGACCCACGAGGAGCTCAGCCAGATCTACGGGCTTCAGGCATACATTACAACCTGCCCATGCATTGTGATTTCGACCTTGCTTCTAAAATTTCAAACGGTGTCTACCCTTGCGACTGTTTGCTAATAGAAACCACCAAGCTGCTTTCGTTGCCATGCCAAGCCTCTCAGTGAGCGATGGCAAAGGCGGCTTGGCTCGTCTTGGCGCGGCGCTTCCCGCGACTCTGGGTAATGGGGGATTTTTTCACGAAATTCTTGTGAAACACGACGGTACAAGAAACAAAAACGAACTGTGAGAAACAGCAAATAAAAAAAACATGTACACATTATTGGGAGTGGCTAGTCTGCCGGCATGCGGGAGAAATATATTTTCCAAATGCTCCCAGCAGTAGAGTCTGATTGGCTCACGGAGTCACATGGCAACCGCGTCACGTGTCGCCTCATTCTAGCCCCTGCGCACTCTACACGTGAGATACGCTGCCGTCGGTATGGTCGTCATGACACGTGGCTCGTCAGATGGCGGCGAATATTCTTTACCACAGTGTTCGTGTTGTTAGCCAATGACGAAAATAGCTTTGAGTCGCTCCCCGAATCGGAAGGGAAGCGAAGGTCAGCACTGCAAGAGGCGAGGAAGGCAGCCACGGAATTTTCTGACAGTCGACCCCTCGCCGTGAGCGAGAAGTTCGCGACGTTGGAGCAGTTGGACGAAAGAATGTCGAGATGCAGCGCAAAAAAGCGGGTGCATCTGTGGAAACGCGGACTATCGTGGAAGCGAGAAAACGAATGGAGAAGATCGCATACCGAATGCGAGAGTTCCTGAAATATTATAAACTCATGTATTGTTGCGTTCATCGCCGCTTTATTGGGCAAGTTTATCGAGGCATTGCGCCCGAGAATGCAGCTTTGGGAGAAAGTGCATTGTTCCCAGATTGTGGCTACCCGCAGGAATACGGGAGGTCTTGTAAGTAGGCTGAACACCAACCCATGGTAGCGGCACTTTTCGCAAGGCATCCGGCAGTTAAAATGTACTGCGGGCAAAGTGCACCCTGCGTTGACACACCAGCTGCCTTCGCGCGAAAAGATGCCTTTTTTTCATTTAACGTTGCTACAGAATCGAGTTGTAAAAATACTGTGGCCACGAGAGGCACCGTGGCCAGAATTGGCACCTAGCGGCAACGCCAGTCGCAACTTTCACAAAGCTTTGTATTAAAGTCGCAGTACGGGGTGCCAGCGGAACCCAAGCATCTTCGGCTACTCCCCCCCTCCCCCCCCCCCCCGAAATTCCCACTCGCACGGGGCCTAGATCGCCCTCAGTGCGTGTGCAACGCGCGGATCGTGGTCGACTCGATCCGGATTGAGACTAGCGTGACCGCATACCGACGCCCGATCGGTGATCGAGGCTCGCTCCGCCAGCCAACCGAACTTCGCAAACTTAATGCATTATTGGTTGACTTGACCGTCGGGAGATAGAGAGAGAAAACATTTATTTATCATGAGTTTGGGCGACTTCCTCGCAGGGTGGAGCCCTTAGTTCAGGGCCCCATTGGCTCGCGCCACTCCGCGCGCCCGCCGGATCAGCCGTCGCTGCTCTTGCGGGTCTGAGCTGGTCAGCGCAGTCTACCAGGAGGAAGGGGAAGGTGAAGGAATAGGGGAGTAGCCCGGAGGGCGTGGGCTTTGCTCCACAATAGGGACAGTATGAGGGATATTGTGTGGGGTGGAAGAGGAAGTCGGCGTTGTCCAAGCAGGTAAAGGGGAACTGAGCAGGCTCCGTCGCGGCTGGCGTGTTGAAATCGAAACGCCATTCTCCCTGCTACCGCTTAGCGCCAGTCAACGGAAATCCCCTGAATTGAATGAATGAACTTTATTCCTCTTTTAAGAGAGGGGAGGGGCCGGGGGGAGAGAGGGAGGTTTAAGTACTCCAGTCCCAGCAGGCGTCCGTCACCACATCATGTGGCTGGAAGTCCGTCTATCAGTCGTGGTAGGCCTCTGCTACCTTCTCAGCCCACCTCAGGTCTCGGTCCTGTAGGGTGGGATCGGAGTTGCCAGGGCTGTCTCCCAGAGCTCCTCGCTACTAATTATTGATTTTAACAGCCATTCCTATTCCACGACCTCAATTCAAACTGATTACCAGTTTTCCGTCGACAGAAATAGAAGTTTGCCGGTTATCTCCCGGCTTGCGACAGGATGCATAAAATAAAATTTTACGAGATTCGCAAGGATGCCGGCAGATTGCCGAAGAGTTATTTATGCCGGCACTTCCCAGCATGCGGATCCCACGCACGGCAGGAATCGGTGTAAGCGAAACTTTCTGTGCTGTTTGCAGCACTTGACGATGCCGTGATGCTTATGGCGAATGTTTAAGTTCTTCAGTGTTAAGTGCAGCACGGGAATAATGTGTTGGTACTAAATGTTACATTGCGTGCACCACTTGTGTTCCTCTACGTACTACACATAAACACACAGTGACGTGTGTTTGTTTGGGGCGTTTTTGAGCGCCGTTGTTCGTGGCCTGCAAGAAGATAAGTAGTGCCACTGCCTCACACGGGGCGTCGCATCGTGTAAGCGTTAAACGTTAAATGAATTATGGAGTTTACGTGTCAAACCCAATATCTCATTGTAAGGCACGTCGTAGTGGGGGACTCCGTATCCAACTCGACCACCTGGAATTCTCTAACGTGCACCTAAATCGAAGTACACGAACTTTTTATGCGAAGCATATTACGAGGGCTCAACCCAGCTCCTCAGGCGCGGCGGTGACCATGAAATCACGTGACACCGTGACGTCACGACAGAGGAGAAGTGGCTTTGGCTCAACTCTTGCAAGACGGGCTGGGTGGGAATCGAACCAGGGTCTCCGGAGTGTGGGACGGAGACGCTACCACTGAGCCACGAGTACAACGCTTCAAAGCGGTACAAAAGCGCCTCTAGTGAATGCGGTGTTGCCTTAGAAACGCGCTGTTTCTAAGGCGTGCGTCTCTTGCTCAGGCGCACATTTCGTTGCCGCGCCGAACGCTGCTTTGCTCGACGCTCACCGCGTCCAATGCGGGGCGCGTAGTCGCTGCCCTGTAGCCCATTGTCTTACACCCCTTGGCGGGTCGACGGGAACGCTGTCGCGTTCCACTCTTGAAGGCGAAGAAGTAATGCATGAGTTGTTTCTTCGTCTAGCCGAACCAAATATAGCCAAGCAACAGCAGTTCACCAGGCTAAACAGTGGTTCAACAACTAAAATAAAGGCTAGTGTGCTTCGCATCCTGGGCTTAACCTTACCTAAGCCACAGCCATTTTTTTGTTGCATTTCACTTCCGTTTACATGCCGGTCGGTGCCAAGAGCGAACCAGTGACCTCTAGCAACGTCGTAGTCATAAAGCTACAGCGGCGGGAACCCCCCCCCCCCCTTTTTTTTTCACAGGTGTATTTGGGTATCCTCACAATAAACCCTAGTAGTTGGCAGTCAGCGTTCGTCCTGTGTTCCTCCCTTCCGTTTATTTTGCGCTGTGTTCCCCCATGGATTCGTGCCAACTAGCTCGCATTCACACGGTTTTAAGCGTTGATTTTATAGACCGCCGCTTCCGTTTTGTCCCCTAGGTGCTGAGGGGTTTACGTCTGCATGGTCCGCGTGAGTTGTCCTCTTGACAAATCTTCAGGGAGTTTATTTTTCAAAAATAGCAGAAAAGGTTCCGTACCGTAACTCGAATTTAAATTGATTCATCGTGACCGGAACTGCCGTCGTGTCCTATATAGTAGTAGCGTCTCCTTGCATTCCTCTACCCGTTACTGCATCCTCCCTATCCTACCGTGTGTTAGGACAAAGGTAAGCTTATGCAATGCTTTTGCCGGGACTCGCGTCTAGATAGTATGTCGGCGGCGCCTAGGGAGAGAGAGAGAGAGAGAGGAGATTCTTGATGATGGGAAGGAAAGGTTGGGGTAAAGTGCAGCGCAGTAACTGTCTCTCAGCAGAGGACACCTCAACCGCGCTGCACAGGGGATAGGGAACGAAAGTAGGGGGAGAGAAAGAGCACCAGAATTTAGGGAGCTCCACAGGCCATCGTGGCGAGTCGGTGGAAAGTGTTGGAGGAGCTTCTCGTGTCGTCTTTCCTTTCAGCCACGTTCCCCCTCTGAACCACACCACCGACACTGTGTGCCAAACAACATCAGTAGTGGAAAAGTCGAAGGAAGAGGCAAAGAAAGCTTTGCTAAAAAGAAAAGCCGGCGGATGCCACGCCCTGCGAAAATTGATGTTACGCGAAGCAGTGTGCTGGTGCCCTACCAAGTTAACGAAACGACCAAGACGTAGGCGGCTGCTTCATGGCCAACATGACACGCATGCCATCGCACTCATGTCCTGACCCATCATTTATGTTCGCCATACACTATTGTCATACTATGCCAATTTTGGTACATGCCAAGGCGTAGGCGGCCGTTTCATTATCTACATGACACTCACGTCATGACCTATCACTTGTGTTCGTCATACACTCTTGTCAAACTACGCCAATTTTGGTACGTACCAAGTTAACGCAAGGACCATGAGAGTACCAAGACGTCGGCGGCTAGATAGACAAACAGGTATGGTCAAAGGGGCAAATTTTCGCCAAGAAATGCTTCGCATTGAAAAAATTCCAAGACTAGTTGATTGCACTGTTGGACTCGCGTTCTGCCTTACGAACGCAACTAGCCGTGCCTACTGTGAGCAACTGAAAGCTTACAAAACCCTGGGGTGCCACAATTATCTGAGGAGCGGCTGTTTGCAGATGTGCGAGTTCCCATCGGGCATGGAACCAAGTTGACGCGACATTTATTGAAATGCCGTTATTGTGCACTTAAATGAGCAGAGGACACAGTACATGTGTTTAGCAAAGTTAACTTTAGTATTTAAAGTTGGCCTGAGACACACGTCGCTTTCATGCAAATTATGCACGCACTATTTTTAATTCTGCAGTGCGGTGAACATCACCTTTGATATTACTAGGCTACACTGTGCTCATGTAGGTCGTGCAGGATTTTAAAGCAGATCTTTCATTGCCTCTTTTGCCACTTTCCCGCTGCTGTCATGCACGCCACGTCAGGGGGGGTTGAGAGCTTGTATATGCATGAAACGAGCGTGGTAAAGAAGGGGGGAGACGCGCGAAACTCTTTTGATCTTTGTACCGTGTAGATTGTGCATAATCCCCTCAGGAGCTCACTGTGCTTCGCCACATTAGCCTCTTGACAGCTCCAATTATCCGTAACCCCCTCAAAAACACTGCAGAAGTTGCAGCGCTTAACTTTCTACCAACGTGCAGGTCCAGCGGAAAGCTAGATGGAATGGGCGGCACGAGGGGGGGAGGGGTAGAACCGACGCTGTAGCGAAACGAGGGAAGCCCCGCTCTTCGGGCGGCTAGGGGCGAGGGAGAATAAATAAAAGGTCACGTGAGAAGGCAAGGAAGCGCTTGTACTTGACACGGTAGCGGTTGCACGGATACTGGATGAGCTGAAATTCAAGGTACGGCAGTACGCTTTCGCTATCTCTGAAAACCCTCTCAGACCCTCTCAGAGGTTCTAAAATATGGCGGACAACAACGCTTGAAAAAAAAAAAAGCTCTCCCTTTGTATTCTTTGTGCTAGCAGACAAACAGCAGTGGTGCACGCAAGCGTTCAACATCAAATTATCACTGTCACGTTGACGGAACTTTGAAGAAATTAAATATACGCCGACAGCATCACCGCTAACTATTGTCAATCAAAGCAAACAGCACAGAAAGCTTCACTTACATCTATTTTCACAGTGCGTGGGACATCCATAATTATTAGTGTGTCGTCAGTATTCAAGCGGTCAGTGTGTGTGGTCAGTTCAATGCGGCGAAAGCACTTAGCATATGTCAACGTTTTTAAAGCGAAGCTTTTTTTGCCTCCTCCTTCGACTAAAGCCCCTCCATCCACGCGCCACCACCGCTTTCTTCAGTAGCGACAACGTTTGTTGTGCGCTGCCTTTCCCCCTCACACCAAATCCGGTTCCGGTATTTCCGGTTCGGGCGTTTCCGCTTCCTGGGGTTGCGCTGCGGGAATTTCCGCTTTGACTGCTGTTCGGCAATGGTGAGACGCCCGCACGTGCTTAGCAGAGCTGTGGCAGTCACCATAAGAAGAATGCAAAGGTGAAAAGCTGTTGTATTCCGCTGAAGTAGTAGTTCGCGGTCGCTGTTTTCCAAATGCACGAAAAACGGCAGTGGTCTCCAAGCGCCCAGGCACTAGATTCCACTGTACGTTGTCCCTCGTGTCGCAACCCGCCGCAGGTTGACGCGAAGCAGCGAACACGAGCAGATCGCTTGTTGCAATAGGCGGTGGTTCTTGGATGGAATCGCATTCACAGTTTCAACCGCAGCTGGTGCAATTAAAGCCGCTCCATCGACGGGAAAGTGAACAACGCTAAAATACATAGCGTCACTTGCACTCGGAACAGGAAGCTGCAGCTACGTAAGTTCCGCTTGACGCCGGAAGCTAAGGCGGTGAGTGGGAGAGGAGCGTGGAGGAGGAGGGGCTTTACCTTCGACCATCCCACTGCTGCTGCTGCTTCGAACACCGCGTCGGGGTGTCATTGTGACGGGCGCGAGCCGGAGGAAAGGAGACCGAAAAAACTCGTTTTCACCCCACCGCGACGAATGTGCACAATGCCCTCTTTAGTTCCCTGGCCATCGCCACTTTGGCCTCTTGACAGCCGTAAGTATGCGTGACTCCCCTCAGAAGCATTGCAAAAACTGCAGCGCTTCCCTTTCTGCAGACGTGCGATGTCAGAGGGCGCGAACGTGGAACTGTAGAGAGGCAGTTTACATAGAAGCCGGGGGGAGGGGGGCGAGGTGACATCAGAAGGCAACAGCGGCTTCGGGGAAGCAGGATGGGCTTAAGATCAAGGTAGGGTAAAGTACGTTGCTACTATTTCTCAAAATAACCGCCATGCAAATATGTCAAGCGCGCAACTAAAAGAGGGCGTGCAGAAGCAGAGCGGTACTAATTAAAGCGCACCGCAGTGTCCAGGAGACACTACGGAAGCGGTCGACCGTCAAATCAACACTTCTGTGCCCGCCGCGTTAGAGTTGCAGCTGTGGCATTGCTACAGGTCGTGGATTTGATCCTAATTCGGCAAGCGCATTTTGACGGGGGCGAAATAAAAGACGCACGTGCAAGTAGGTTTGGGACACGTTAATTAATCCGAAGTCCGCCACTATGGCGTGCCTCATAATACGTGTGTGGTTTTGGCACTTACAGCCCCATAATCCAACTCAAGTGTAATACTTCTGCCACAATGCCATGCGAGGCAATGACAAAGCTCAACTCTTTCAGATGTAATAAAATATGGCGCCCAATAACACCTCAAGCGAACACCTCTGCCTGTGTGTTCTTTGTACTATGCACACAAACAGCAGTGGTGCACGCAAGGTAACGTTTAACATCAACGCACCACTCTCCTATTAGCCTAAACGTTGAAGAAATTAAGCTTTCGCCGTCAACATCACCGCTAATTATCGTAAATCAAAGTATCCAGCACGGAAAACTTCCCTTACATCGATTCTCACAATGCATGGGATCTGCGTAATCTTAAGCTCTGCGATCTTCTTGACCTTACTTCACGTACAGTCCACGTAACTCTCCGGACGCGCACAAACTTTGTACTAGACATTTTCATGAGTGAGCAAGCACTTGCGGCAGTGCGCACATAACGCAGCAACTTGCGTAATAATTTACGGGTAATTTATTAAATCTGCAGGGTGGCATCAGTGGTATATAACGGCAGTGCGTGCCACATATGCATGTGGTATGCCTCCGACGCTGCGGCAATGACACGGCGAGCAATGCTGCTGCCACTTCGATGACCGAGTTACATATGCGTGGTATGCGTACCACCGTGTTTAACAATGACACGGTTATGCACAGTAGGAGATGATAGACGAAGACACTTACCAAGCCGAGCCAGAACTGCAGCAGATGGTGTATGGAAAATGCGGCTCCAATCGCGCAATGGAATCGAGCAATCACACGCGGGAAACTCAGGATCGCTCAGGTGAAGGTTCGTGGCACCATTCCTGTTTACATCGTATGCACTCAGGTGCGACACTACCGAGCACGACGACCTGACAGGACCATGTGCGGGGAAGTGACGAGGTAACGCGGGAACGGTCTCTTCCCGCGAGAGGGCGTATGAGTGAGCGTGATTTTCATGACGTCAGAGTTTGCAGTGATTCGATCGCACATGCGAAACAGGCGCCAGCAGTCACGTTGCCTTCGAGATTGGCACAAAATACATGTAAATAAAAGCGCGCACACAAATTTTATTTTATTTTATTTTATTTTATTCAAGTGAAGCTTTATTTACCTCTTCCTGGGACCTTCTCACTGCTGCAGCTGCTGTCAAGCACACCGCTTTGTGTGTGTGCGTGAGGGGGGGGGGGGTAGGAGCGTGCGTGTACATGACGGGGTGAGTCAGGACAGGCGCCCCTAGAAACTTCTCACTCCCGCGTCGAATGTGCACAATGCTCGCTGGAGCTCCCTGGCCATCGCCACTTTAGCCTCTTGGTAGCCGTAATTATGCGTGACTCCCCTAAGAAGCATTGGAGAAACTGTAGCGCTTCCCTTTCCACTAAGGTGCGAGTCCAGAGGACACGTAGATGGAACTCTAGGAAGGAAGGAGGAAAAGAGGCAGTGCCCGTACAAGGCAGGGCTGACGTGAGAAGGCAAGGAAACCCTACTGCTACACGATGGCCTTTATGTAGAAGCTAGACAAAATCAAGTTCAAGGTATGGTACAGCACGTTGCTGCTGAAGCCCCTCCGTCCACGTGCCACTGCCGGCGGTGGCGCGTGGATGGAAGAGCTTTAGTTGCTGCTATTTCTGAATAATAAACACCAGGCAAATATGTCAAGCGCACAAACTGCGCAGGGCGTGCGAAAGCATAGCCGCATTAATTAAAGCGCGCCGCAGGTTCCAGTTGACACTGCGGAAGCGGTCGACCGTCAAATCAACGCTTCTGCGCCCGCCGCGGTAGGAAGGAAGGAAGGAAAAAGTGGAGAAGGAAAGGTAGGGAGGTTAACCAGTTTGGCTTAACCGGTTTGCGACCCTACACATGTGAGAGGGATGGGGGAGATTAAAGATGGGGAAGGGGGAGAGAGAGCACAGCACACACACATCGTCCGTTGGAGTCCATCAATCTGGCATGGTACGCGACGTCACTCTCACAGCTGCTTGTCCAATCCCGTCTCTTTCAAAAACCGAAGTAGTCCCTTTGTCGCCTTCACCTGCGATATCTTCTGTCGGCGGCATGTGAAAATCGTGTCGAGGGACAATGGTCTACTGTCAAGGCGCGCTAGAACAGATGCCAGGGACTGTCGCTGAACATTATATTCAGGACAGTCGCACAGAACATGTTCCAGCGTCTCCTCGCAAAGACAGGCATTGCAGAGACGGTAGCATTGCAGCTATGGCATTGGTAGAGGTCGCGTAGGCGATACCAACCGTGGCAGCCGCATTTCCACGGGGGCGAAATAGAAAACTCACGTGCACTTAGATTTTGGGACACCTTAAAGAACATCACGGTGTCAAAATTAACCCGGAATCTCATAATCCAGTTGCATAATAAATTCTGTTCTTTTTAGCCTTGTATACTGCGAAGTGTGTTATATTATGTTAATAAAGTATTTTTGCAGAGGTACGAGTTTTTCATGAAACCTTGCGGCAGCTCACTGCTGCCATGTGTTGTAGCTGGAGAAGGCAGTGCGTCTTTCAAACTGCCCTTTGCAACTTATTTTTCCCTGCTTTTTCGAACCTGTTCGGAGAAAAAAATTCAAACTCCTTTTGAGCCCGGCCGATCCAACATGCATCGCCGACCACTGAGTCACCAGCATGAGATCAGCGAAGCCGAAGCTATCTTGGTCTGTCCAGGCGTCTTTGTTGGTGTCGGCGGCATTATATTGCGGTGGCTGACCCGCTCCCACATTCCACGAGGTTGGAATGGTATGCCGAGTGCCTAGCTACAAGAAAGTTTTTCTTTAGGCCGCCAATTCATTTCAAATCATTTCAGTTGTCTCCTTGCCCTACCGTGTCGCATGAAGACCCTCCTCAGCATTCATTATTCCCTCTGCGCAACGATGCAACGTGCGCCGGCAAAGCAGCCTTTCATTCCGCGCACGCTTCAGCCTTCTCCTCCCTTAAACAAACCAGTGCTGTTACCGGCCGGAACTGGTCGGCCATCAAGACATGCAGCTTGTCGAGCAGTCACGCGATTCGTAAATGGAAATAATGGAGCCACTACAGGAATGTATTTTCTTTTAAACCTCCTTGCCCTTCCCTGCTAATTACCTCCTTTACTTAAGGGCTGTTCGTGCTCCGTGCTACACCCCATGCCGATCCCATGTGCCACGCTAAGCCAGATAGTCGTAGAAGACTGAAACCTTTGTCCCTCCTGTTGCCCTGCATCGTGGACAAAAGAAAAAAAAGAAATGCAGCTCGCTAAGGCACAAATTGAGTCCCGAGCTTTCATTGTCGTTCACATCAGTGGCGCTTACATGAACGCATCCCCGTCGTCTTCGTCTGAAGGCGAACCGCGTGATGCGACAGGAGAGAGTAGGTAATGAAGGGGCGAACTCGTCTGTCGGGTCGCATGGCTGTCGCCCTGGTGTCTGCCCCATTCACTGGAGGAATGCAAATATCCGAAAACGGGCTCCGTTTCTTCTTCTTGGCCGAGGACTACTTTCCAATACTGTCAAATTTGTGCATGCGCGTCTACCGTAATAACCCGCGTATGATGCAGAATTTAATGCGAGGTGATATTTGGGGACACCAAAACTCAAAACTAATAGAATTTTGATTGGCACATATAGAAGGAGAGAGAAAAAGTAAAAAAAGAAGGTGAACTGCAACGGGAACGAGAAACGTATTACATGATTAAAAAATAAAATGAAAAAGAATGTGAGGGAAACAACACTGAAAGCATTCGGGCAAAGCATTTCGTTTGATGACGATTCGCACTTTACTATCCTATCAGAGTATCCTATCACCGCATGTTGATAGTGCTTCTAGCAAACCGACACTATATGAACCGCACTATTTGCTGTCGTTGTCCCCATTTTGCTTGCTAAACATCAGAAAACTCAGCACCGTATGAGTATTCACATATATATCTGGCAAGCATGTGCTTCCAACATGGCGGACGTTGAGATGATCGCGTCTCTGTCGAAAGGTGCACATTTTGGAGAAGAGCGGAATTCGAAGGGAAACCATAAGAATTAGGTTTTGCCGAACAAATATAAGGTATATGAATGCACTCGCATTTAAGCGATTAAATGCTTAAAATTACAATAACTGTAAAAAGCAGCCCTTCGCATAGCTTCTGCACGCTCTGCGTAGTTTGTCCGCTTGACATATTTGCATGGTGTTTATTTTTCAGAAATAGCAGCAACCTACTGCACCTTAGCTTGAACTTAAGCTTATCCAGTTTCTCCGAACCACTGTCCTGTAGCGGTAAGGTTTCGTTGCCCTCGCTCGTCAACCCTCCCCCCCCCCCCCCCTCCTTTGCACGGAAACTGCCTCTTCTCGTCCCTTTCTCTCTACAGCTCTTTGTACGTCCCCTCCGGGTTCGCACCTTACTACAAAAGGAAGCCCTGCAGTTCCTCAAATGCTTCTGGAGGGAGTCACGGATAATTACAGCTGTCAGCAGGCAAATGTGGGGAGACCCAGGGAGCTCCAGAGGGCATTGTGCACATACCACGCGTGTGGTATGAAAAGGAATTTCTCCCGTCACCTCCCTGACACACGGGCAAAACTAGTCCTTTCCAGTAAACCCCTTTTGCTGCTCTGAAGGACCCTTTGCAGAAAGGAGTTGCGCCGATGACACACGGCACCGCACTGAACTTCTTTAGGTAGTTCCTCAGATGAACGCCGCAAGGAAAATAGCGCTGGCTGTTAAAGCCACAAGAGAGAAAACATTCTTAAAAAGCTGCGTATTTAATTACACTTAGCTACTGTAGAACCTAAAAATATATTTTTTTCATTGTTGATGGCTAATAATGCTTATAGTCGTTAATTTTATTCGCGTTTTTGCATTGTTAGCAGCCATTAAACTTGGTCGAGCAACTATGTGCAGCCGGTGTTTTGCTGTGCGTGCTGTTTATTCTGGTGATGCCCACGTTTCTGTCGTCCTTTTTCACGTCTTTGTCGTCCCTTCCTTCATGTGCGCAGGCGTAACGCGTTTTATTAGTAAGTTTATTTTCGACCATCACGTCATACATGATGATGCAGGGGGACCGAAGTAAAAGCTGTCTTTCAACAGCTTTACAGAGCAACGGCCCCCCTTATTTGGCAGTAGCATACAAAGTCATAAAAAAGAAGATACACAAAAAGAAACACTGCCCACGGCGGTCACATTACACCACATAGCAATATATAAACATATTACATAAAGGCTGCATCTGGTACATAACTTAAAAAAAGAATTAAGTCATGCTCACATGGCAAATAAAGAAATGAAGGCTTTTAATGGTTTACACAATGCAATGACATGGCAAAGGCACTTTAATAGAAAAAAAAAACAGGAATAACACCGAGTAACACCATACTTCTGTAAAGCGATTCGAGTTTCGTTGCATAAAGAAATAACAAGAAAAAGTTTAGGAAAGAAAGTAAGCCAAGAGTGTCCGAAATGTGGCATTTTGAAGTATTATATCCTGTCTCAATAGGTCATTAAGAAGTTGTGGAAGCCGGTGTTCTAACGTTTGTAGCCCATATGTTGTTCGAAATGTTTTAATTTCCCACATATCCTTATTTCTTGTGTTGTAGCTTTGTTCACGCCTTGTCAGGCCTGAAAGAGCTTGAATAAAAGATGTTTTGCTTAAATGTTCTTGTTTAAGTGTTCGGCTGAGGCGATAGTCGTAGATTTTTGTTACTGGAACTATTTTGTGTTCTAAAAATACTTCTCTTGTATGATGCAACGTCGGTAATTTCTTAACAATCCGCATTGCTTTTTTTTGTAATACAAGTAATTTGTTCAGGTTTGCCTGTGTTGTAGTTGCCCAGATAAGGCTACAATAGTTAAGGCGAGAATTAAATAAAGAGTAATAAACTAACATCATAACACAAGAGGGTAATATTTCACGGTTGCGATAGAGCAGACCAATTATTTGTGATAATTTGGAAGTAATGTGGGCCACATGATCGTCCCAGGACATCTGCTGGTTAAACACAACGCCCAGAGTTTTAAACTGGGGTACTATTTCTAGCGGACAAGATCTGAAGTATATTTCTTTTGTCAGAGTAACTTGTTTATTCTTGGCCCTAAAAACAACTGCTTTTGTTTTGCTCACATTAATTTGCAATTCAATATGTTATTCCAACTGTGGTTTCTTCCGGGTATTTCCCGCGGGCGCTGATTGTGCAGTCTCCATCTCGTGACGTGAACACACCACATGCGCGCAGCAAGCAAAGACGACACTGCCGGAATTCAACATGGCGGCACTAGCGACGTTATGCGAGCGTTTGAGGGTGTAGCTAGAGGAAATCTTCACTATTCGACAAATTGTATTACTGCTAACAATTAAAATATTTTCGCAAGGTAAAAAAAAAATACCTATGGGCACCGTAGTTGTGTGGCAGGTTTCCTTCTATTGACGAGTTGTGCACGCTGTGTGCGAGAGTAACTCCTTTTCCGCTCGAAAAGTAGTTGCGCGATCTTTTTTCCCGAAAAGGAACTTTGCCGTAAAAGAGATACTACTTTGTCGTGTGTCATTGCACTTGAACGCCTTCCGGTAGATGTCCCTTACCTAAAGGACTTTAGAGTGCCCGTGTGTCAGGGGTAATAATAATAACTCGCTTCTGCCATGCATACAGGCGCTCTGAATCAACCCCCGACGTGGTGTGCCGGACAGCAGCAGCCACAGGAGCAGTGGGAAAGTTGAAGGAAGAGAACGTGACGACAACAACATCAAAGCATTCCAGGAAAGCATTTGGTTTGATGGCGAATCGCACGTTAGTCATCGTCAGCGCTGTCAGAAAAGAGTATCGCGTCGACGAAGGATGCTAGTGTCTTAGCCAACCGGAGCTAAGTAAACCGTATTATAAGCGGATTTCTACGGTATTTATTTCCGTGATTGTCCACTTTTCTTGCAGCACACTTCGTTTGATCAGCAACTAGATCAGCAACGTGTCGGTATTCGCATAGATATATGACGAGGCTGTGCTTCCAACATGGCGGACATTGCGATGATCGTTTCTCTGTCGAAAGGTGCACATTTTGGAGAAGAGCTGAATTCGAAGAGAAAGCATCAGAATTAGGCTTTACCGAACAAATATAAGGTATATGAATGCACCCGCATTTAAGCGATTAAATGTGTAAAATTACATTAACTGTAAAACACAGCCATTCGCATAACTGGCACGGAAGAATATGCGGCAATTTTTTTGCGAAGAATGAAATTATCACGCATACGTCTCAGTAAATTGACAAAATATTTTCGGTGACGCGCCAAATTCTGTTCTTGCCTGCCCTTTTTTTACCCAGCGTCGCGTCTGGTTCCCTTCAGCGTCAGTCGAGGGCTGTCAAACTCGGCATACTTTGCCACGCTGTATTACGAGTTAGGAATCAGCTTAAAATGTGCCAAGTGAAGTTTGCGCTTTTACAATCAAACGAGGCAGCGACCTGACCGGAAGAGCGACTATAGAGGCATAACCAATAACCGGCGTTGTGCGTTGGTTTTTTTCTTCATTTTTGCGTTTCCTGCATCAGGAAACAGCGGAAGCCCCGTTTGAGCCACCATAGTTGAAGGTCATATCATAAGAACCCAACGAACACTGACACCAAGGACAACATGGGGGAAATTACTTGTGCTTAATCAATGAAACAAGCGATAGATTAATGGAAATAAAAGTGGATGAAAAAACAACTTGCCGTAGGTGGGAACCGAACCCGCAACCTTCGCATTCGTTCGGTTCCCACCTGCGGTGAGTTGTCTCTTCATCCACTTTTTTCCATTAATCTAGCGTTTCTTTCATTTATTAAGCACAAGTAATTTCCCCTATGTTGTCCTTGGTGTCAGTGTTTGTTGTCTTTTTATATGACCAACAAAAATCGGGCCCCTCGGCTAACCCCCTCCTCATAGTTGAAGGTCGGAGCACAGCAGATTGGGAAGAGGGCAGCCTCCATCAATGAAAACGTTCCGCCGGCAGTTGCCGATACTGAGAAGCGTTTCTTGTGGACAAATTGGATGGCGGACATGCTGACAAACATCTGGGAGGACCATTTGTCGCCAGTACTCTCTCACATACATAACGCGCCCGTCTTCAACTCAATGACAGGGTTGTTCAACAATGCGGCCGGCGGGACCTCTGTCACTTCAAGGCAGCTGCGCCGTGCACAAGATCGAAAATTTGGGGCAACAGTGCAGGTAAAGGATAATTCGCGCGTGCCCGGGTGTTTCTCACGCTGGACATTGGTATGCGCTGTACGGCTTGTGTGCAACAATCCTAGTGCAATGGTTGGCCTCGTGGTGTTTGATATGTTCACTACGTGCCGTCGTCCTGACAGTGCCGCATTATCGACGTAGTATACTTTGAACGCATATTATAGTGAATGCTACAGTCATTCTACAATATTCGTAAAGGCCACCTTGAAGTAGCCAGGATGTTTAGCTTCTGCCGTCAATAGAACAGTGCCATATTAGCCACACCGCTTACACAACGACCATTTATATTGCTGTTCAAGTTCTATAGAAGACCAGTGCTTGGACGAGATACGCAAAGGATAACAATAGACACAATGTGCTGTTCTCATTCTTCTCGTGTATCTCGCCTAAGCGCTGGCCTTGCCGACTTTGAACCATGCTGCCCGAACGGGCCAAGTTTCTACCCTATAAATTTTGCATCACCGCGCAAACAAACGTCGCTTGAGTGAAACTTCGCAGTGAACATTTCAGGAAGCTAGGTCGTTGACAAACGCTGTGGACATTCAACCTTCTCATTTGCTGGCCCCTTGTTAGGTAAAACACGTGAACGGTCTAATAGAACGCATTCTGTTTGAACGCTTCAGTTTCAGACGTTAAGTGCAAGGAAGGACAGTAGTAATAGTTGTTGAATGTTACAACATCGTTGGCAAGCACTGCTTACGAACCACGTTTCTCGTACCTGTCGACTCATCAATTGTTAAACAGGGTAATAATAGTAATAAAAGAATCTCTGCGAGAACTTTTGAATTCAGAGCTTTGTTTGCCATTTTGCATCGGTGCTTTTTTGTCTCGCCTTGTTTTGAGACAAAAGAGACAGACGACCACTGGGTCAGCTACCCGTGAGCCGCCTTCATAGATTTGTTCCCACTTTTGCTACAAATGACCTGAGCCTCGTGGAAGAGAGCTTGCAGATGAGAGAACTGTTATGTGATGTTGGAACGCTTCAGCAAATTCTTATGTATCATGATAAACGCATGATGGCTCTAAATATATGTAGTGCTGCAAGGCAATGTCTGCAGCATATACATGCTTTTTTTGTGTTATTGATGAGCGCATCTATACAGCTCAGGGAAAACAATGACAGGAAGTTGGTTTTTCGTAAAAGCGCAGGTGAGAATAAACATAGAAGGCGACCGGACAGGCGCCGCCTTCAAATTAATCTTTATTGCATATATGAAAATAACTTTTTAACAGACGTCAGTAAACCAAGCAATTCTACACAAGCGGCAGCGTAGCGCCCACAATAACTAAAGCAAAACATTAAAAAAAAACTGGCGCTGTCGGAGTGGCATTGAAAACAGATTTTCAAAAAAAACGATAATTCACTGCTTAGTAAGGTTATTGTGAGCCATCCTTCGACAACTTTGTCATGCCTGAAAGAAAACAAGTTGTATGTTTTCCACCATAATATTCTATAGAATTTATGGGCTCTAAACGTGCAAACCCTATGAGCAACAAGTCAATGCGTCAGCGCCGGGAACATGTTGGTGCTAACTGAAGAGGTACTATATCTAAAATTATATGACGCTTCTTATCTTATCCGTTCAGGGTGACATTGTCACAGAGCCTTAGTATGGGGATGAAGTGATTGCCTGTTGCTATGATGCATGGGCCGACACAGCCCACAGCGTTGCTAGGGAAGATTATTCGGAAGTCTTGCCAGCGATATCTCAAGCTACTCGTGAACAAGGGACGCGTGGAACTCGCGTACAAGGAAGGTGTGGCAATGCCGACAAGAAGTAGCCGCACGCACCTGTCGTTGACGGGGTGGCGCAACCGATTCAAGTTGACTCCAAACGGGCCAATAAAATGGCAAAGAAAGCATGGGCGAAGAAGGCGCTACAGCAGGAGGAACAGTCAAATGACCTCCACAGAAACTTGGTGCCCATTTCTTGAAAACCATTGTCGTGATTTGCCACGAATAAAGAACAGAAAAGTGGTTTTCTTATACTTTGCTGTCTCACAAAGTTTACTGCTTGCGCACGTACAACTAGTTCGTGCACACAGGAAATGTAGTTTTCTTTGGCTCTGAGAGCATTTGCCTGCTAGGCCATATGGCTTGGGAGATTAGCAGTGCCTTAGTTTTCATGAACTGAAAGTCTGCCCTTCTTATGGCAATCTCTTCGTTAACCGTAAACGCAATTAGTCATGCATGGGAACCTACTTTGCAGTATTCAACTGTTGCAGTCGATTGCAGGCGCACACCACGCAAAGCTCTTTATATCCATGTCACTGGTCTTGCACTATTGACAAACAGTGCGATATGGTACAATTCAGTGCGCCGTATTGAACAGTGCTATTCCGGAGAGAGCTAAGCGTGCTGTGCAGTTTGAATGCCGACAACACTGCATTAAATTGCTGGTGGGTTACCAGATTATCAACTGCATACAAGAATACAGCACTTGCGATATTTTAAATGGGCACTCGATTCACATGGGAACGTACATTCAGTCATTTGGCACGTCAGGAGCAGCAGTAGCAAAAACAGTCGATATGTCAGCTTTCAAAGTTCATTCAACTGTAACATAGCCAGACCGACTAAACGGAATCGCGGCCTTGAATGGACACTGAATGCACATCTTTAGACGCCCAGGTTTCTAGCTAAACATCCTGGCTACCTCAAAGTACACTTTACGAATATTGCAGTGTGACTGTAGCATTCACCATTATATGTGTTCAAAATATACTACGTCGATAATGCGGCACTGTCAGGACGACGGCACGTAGTGAACATATCAAACACCACGAGGCCAACCATTGCACTAGGATTGTTGCACACAAGCCGTACAGCGCATACCAATGTCCAGCGTGAGAAACACCCGGGCACGCGCGAATTATCCTTTACCTGCACTGTTGCCCCAAAGTTTCGAACTTGTGGCGCAGCTGCGTTGAAGTGACAGAGGTCCCGCCGGCCGCATTGTTGAACAACTCTGTTATTGAGTTGAAGACGGGCGCGTTATGTATGTGAGAGAGTACTGGCGACAAATGGTCCTCCCAGATGTTTGTCAGCATGTCCGCCATCCAATTCGTCCACAAGAAACGCTTCTCAGTATCGGCAACTGCCGGCGGAACGTTTTCATTGATGGAGGCTGCCTTCTTCCCAATTCGCTGTGCTCCGACCTTCAACAACGGCGAATCATACGAGTCTTCCGCTGTTTTCTTATTGGGGGAACACAATAATGAAAAAAAAACAAAGCACAACGCCGGTAATTGGTTATGCCTCTATAGTCGTTCTTCTTGTCATGTCGCTACCTCGATCGTTTGCTTGTACAAGCGCAAACTTCACTTTGGACTTTTTAAGCTGATTCCTAACTCGTAATATAGCGTGGCAAAGTTTGCCGCGTTTGACAGCCCTCGACTGACACTGAAGGGAACCAGACGCGACGCTGGGTAAAAAAAAGGGCAGGCAAGAACAGAATTTGGCGCGTCACCGAAAATCTATTGTCAATGTACTCAGACGTATGTGTGATAATTTCATTCTTCGCGAAAAATTCCGCATATTCTTCCGTGCCAGCTATGCGAAGGGCTGCGTTTTACAGTTATTGTAATTTCACGCATTTAACCGCTTAAATGCGGGTGCATTCATATACCTTATATTTGTTCGGTAAAGCGTAATTTTAAAGGTTTCTCTTCGAATTGCGCTCTTCTCCAAAATGTGCACAGAGACGCGATCATCTCACCGTCCGCCATGTCACCATCTCACCATCCGCATATATCTATGCGAATACTGACGCTGCTGATGTAGTTTGCGCGCCGGAAAAATAAAGATGGCGGCTACGCCCGAAGCGACTGCCGTCCGCCTCGAACCTGTCAAGTCGTCGTCGTCCGCTCTGTGGCCCGTAACTTGCAAACTGAGGATTGTATTTGGTTTAAATTTGTGTCCAGGCGCTTCGACAGCAATGTATTCGTGATGAGTGGACACCGTTTCCGAAAGCGATACTCAGATTCTCGGCGTGTAGGCTTAGAGTGGCTGTATTGGCTGAACATGGCCTCGAAGATGTAGCGGCGGCCCGGGCGGATCTCAGTGGCCGTAAGTTAATATATTTGCTTGTTTTTACTCACTCTAGAAGGCGCCATCGGTGTAGCAAAGACTTTGTCATAGGTATTTCCACTCTGAATGAAAATGGAGATCGAAAGGAAATGACGGTTGGCCGCAAAGGCTGTTGTTTTGTCCGAATTGGACACGCATGGTGTCAGCAGCGATAAAGCTGTTTTAGAAAGATCCCAAAGCAGCGCTTGTTGCTAGACTGTAGAGCATGCTAGGCTAAATCCGCAGCATTCGACCCCCAATATCCGGATGCGAAAAATAGCTCAGCATTTTCCGTCCGTGGGTACAGTGGCTAGCCACTGTACCATAGTGCACTAGAATAATGTCCTAGTGGCGCGAGCAAGAGGGAGAGGCAATGGGACGGTTGAAGCAAATGCCAGTAGCCGCCGCCGGTGGCGCTGCTGAGCCTTTTTCTAGCTGCCGGTGCGCGGTCGGGCTGGCCCAGACACGCTCTGCGGCTGTTTGCTCCGTGTGTTTTCCGAGCCGTGTTACGTTCAACGTGGTCATTCTGGTGATAAACAATAGATGTTTTGAAAAAGAAGGCGTCTCTCTGCATGTACTGCACCACAGGAGGCACGATGCCTAAAAGAAAGACGGACTCGCATTGCTACGCTCCGGGCTGCCACAGGTCATCCGGGTGCTCCGAAAGCGACATCTTTTTTTTATTGTTCGTTTTAAAGACGGGCTGCGAAGCCTGCCTGAACTTGCTACTGATCACCAAAGAGGCAGCAGGAAATTTGAGGCTTGCAAAGTTTACCCATATGAAAGACAACGGTGGTTTGTTATATCCTGCCTCCCCTCTGTACCAGTTTGTGGTCAACTTGGAGAAAGACTGCACAACTTGTTTTAGTCTTCTTGAGTTCCACGAAGACAGTGTTTTAGATGTTTTAGATGTTGTTAAAGCAAGGCGGCAGCATCAGCTTGGCTGCCTTGATCACTGCAAATCTATGACAGCACAACTCACTGCCTTCTACCAGGCAACATTTCTTCACAAAGAGCGTGAATAAGTGTAATGAAAGAAGGCGCCAGGCATCGAAATATATTAAGCTCAGTCGATGTACCTAGAACTCCATGCTACAAGGTGTTTTTGGCTGTGTTTTAACACTAGTAGTTATATATACTGTGACTAGATGCTCGGTGTCTAGGGAAAGTGCACTTCAGGGTTCCTTTATAGCGGTGCCATTTTCATTGTGAATAAAAAAAAGCACTCAACTGGCTTTCTTCCAAGAGTCGCTCTACCAGTATGTGCTGAAGATGCGGCGGACGGCGCATTTCTTAGGAGCTCATATTGAGTTTGTATGTGCCCCCCCCCCCCCCCCCCCCCGCGCAATTGCATAGCCAAAAATAAATTCCGGGGTTTAATGCTCAAAGCACACTACAATCTAATTATTACGCATGCAGTAAAGGGGGCAGAGACAGAGACAAAGACGGCAATATCATTACTAATATGGATGAGATAGTTCAAGTGGCTGAGGAGTTCTATAGAGATTTATACAGTACCAGCGGCACCCAGGACGATAATGGAAGAGAGAATAGTCTTGAGGAATTCGAAATCCCACAGGTAACGCCTGAAGAAGTAAAGAAAGCCTTGGGAGCTATGCAAAGGGGGAAGGCAGCTGGGGAGGATCAGGTAACAGCAGATTTGTTGAAGGATGGTGGGCATATTGTTCTAGAGAAACTGGCCACCCTGTATACGCAATGCCTCATGACCTCGAGCGTACCGGAATCTTGGAAGAATGCTAACAATATCGTAATCCATAAGAAAGGGGACGCCAAAGACTTGAAAAATTATAGACCGATCAGCTTACTGTCAATTGCGTACAAACTATTTACTAAGGTAATCGTAAATAGAATCAGGAACACCTTAGACTTCTGTCAAGCAAAGGACCAGGCAGGATTCCGTAAAGGCTACTCAACAATAGACCACATTCACACTGTCAATCAGGTGATAGAGAAATGTGCGGAATATAACCAACCCCTATATATAGCTTTCATTGATTACGAGAAAGCGTTTGATTCTGTCGAAACTTCAGCAGTCGTGGAGGCATTACGGAATCACGGTGTAGACGAGCCGTATGTAAAAATACTGAAGGATATATAGAGCAGCTCCACAGCCACCGTAGTCCTCCATAAAGAAAGCAACAAAATCCCAATAAAGAAAGGCGTCAGGCAGGGAGATACGATCTCTCCAATGCTATTCACAGCGTGTTTACAGGAGGTATTCAGAGACCTGGATTGGGAAGAATTGTGGATAAAAGTTAATGGAGAATACCTTAGTAACTTGCGATTCGCTGATGATTTTGCCTTGCTTAGTAACTTAGGGGACCAATTGCAATGCATGCTCACTGACCTGGAGAGGCAAAGCAGAAGAGTGGGTCTAAAAATTAATCTGCAGAAAACTAAAGTAATGTTCAACAGTCTCGGAAGAGAACAGCAATTTACAATATGTAGCGAGGCACTGCAAGTGGTAAGGGAATAATCTACTTAGGGCAGGTAGTGACGTCGGATCCGGATCATGAGACGGAAATAATCAGAAGAATAAGAATGGGCTGGGGTGCGTTTCGCAGGCATTCTCAGATCATGAACAGCAAGTTGCCATTATCCCTCAAGAGAAAAGCGTATAGTAGCTGTGTCTTACCAGTACTCACCTACGGGGCAGAAACCTGGAGGCTTACGAAAAGGGTTCTACTTAAATTGAGGACGACGCAACGATATGGAAAGAAGAATGATGGGTGTAACGTTAAGGGATAAGAAAAGAGCAGATTGGGTGAGGGAACAAACGCGAGTTAATGAAATCTTAGTTGAAATCAAGAAAAAGAAATGGGCATCGGCAGGACATGTAATGAGGAGGGAAGATAACCGATGGTCATTAAGGGTTACGGACTGGATTCCAAGGGAAGAGAAGCGTAGCAGGAGGCGGCAGAAAGTTAGGTGGACGGATGAGATTAAGAAGTTGGCAGGGACGCCATGGCCACAATTAGTAGATGACCGGGGTTGTTGGAGAAGTATGAGAGAGGCCTTTGCCCTGCAGTGGGCGTAACCAGGCTGATGATGGTGATGAAAGAAGGGAGGGGCACTTTAATAATTCTGACCAAGTGGGGTTTTATAACCGGCAACAACAGAAATATTTTTGCATTTTGCCAGCATGAAAAGGCAGCCAACGAGACCGTTATTTAATTCAGCGCCCTTGTGCTTACAGCGTCACGCCGAAGTCGCTATGCACTTTCGTGTCATTCATGATAAGCACGCGACTTGAATGGTGTAAATATAGCTGCATAGAAGCAAAACAGGCTCAGATATACTGGCTTTCAAGCAGTAGATGAGCAAAAATAAGCTCGGTGAATTGCCAGCTGGCACGGCGATGCCACGAGCGTAATCGAAGCGCCGGACTTCGCAAGCAGACGAAGTTGGTCAATGCTACAGTATCGATGTGGCCTTCAAGAACTTCCTTTACACAATACTTTGTTGAATACAATCCTTGTCTGTCATAATGAAAGAATCATGTCCGTAAGAAACGCTTAGAAACGCGGACCGCCTCAAAAGTAGCGATTATGAGAGCAGCAGGTCTGCTAGAAAAGGTCGCAGTGGCGACACCTGGTGGCGTCAACGGAAAGGGGGCACGCACGCTTCTTCCCGGTCGTGTCACTAGGACATTCTAGTACACTATACACTGTACCGTGGGGGTCGTGGACGACGTGCGGACGGCACAAATCCGTGACGCGTAGTCACGTGATGCGCAGTCCGTCGCGAAAAAGACGGATTTCGTCCGTCTTTATTATGGTCTTTGTTGTTATTAGGAAGCAAAGTATGCTGCAAGAAAAACGAACAACTACGGAAATAAATAGCGCAGAAATCCGCTTATGATAAGGTTTATCTAGATCCGGTTGCCTATGCGATACTCTTTTCTAACAGCGCTGACGACGACTAACGTGCGATTCGTCATCAAACCAATTGCTTTCCTCGAATGCTTTTAATGTTGTCGTCACATTCTTTCCTTAAAGCGAAGCTTTCTTTGCCTCTTCCTTCAACTTTCCCACTGCTGCTACTGCTGTCCGGCACACCGCGTCGGGGGTTGATTCAGAGCGCCTGTATGCATGGCAGAAACGTGCCAGATAGGAAAGGCGACGCTAGAAACTTCTTATCACCCCCGCATCGAATGCGCACAATGCCCTCTGGAGCTCCCTGGGCCTCGCCACATTTGCCTCCTGATAGCTGTAATTATCCGTGACTCCCCCCAGAAGCATTTGAGAAACTGCAGGGCTTCCTTTTGTACTAAGGTGCGAGCCCGGAGGGGACGTACATAGAGCTGTAAATAGAAAGGGAGGAGAAGAAGCAGTTCCCGTGCATAGAGGGGGCGGGGGGGGGGGGGGGGGGGGTTACGATAGAGGGCAACGAAACCCTACTACTACAGGGCAGCGGTTCGGGGAAACCGGATAAGCTTAAGTTCAAGCTAAGGGGCAGTACGTTGCTGCTATTTCTGAAAAATAAACACCATGCAAATATGTCAAGCGGACAAACTACGCAGGGCGTGCAGAAGCACAGCCGCATTCAAGCGCACCGCAAAGTCCAGGCGACACTACGACACTACGGAAGCGGTCGACCGTCAAATCAAACCTTCTGTGCGCGCCACGGTAGCTTTGCAGCTATGGCATTGCTAGAGGTCGCGCATTTCATCCCAATCGCAGCAGCCGCATTTCGACGGAGGCGAAATAGAAAACGCACGTGCAATCTGCATAATTTTTACTGCATCTATCATTCTCATTGCAGTTCGCTTTCTTTTTAACTTTTTCTCACTCCTGCTATATGCGCCAATTATAACCTCTTGTTTTCGAATTTTGCTGTCCCCAAACATTACTTCGTAATAATTTCGGGTACATATCGAGGAGGTTTTCACGGTAGACGCGTCTACAGGAACTTGGCATTAGTCAAAAGCAGCCCTCGTCCAAAGAAAAACCGCAAACTGTTTTCGGAGAAGAAAAGCTTGTTCTTTCGCCTTGAAGTTGATCAAGTCTCTTCAATGTCATTATCGGCGTTGATGATACAGGAGGGAGGCCGGAAGTAACAAACTCAGCGATTCCTTGATGCACGGGTCGGTCTAATTTCTGTCGCAGCGTTACGGCATAACTTGTCCACCGAACCGGTCTCATAGACTATATACTGGAAGTGACACGAACGCCGCAAATTTACAAGCGCTCCGTGAAAGGAGTGTTTTTGTCGAATAATACGCTATCACTACGCTGACCTCTGTGAGCTTTCCACGACTGGGCTGTTCTTATTGGGAATCACTAGCATCACCTCCTTGCAGGTCATAGATAGTGTGAAAAGCCCTTGCCATTTGCGGGTTCATAACCGTGGGCATTTAGACCTGACAAAAAAGCGCGCGATGTCATTGCGCCTTACTTGTAGTGATGGTGTCATGGCTTCCCAAATCATGGGTAGGGACTAGGCATCAGTAGTTAATTACCCCTGCACTCTAGCGCCCCACGCGCAGGCAATAACCGCGCGGAGAGACAGAGCCGAGAAACTGCTTCTATAGATTAGTGTGCCACGCCGCCTAGTCGGCACGTTTTGAGAGACGACAGCTTAACAGGAAATTAGCATTCCTCCAGTAAATGGAGAAGACAAGAGGGCCGCAGCCATGTGACCCAAGAGACGACATCACTCCTTTGACTATCTGCCCTCTTGTGTCGCATCAATGCGATTCGCCTTCAAACGAAGGCGGAGCGCCGCGAACGTGCTCCTGCAAACGCCGTTGATGTGAATGACGATGGAAGTCCAGGAGTCAATTTCTCCATTGAGCAACGTTCTTTTGTCCGCGGTGCACGGCAACACGAGGGACAAAGGTTTCAGTCTTCTGCGGCCATCTGGTTTATCGTAGTACATGGGATCGGCTTGCCGTATAATACAAAGCCCGAACATTCTTAAAATAATGTGGGTAAGTAGCAGGGAGGGGCAAGGCGGTCTAAAAGAAAATGCATTCCTGTAATGGCGCCAGTACTTGCACTTACCAGCCACGGCCAGGAACAGCATTCGTTTGTCTAAGGGAGGGGGATGCTGAAGCACACGCGGAATGAAAGGTTGCTGTGCCGGTGCACGGTTTATTGTTCCGCATACGGACTGTTTCGTGTCAGATGACGACGCTGAAGAGCGTCGTCATCTGACACGAAAGGACCAGGAGACGACTGAAGTGATGCAAAAGAAATGACGGCATAACAACAACTTTCTTTTACCTAAGCAGGCAGCATGCTATTCCAACCTCGTAAAATGTAGGAGCGGGCCAGGCAGCGCAAAACAATGCCACCGAGACCACTAAAGACGCCTGGACAGTTCGAAATAGCTTCGGCCTCGCTGATAATATGCTGGTGACGTAGTGGTCCGCCCTGCATGGTGGCTCGGTCGGGCTCAAGGGGAGTTTGAAAAGCATTTTTTCCCAAAACGCTGGACAAAGCAGGAAAGATGCAAATGCTGTTGAAAGACACCCTGGCTCCTTGGGCTACAAAACTTAGCAGTGGGGATCTTCCACGCGGTTTTTGGAAAAATACATCAATTTAAAAAACTAGAAGATAGACATAACATAACATACTTCGCATAGACTAAAAAGAATAGATGCAAAATATTGCATGTTAATGGAATTTCCCATATCGCAGAGCTTAATACAGGCGCGAAATAAGCTAATACAGCAATAAGAATTACTCCGAGAATCAAAGAAACGTACTGGTGCAAACAAAATCATTAAGATGAAGTAATGCTTATTAATCAATGCTAAATACCATATTTATTTGGCATGCTCAATTGACAATATGACACAGGCTCCACGTTGGAGGTCATTTAGCTGTTCATACAGCTGCGGCGGCTGCAAACGACAGAGCAGTCGTAACGGCTGTATGATAACGATCGCGCAGGTGGCGTTTGTGATGAGAGAGAGAGAAAGCAAGGACAGGAAAGGTAGGGATGTCAACCAGAAGAGTATCCGGTTTGCTACCCGACACTGGGGGTGGGGGAAAGGGGAATAGAAAGAAGAAGAAAGGGAGAAAGTAAGCACAGAGTACGTGTGGGAGGGACACTATGCACAGGGACACTATAAACGGTCTCTTAAACCGGTGTACCTCAAGTATTGCAGTAATGCACGATTACTGCAATACTTGAGGTACACCGGTGATGAATGATTCCTTGCAACAGGCAGCTGAGAGTACTTCGGTAGTTGTGCGTGAGCTCACTTTTTCAGCGTCGCTGTCGTCAAGATTCGCAAGCATTTGCGAATGGCGCCATGGCGCCATCGCACCTCAGCGAATCAGAATCCGCGTCAGAACTTCCAGTGTACTGTAAGTTCTGACGTCACGAATGACAAGATCACTCATGAATGCGCACTCTCGCGGGTAGGGACCATTCCCGCGTTTCCTCGCCACTTCCCAGCACGTGGTACCTGCTGTCAAGTCGTCGTGCTCGGCAGTGTGCACTGCCGAAAGCACGCTGCCGTGGCACTTTCAGCTTCCGACTCGAAGACTGACGTCCCTTCGGACATGTAGGAAACTACTCCTTCCTTGTTTGCACTGTAAAGGGGCTTGGTGCGGCTGTTCCGAATTTTCAGATAACCTCTATGATTCTACGTATGTGGGGTCTCCAATTTCGGAGACTACCTCATAGGCAGTTCTAGCTTTTGTATCCCATTCGGCTAGTAAAGTTAAATTAAATTATGGGGCTTTACGTGCTAAAACCACTTTCTGATTAAGAGGCACGCCGTAGTGGAGGACTCCGGAAATTTCGACCACCAGGGGTTCTTTAACGTGCCCCTAAATCTAAGTACACGGGTGTTTTCGCATTTCGCCCCCATCGAAATGCGGCCGCAGTGGCCGGGATTCGATACCGCGACCTCGTGCTCAGCAGCCTAACACCATAGCCACTGAGCAACCACGGCGGGATATTCGGCTAGTATTCGGCGGGTTATTCGGCTGGTGCGACAAGTTCCTCAGATTTTAAAGCTGTCTCAGCTGCAACTGCGTCCGTAAAACCATAAAATACCAAATTGTTGCGTCGTTCCCTATTTTCAGCGTCGTCACTCTTTTTGTTAATTGTCGCCAGTGCTTCGTGATCCTGGCGCTGCTGATCATCATCATCATCATCATCATCATCAGCCTTGTTACGCCCACTGCAGCGCAAACGCCTCTCCCATACTTCTCCAACAACCCCGGTCATGTACTAATTGTGGCCATGCCGTCCCTGCAAACTTCTTAATCTCATCCGCCCACCTAACTTTCTGCCGTCCCCTGCTACGCTTCCCTTCCCTTGGGATCCAGTCCGTAACCCTTAATGATCATCGGTTATCTTCCCTCCTCATTACATGTCCTGCCCATGCCCATTTCTTTTTCTTGATTTCAGCTAAGATGTCATTTACCCGCGTTTGTTCCCTCACCCAATCTGCTCTTTTCTTCTCCCTTAACGTTACACCTATCATTCTTCTTTCGATAGCACGTTGCGTCGTCCTCAATTTGAGTAGAACCCTTTTCGTACGCCTCCAGGTTTCTGCCCCGTAGGTCAGTACTGGTAAGACACAGCTATTATATACTTTTCTCTTGAGGGATAATGGCAACCTGCTGTTCATGATCTGAGAATGCCTGCCAAACGCACCCCAGCCCATTCTTATTATTATTTCCGTCTCATGATCCGGATCCGCCGTCACTACCTGCCCTAAGTAGATGTATTCCCTTACGACTTCCAGTGCCTCGCTGCCTATTGTAAATTGCTGCTCTCTTCCGAGACTGTTAAACATTACTTTAGTTTTCTGCAGATTAATTTTTAGACCCACTCTTCTGCTTTGCCTCTCCAGGTCAGTGAGCATGCATTGCAATTGGTCCCCTGAGTTACTTAAGCAAGGCAATATCATCAGCGAATCGCAAGTTACTAAGGTATTCTCCATTACACTTTTCCCCAATTCTTCCCAATCCAGGTCTCTGAATACCTCCTGTAAACATGCTGTGAATAGCATAGGAGAAATCGTATCTCCCTGCCTGACGCCTTTCTTTATTGGTATTTTGTTGCTTGCTTTATGGAGGACTACGGTGGCTGTGGAGCCGCTATAGATATTTTTCAGTACTTTTACATACGGCTCGTCTACACCCTGATTCCGTAATGCCTCCATGACTGCGGAGGTTTCGACAGAATCAAACGCTTTCTCGTAATCAATGAAAGCTATATATAGGGGTTGGTTACATTCCACACATTTCTCTATCACCTGATTGATAGTGTGAATATGATCTATTGTTGAGTAGCCTTTACGGAATCCTGCCTGGTCCTTTGGTTGACAGAAGTCTAAGGTGTTCCTGATTCTATTTGCGATTGCCTTAGTAAATACTTTGTAGGCAACGGACAGTAAGCTGATCGGTCTATACTTTTCCAAGTCTTTGGCGTCCCCTTTCTTATGGATTAGGATTATGTTAGCGTTCTTCCAAGATTCCGGTACGCTCGAGGTCATGAGGCATTGCGTATACAGGGCGGCCGGTTTCTCTAGAACAATCTGTCCACCATCCTTCAACAAATCTGCTGTTACCTGATCCTCCCCAGCTGCCTTCCCCCTTTGCATAGCTCCCAAGGCTTCTTTACTTCTTCCGGAGCTACTTGTGGGATTTAGAATTCCTCTAGACTATTTTCTCTTCCATTATCGTCATTGGTGCCACTGGTACTGTATAAATCTCTATAGAACTCCTCAGCCACTTGAACTATCTCATCCATATTACTAATGATATTGCCGGCTTTGTCTCTTAACGCATACATCTGATTCTTGCCAATTCCTAGTTTCTTCTTCACTGTTTTTAGGCTTCCACCGTTCCTGAGAGCATGTTCAATTCTATCCATAATATACTTCCTTATGTCAGCTGTCTTACCCTTGTTGATTAACTTCAAAAGTTCTGCCAGTTCTATTCTAGCTGTAGGGTTAGAGGCTTTCATACATTGGTGTTTCTTGATCAGATCTTTCGTCTCCTGCGACAGTTTGCTGGTATCCTGCCTAACGGAGTTACCACCGACTTCCATTGCACACTCTTTAATGACGGCCACAAGATTGTCATTCATTGCTTCATCACTAAGGTCATCTTCCTGAGTTAAAGCCGAATACCTGTTCTGTAGCTTGATCTGGAATTCCTCTATTTTCCCTCTTACCGCTAACTCATTAATCGGCTTCTTATGTACCAGTTTCTTCCGTTCCCTCCTCAGGTCTAGGCTAATTCGAGTTCTTACCATCCTGTGGTCACTACAGCGCACCTTGCCGAGCACGTCCACATCTTGTATGATGCCGGGGTTAGCGCAGAGTATGAAGTCTATTCATTTCTAGCCTCGCCGTTCGGGCTCCTCACGTCCACTTTCGTCTATCCCGCTTGCGGAAGAAGATATTCATTATCCTCATATTATTGCTGAACTTCAATAGCGCTTAAAGCAGTACTCATGCCATGAATTTGCGCAGCTTTAAGTTCCGACGAAAGAAAACGAGCTTTCAGATCTGTTACATCAAGAGTGAGCTTATTCCGTTTTTCTTCCATGGACGTTACTTTTGCCATGATAGTATTTTGCCCTTCAAGCAACTTAGCAAGCAGTTGTTCGGTAGGCCCTGGATTTAATCCTATATCCCCTCCACACAATAATAAAAGCAGCAGGTAGAAGGCGGGTCTCCGAAAAAGAACAAATTTTCGTTTGTTTTGTGCCGTTGTCCGCTCAGTTCCTGATGGACGAGAGCATAGTACGGTAAACAAAGTTTGGGGTGGAACCGGCAAAACAAGATACTGCCGCTTTAGACAATTAGTGACAGGACTAACCTGCGTAACCAGAAGAAAACCGGTAAGCGCTCCCGCCATGTCGCCGGTTCCACGCCCCGCCGACGAAGTGCCGCTACGACGAATTTGTAGCCGTAAGTCACCACCGTTGCCGCCCAGTACAGTGTTGCACACTCGAAGTAAAAAAAACTCCGTACTCGGTTGATACTTGGCACGTCCAGAAACCCTCGCTTGACGAACATTGCAGTGCCTCGGTCACATTCATAAAGCACACCTCGTCATCCGAAGTGGGCACTGAAGGGGCTCCTGCAAGCGATACGCTCGATGTGACGACCTGCGTAACCAGAAGAAAACCGGTAAGCGCTCCCGCCATGTCACCGGTTCCACGCCCCCGTTAGCCGTACACGAGCATGCGCTCTTATTTTTTAAGCTTTAGCCCCTACGCCGAGCGATCAGATAGTGAGCAGATTTTCCTTTTCATGCTGGCAATACAGAGGCGCCGGTTCTCTTCGTTGAATTAACACCGATATGGGCAAAAAGGTTCACAACACATACACACAACGCGGCTGATAATGCTGATAATGCACGTCACGTTTGCGCCCCCAAGAGATATTTCCGCGTACTATGCATTGGTAAGATGCATAGAAATGCTTTCCTGACGACCTTATATGAACGGACATTGCGTAAATTTCACAGAGCGTGATCTAAAACATCTCGAAATCGTTCCGCAGCTCGCGACAACAATACTTTCAAGCATCGCCGTCCCGGATCGCCCAAGCCAGAGAAGAGGAAAGGCTCGCCGCGTGCTTTTTCCTCCTCACCCGATGAAAAGGTCCATATGTCCATAGGTTGAAAAGGCTTGTCGAGTGCAGTAAGTCCGTTTTGCTGCACCACAGCAGCCCCTTGTCCATCAAGGACCGTTGGCCGGAACCAACGCCCACCGCCCGGTCAGCCCGGGTATAGGGGTAGCGCCGGGGTCAATGTATCGAATGATGCTTTGTTGATGAGCACATGAAAGCGCTGGAACGTGGCAACTTCTGGGTGCCAAGTCCTCTTCCCATCTGACAACGGCGCAGTGTCGCACCTGTTTGCAAACGATGTAAACAGGTATGGAGCCACGCACCTTGACCTGAGCGATCCTCAGAGCCTCCTGCATGTGACTGTTGGTTTCCAGACGGTACAACTACGGCTACCATTTGAGCAGAATTTTCCACTCACCACCTGCGGCCATTCTGACTGGGTCTGGTAAGTGTGTTGGTTTATCATCGCCTACTGTGCATAACAGTGTCATTGTTAAGCACGGTGGTACGTATACCACGCATATGTAGTTCTGTCTTCGAGGCGGCGTCAGCATTGCTGCTGTCCGTGTCATTCCCGCATCGTCGGAGGCATACCAGAGGAATATGTCGCGCAAACTTTTGTTATAAGTCGTTGAAGACACCGTGCAGACTTAATCAGTTACCCATACATTGGTACGCAAGTTGTGACGTTCTGTGCGGGCGGCCGCATGCAGGTGCTTTTTATTTATGAGAAAAGCTGGTAGAGTGCTTGTCCGTGTCCTGAGAGTTACGTGGTCTTGTACGTAAACAGAGTTGCGGTGTTAGGGTGAATCCTGCAGAAAGACGCCCGGCGACAACTTTGTTGCTCAGGTAATGTCAAGAAGATCGCACAGCTAATAAACGCGAATATAGGGGAAGTGCTTTCGCCACATTAAGCGTTTGAGCACTGACCCTACACTCAAAATATACTGATCCTGCGCACTGTGGAAATCGATATACGTGAAGCTTTGTGTGCTGTTTGCTTTGGTTTACAATAATTAGTGGTACTGGCTTCAAAAGCAGCAAGTGAAGTGGGAAGTAAGGCACCCAGGCAACCAGTAGGTAAGCTGTCCGAGGGACAAAGGACTTAATAAAGCAGGAACTGTCTATTTGTCCGGCACTTCGCCCCCACTGGCTGGCTGCAGTCGTGTGACCGAACTGCCGGCATTCTTGTATCACTGCTATTGTGCCGCTACAATAGATGATGTGGAAATTTGCCGGCAGCTGGCTCAGCAGACAGCGTGTTTGAAAAAAAAAAAACACAGTACTTGCAGCCGGCATGCATAGCAGTTCTGATAATCTGTGGACAAACCGCAGTGGTGGCATTTATCGGGTCCCACTTATTATGGCGGCAACATGCGCCTGCACTCCTGAGAATAAGTGTCGGCATTGCAGTCGATGAAAATGCAAAAATATTTCATTCTAGATGTGTCATTTTATGGCGTCACAGGAGGTTACCGTGTAGTTTTTGCATTATTTACGAATGTCCACAAACGGAAACACCTATTCTGATATGCCCCCGTAGCACAGATCAGGACACTGAGGAGGGAGGGGGGGACGCTGGCACAATACGCCTGCAAAAAAAGTGTGTCCATCCAAGAGGAATTTGGCACTCTTCATTTGCTTTTTCCCCATCAAGAAAGTTAGGCGTAGTGCAAAGTTAAAACAGAATGGGATTTCCTGACTTGTTTTAGTCTAACATGACGTATTTCTGGATTCACTTTTTGTGCACAACATTGAATACGTATTAGAGGTTCGATTGCGCAACATTTGGACGACACGCACAGAAGAGAGACACTTACCAGAGAGCGCTTGTGTGTGTCGTCCAAATGTTGCGCAATCGAACCTCTAATATGCTATACGGACACGCCCAGTCTTCAACCTTGGCAAATGAATACGTACGATCCTTTTGGTGTTTGTCAGCTACCGCTGGACCTGTGTTCTGCACTATAAGTCCCTTGAGTTTCTATGTTACTCAATATCTCTAAAAGAAAATATCCACACCATAGATACTAGCATTTGAAATAAAAATTTGACCCTAAATATGTTACTTTATTTAACCCTCACAAATGATAAAGGAAATTATAAAAACACAATCAGTTTATCACAGCTGGGATATTGCCAGTTCTTTGATTTTGGCTGCTTCCACAGATGTGCACAAGGCAAATAACACCATCACAAGCCCCAGTCATACATGATAGTCATATATGTTTAGATCATCATTGCACATACCACACTCAATTTTCTGCAGTTCTTAAGCATTTTAGTACGTGCCGCGGTGGCTCATTCAATCCAAAATATGTTACACTTTGTTTAGCAATCACAAAACATAAAAGAAGTTACAAAAAACACAATCAGTTTATCAGAGCTGGAACACTGCCACATCTTGGCTTTTTCCTGCTTGTTCAGATGTGCAGAATGCAAGTGATATCGTGATAAGCGCCATTCGCACATGAGAGAGTTATATTTGTCTAAATCATCTTTGCACATCTCACATTCCAATTTCTGCAGTTTCTTTGCATTTTAGTAGACTTGTTACAGCTGTCCAAGCATCCTCGAAAAAATTAAAACTTCGCACACAGTTGATGTCGACATTTTCGTCTATCACCAAGCAGTGTACTAACTTTGGCCTTTGTTCTACGTCGCTTTCCTCAATTTGCCTGCCTCGCATCTCAAATTTTGCCTTATATTTCCCTACCAGCTAGCTCAGAATAATCTTTATTTTTTCATCACTGAGAGAGACTGTAAAGGTGAGGTGTGGTGACGTTCTTTTTCCTCTTAAGAAGGCCGACTACAGTCAGTGTATGGCCCTATGGCCGCCCACACTTTTTCATAGGCCGTGGCACTTCAAATTTCACTAAAGAAACAAATTGGGGGGGGGGGGGGGAGTTACGTGCCGAAACCACTTTCTGAATATGAGGCACGCCGTAGTGGGGAAACTCCGGACTACCGGGGGTTCTGTAATCCGCACCTAAATCAAAGTACACGGCTGTTTTCGCCCCCATCTAAATGCAGTCGCCGTGGCCGGCATTCGATCTCGCGACCTCGTGCTCAGCAGCCCAACACCATAGCCACTAAGCAACTAGGGTGGGTTTAATTTCACTACGTACAGTAGCAGGCAATGTCCTGGTAATATCGTGGATTTTATCATTTTCTTGCAAATCTATGCTTTCTTTACTCGTAGTAACCTCGCCATTGGGGTCCCTGGTGCCTTTTGCAAGCAGAAGCTGACTGGAGCCCTTCCTGTGAGTATCTGTTGGTCCAACCTGCAACTGTGCCACTTGCAGATTGACGGCTGTATCGATTTCGCAAGGACTCCGGTTGACATCAGGACTTATGTTATCTCCATCCTTGTTTGAAGCAACATCATGGACATATGTCAAAAGATTAACAGAACATCATCCCTGGAGCTCTCTCCAGCGCACTTCATGCCTTTACCTACCGAGGATTCTTGCCTCCTTTCTAATCGCACATCAGAGCCATTCTTCCATTGGCAAAGAGCTTCCAGAAACTGAATCTTTTTTTAAATTCTACCATGGAATCTTCAGAAACAATGATAGCAAGTTTTACTGCGATTACAGAAGCTTTCCTAAATTCCTGATGGCTTGAAATTATCTTATGGTTTTGCTGCTATATTATGTTTAATGCTTCTGAATTTTAGAGCCATCATTCAGTAGCATTGTTGTGCTTTGTGCATACAGCATTGCAGCCCACCTTCTGCTGCAAGGGCCCTCATCATACTTTTTAAGTCCAAAGTGGTGCCTCACTGCAAAAATGTGGCAGCATATCAAAATACATTGCATTCCTGAACCCACAGGTACAGTCTGTAGATCTTGAGTTCAACTTGCTTCTGCTAACACCTTGTGGCATTGTGCCATCATCAAATTCCACCATGACTTCATTTAAGAGTTGATGTTGCTGCTCGACGTACTTGAAAGCGTATGGTGTCAAACGATGGCGGCAGAAACGTGAACTTCATCATTGTTGTGGATCACCCGCCTCCTCTGCCGCATAGTAGCTACTTTATGAGTAGTTTCCCTTCTCATTGATCACACAAATAAAAAATATTTGCTCACAAAATCTTCAACCAAGCTATATAGGCCAAGCCTTGCATTTATGGTCTCGCAGAGATTGTTTGTGCCATTCAGGAGGCTCCTACAAGACCGTCTAAGGCCCATTGTCCCTGTCATGAATTTCATACCAGTTAGAATTGAAGCATTCTAGAACAGCTTGCGGCGAAGACAACTTCAATGTTTAATACAACACTTTGCATTCCTTCTCGCTCCGTGCATACGCCGTTTGCTGCAGAATGTCAAGTGCAGTCTTCTGGAAAGGCCTTGATATGTTAAACTTTTGCGTGCTGATCTTTCTCCAAAAAGTCTGCAGGGCATGGCATACACAGATATGAAGGGCGGATTGGGGTAAAAGCTGCGTTACGACCTGCCGTTCGTTCAAGTCTTTATTAGCCATCGTGACTTTTATTGATGACCACTACGCGTTTAATTCCTTGAATGCATCAGAAAACCACTGAAGCGTTTCACTGTCCTTTGGGGCTAAAGGCCGACTGCAACAATCTCGCTTTGTCCATTTCCATCCTCTATTATGATGAGGAAACATGCCCTCCGTGTTTCCAAAAGCTTGCATGTTGCATCGATAAATATAATCTCCGGATAAGCATCGAAGGACTTTTTCATATTTTCGTCTTGAAAATACGAGGCCCTCAGCTGACTTTTCTCAGCCACCAGCGAACGGACAGTGGCACTGTACTTGTTGTGAAGGATCCTGACTGTTGCTTCCATATCATTGCGTGAAGATTGGCCCTTGCCTTTTGCAGCTATGCTGCTGAGGTCCTTTAGAGTGACGACTTTCTGGCTCTGCTTTTCGAGCTCTTCCCTAACAAGCTTCTTGTTAGCCTTCATCTGACGTATTGCTCTTGCCTTCTCTTGAAGATCAGGTTTTAGTTTGCGCTTTTGGGGCAAGTGTCGGTACAGCACTTCTGATATGTCATGGTTGTGTCTAAAGAAAAGGCTCCTGACTTGAAAATGAGTTCCATCCTTGCTGGCAGCCAAAGAAATGTTGAAAGGACAATCCTTTTTGAAGGTCCTGGAGGGAAAGCATGTTCACTTTACAACACAATAAAAACACTGCATTGTACTGCGTGCCAGAAAAGATATATTCAGCTCATTGGGTGAGCCAACTGGATGACAGTGTTATATGCATGTCACGTGGTACTGACCTCCGATCAGTTCACAACGCGCGAGCGCGTAACCAGATACCCATCCACGCCATTATCATGCACAAATATTTTTAACCCGCGCATCGCACATAACTTGCTACACTGGCGGGAAACGACATGCTGTCATGGGTCGGCTTCTTCGACGAAAAAAACACCTGCAGCCCCACGCTAGCTAGTGCAGCTATTTTGCTCTGATCGCACCGACGACGACACTGAATTCCTTCCGTTCACAAATCGAACCTGCCTCGAGCCCCGGCATGCGCGTTATGTAATCTTGTTGATATATATATATATATATATATATATATATATATATATATATATATATATATATATATATATATATATATATATATATATATATATATATATATATATAACATAAAACGCACGTATTGCCGGCCGCACGTACATGTGTTAACCGATCGAAGTTGCGTATATGTGCGCAAATGGTCGTTGAGCGCGTGCATCTTTATCAGTCACATAAGCAAGCACACCCGTTAGCATGCAACTGTGCCCATTACTGGAAAATTGAGGGTCACAGCAGCAATAAGTCAACGCGCGCGGCAGACTGAATCGCTGTTGCCGCGGTGTATACGTGGCCGTTGCCTGGCTATCCTTGGTTATCGCAGTTGCGCTTGGTAGCGTCATTCAACAGAGGTGACAAAGTAGCCGTTATTGTTCAAATTAGCCACCGATAATCACGGTCGGCTTGCCTTTCCGGCGTCAGTGCTTGCATGCCAGCCCCAAGCTGTGTCACCCGTATGTATAACATTAACGTCATTAATTAAAATAGTGACAATTAACCTCTTAGGGTGCGCAGTTTGTTTCGATAGCTCGGTCTACGGAAACAGGTCGGTATCGCGTAGTGTTAACGCAGCTCGGATACGCTAAGCCTAACCGGATTTCGGTCCATTGTTGGGGTTTGCTGCAGCCGTCGACCGGCGAATAGCGTACCGCAGCGTTAAGCCTGCCACTGGTGTGGTTCCGCGCCGATTTTCTTCGGCGCACAGCCATCCAACAACAGCTGTAAAGATGCATACAAAGCATTCGGCACAAGTCACGTGAATACATTTTGTGCAGTCGCACGCAAAAACGCAAAGAATTCACTTACGAGCAGTGTCGTCTAGTCACCTTCGTAAAATCGCGGCCGCGTGCAACGGAAAGTTAAAAATGCCACTAAATTGGATCGTCAGCAAAGAACAGTTGGCAGAACGAGGTGGTAAACGTGCCGAAAGTGCTCGAAAAGGTTACACGGCCACGCAAAGATTTTTATTATACACAAATAAACCCATGCTCTCCGGCAGGTGCGAATAGACGGTGCCTGAGCGATCGGCGGCAGCCATCTTTTATTGCTTTCGGAACAAGGCAGCCTGCGGCTGCTGAGAAGAAAAATCAGTTTTGTTCTGCATATTATTGGATCTTTAACGCGCACAGGTTACTTTGACGCGGTGAGCTTTCGCGGTTTTGCGACGTTGCGTAACAGGCACGTGAAGTGGGTGCAGCCCGAAAACTTTTAACGAATAGCCGAGGGCTAATGGCGAAAATGCTTCGAATTAAAAATTACCTATTTTTCTTTTGTTCAGTTCAATCATGCGTTATCAGTGTGTACATGTCATATCAGATGTGGAGCTATCGCTGTTTTCGTGACGTCGCCTGACCGACAGGCCAAGTGGGGGTGGCCCAAAAAGTTTTTGACAAATCGCGGAGGGCTGATTGCTGAATTGGGATAAAAAAACTGGAATAGCGTTAGGTTATAGCGCCCTTGTACAGCAACACTGATCGACTACCTGGTGCAGATTCGTGGTGATAAAGCGCGTACTTTATTCCCGTAGCAATTTTGAATACGGGCGCACTAGGTGGGCGAGATGAGGTTTAAAATCGCCACAGCCACATCCGAGATAGCTCTGAAGGCGTGCCAGCACATTTGTTAGGCTTCGTTGTGTTTTTACTGTGACAGGAGACGTGACAGCCGGTGCGCGCGTGCATTACATTAAATCTCTTGACAGAGGCCCCTTTGTCCTAATGGTATGCTTCTTCACATATGTTGAATGTACTTGACCGCGTAACATTTGCGCATTGCAGTGGAGTTAACTGTAGGAAACCGACATTATGCAACGCGATAGAAAACAGATACATGTTCAAGAGCTTTTCGTTGGTTTTCACCCCTCTCAGAAAGTGGGAACTGAAGAGAACTTTTTACTGTTGATATGACACCAGAATTTTAGTGCCTAATTTGTGGTCAGCCTGTAACAAAGGCATTGCACTATACAGTAAGACTCAGTCTCAATCCGCAGCGCCTACTTGCGAACAGGAAAGCGAAAGGTAAGAACGACGCATGGATACGAAGCAGCACTTCTTTTATACGTGTAGCGAAATCGTGTTTAAATTGGTGTAATGTACGTCAGTGGCACTCACTTTCTTAAGTCTAACTTTTACTGCAATGCACAGCTTCCCTCGGTGCGGGTTCTTCTTTACTGGAAACAGCTTTCGACTTACCAAATAAAGTTTCAGTTTTGTAGTTTTAAAAGTTTTCCTCTGGTATTTAGTCTTTTCTGAATCTACAGCTTACTGAATGCAGAGTTTGTCAGAGTTTATCCTCCATCAAATTTAATGGAACATTACACATAGAGATAGCTGACACACTTCCAGAACCACATGGTACTACACGTGGTTCTATGCAGGCGAGCACTGCCAATTCAACTAGTTTACAGCGAAGCTGTATATGGTTAACCGATCCGCCCGTCCATCTATGTATCTGTTACATGTACGCCTCAATTTCTTCCGGCACCACCCCATGCGCATGCGCGAAAAGAAAAGAGAAAGAGCGCGTTTGGCTTTGCCAGTAGTAACATCGTTGCTCTCCATCGTAGGTGGGCGCGCGCGCAGCAATTTCTCTCAGGGTTCGATATGGGAAGGCCACACGTCACACGTACTTCTGAGGAGCAGGCAGCTTTCGATCAGCAACTCCGCGAGCAGAACCGAGAACGAGCTCTTGTATGCCGTGCCGATGCTGCAGCCCGGGCACACGAACAGGCTCGTGTAGCCGAGCGCAAGCAGCAACTGCGTACCGAGCATCCGGCAGCCTTACAAGCCGTTGTTTAATCAACCATCGGGATTAGCCCAGTGATAAACACCGGGGCCGCGATTTTCAGCTTCGCTGGTTAACCATCTGTACGGAGGGCTTGGGCGGTGATATTTTTATGAACACCTAGCTCTTGCTACTCGCAAGGCTAGAACTGCAACGTGATTGAGCCGTCCGCTTATGACGCATTCCGTTCACATGCTGTATGGTGTCAAAGCCTGTGCTAACAGTTGCAGAAACCGGTTGGAGCACGGTATCCTGCATATAAAGTTTGCTATATTTTTTTTACGCACTGTGCCTGGGTGCCCTTAGTCTATTATAAATGTTTTTTTTTTATCACGGACACAGATGTACGTTATCCTTTTTTATTCAATAAAGAGGAGTCAAGAGTGACGAAAAGCTCTTGAGCGTGTATGTGTTTTCTATTGTGTCGCAGGTTCCCTAGTCAGCTGCGCCGCAATACAATGATGCCGCAATGCCTGTTTGTTTTGCGGTCAAACGTACAAAATGCATTGCTGTGAAGCATACGATGAGTGCAAAGGGGTCATTGTCACGGAATATTGTGTGATCCTCGCGCACACCCACCGTCCCGTTTCCTGTCACAGTAAAGGTACGGACACACTAGCGTCAAAGCGCGCGCGGCACGCCGCCTGCGGCGCGCCGCGTGCCGCGAAACCTGCCGCGGAACCGGTTTGGTCTGCCGCGCAGAGGATGGGTCGAGGAGCCATTTTCGGCGGCTTGCCGCGTGCCGCGAACCAATGAGAGACGTTCGGGCTTTCGCCTAAGCGCCACCTCTTGGCTACTGCCGAAGTTAACTTCCAGCGGCGGCGGCGGAACCACGATCGACGACAGAGCGCTCCGAGCCAGCCGCGACAAACAGCACTAGTGCTTCGTCTGCGTGCCTTTTGCCCGCGCCGCCGTCGCAACAGCAGAGAACACACAATGACCAAAACGCTCATCGTCGTCAGAACATCGTCGTCTGCATCTGCCATTGCAGGAATCAACGCCATCAGCGCGCTGTCTGCTAACCGCGCAAGGAAAAAGCGCGCGACAACCGCGATATCGTGCCTATGCTCGCGCAGTTCGAGACAAGGCGAGATCAGTGCTGTCACGTGACACCGCGGCGGCCGCCGCGCGCACAACCGATGTGGCCTCTCTGCCGCACGGCGTTCTTGCCACCGGCGGCGTGCCGCGAGCGTCTTGCCGCTAGTGTGTCCGTACCTTAAAAGGACGGAGACGCCTAATACATGGGTTGACAGGCCTTCAGAGATATTTCGGACGTGGCTGTGGTGAGTGAAACCCTTAGCCTCGCCTACATGGTGCGCTCCATGTATAATATTGTAAGGGGGATTATGTACACTTTCTTTAATTATGCATGCGCACAAGTGCCCCAGAATTGTTCGCATCAGAGTCGCCTCAGAGTGCCTCAGGGTTGATCAGTGTTGCTGTACAGCTTTAACGAGGGTTTACGACTAAGAAATTGCGTGACGACGTTCATTTCTTGTTTACTTTGACATGCAGGGTACTAAATGGGTTTTAATGGAATGTACATATGTGGCAGCGCTCATTGGAGAACCTCAGTGTATGTAAATCCAGACTATGCAACTCGATACTCTGAAAGGTACCCTCACATACATGAAAGCTTTACTTAGCTGAGGATGGCGCTTTAGGCTTTTGATGTACGTAAAACGTAGTGGTAAGCCTAGAACAAGCGCTGCTACGCCATACGTTGGCATAACTACAATCCTTCAATGTTGGGCGTTCCTGCTCTTGTAATTTCTGAAACAAACTGAAAAAAAAACAGTGGCAAAGGTGGCTTGCCCAGCCGTAATAAAGCGAAACACGCACCACCGCAGTTACTCTAACTCAAACAGAGTAAAATCAGCTCTACTACAGCTACACTCTTAAACAAAATTGCACCCTTTCGGTCGTATCTTGCCACACAACAATAATCGTCATGTGTCTTGTCCGCATTTCCTTTCCTTAACGCGAAGCGTCCGGTACTTCCAATTCACGAACGGCATGCGCGTCATCAGCATGACAGAGCATTCCCGACAGGAAAGTAACGAACGCTGCGTTTTCAAGAAAGGAAACGCATGCAAGGCAGATGACGATTATCATTGGGCGGCAAATCAACATCCCAAATGGAGTACATTTGTCTAAGAGCATACTTCCCTCCTGCACCAGTAGAGCTAAAAGTACTCTGCGACAGCTATACTCTATCTGGAAGTGGCTGAGTACAGCTACACTACCTCTGGTAGAGTTCAGGGACTCCAGAAAAAGTGTGACTTGCAACAACTCCACAGTTAGAGTGGAGTTGTTAGAACTCTTTTTAGATAGAACTTTTTGACACCTTCAGTTTTTGAAATGCGCTCAAATTTAACGACTACAACGCCGTCGCTACGAGCACAAAGCACATCTTGCGACACGTGCGCGAAGGAGCGGCGTACATCGGTCGAGGCACTGCACGTGTATTCCACTTCACTGTAGTACAGCCACGCCACGCGGTACGGTACCACCTCACCACCGTTCTGCTTGTACCGCTGTGTTTCGACTGCACTATCTTCGGTGACGGCCCGGGAAAACCATTAGACAGTCACAAGAAAATTACGGTTAGTTCCTGGAGAAAGCTGATCGCTTTAAATACTGGACTATCTAAAACGCAACTTGAGAAACTGACGAAAGAAATTGAAATTCTGCTATCAATCTTCAGTAAGAACTGCACTCGAGTACGCTTCTGCTGCGTGGTCACCGAATTGCTCGTTTGACATTGACACACTTCAAAGCACCCAAAAGAGGGCAGCAGTCTCGAGGTTGGTTTACGGCCGATACGACCATCACTTTTCACCTTGGACACGTGCTCGCGCATCTGAACGCTTGTACCTTTAACGCGTCGTTGCAAGTGGGACGACCTGGTAACATTATATCATAAAATTGCACGTGCTTGCACTGCCGTGACTGCAACCATTTCGCATTACTCGTCGAAGTCAACCATTGAAGGTTGCTTCATTTACATCGTGCTTGAATTTCTTTAAGGTTTATTTTTTTCCTCTTACACCATGGAACTATGGAATAACCTGGATGGAGCAGTGAGAGAACTAACTGCCAATCGAACAGTTTGCCCTGGACGTGTGTCGCCTCATGTATTTTATACAGGGTGTTTGTTTAACAATGCCGATATATATATATATATATATATATATATATATATATATATATATATATATATATATATATATATATATATATATATATATATATATATATGTGTGTGTGTGTGTGTGTGTGTGTGTGTGTGTGTGTGTGTGTGTGTGTGTGTGTGTGTGTGTCGTCTTCGCATGCGAGCACTACAGCGAGACTGAAATACGAGTAGATTGCCGCCGCTTAAATGAAAAGGCTAAAAACAAAAAAAATATCTCAAACCCGCGCGTGATTTGAGATATTCGTCATCGCAATTGAAGGCCGAATCCAGGCAGTATTGAGACTGAGCGCGTCCCGCTGTGCGTCAGGCGGCAGTGCCCCGTAAAGAAGTGTGGGACGAAGTTTGAATCATAGCACGCCGCGGCAGATCCCGCCTCGACACGCAGCGACGCGAGCTTGCCAGGCAGAGCGTGTCGTATCAGCGGGTGCGCCGACTGGCCGAGACGTTCAGTCAGTTTCAATCTTCCTCGCGCTTGTCGGCACGGAGCGTTTCGGTTTGGAAGGATATCGCGGGGCCACTCTTTTCTGCCCTCGGTTTCGATATTGCCTGGATTTACCGTTAATATTCGTTGATAAATATCAATATTTTCAAGATATTAAAAAATGAGGGCGGATTGAAATGTGACTGCCTTTAAAGTCGCCATTTACACAACTGTCCCTAAGGCACTAATAGAAAAGTTAATAGAGAGTTTTAGAATAGGGGCCCCAAAAGGTTGGGGCCCCAAAAGTTTGCGGCCCTATAGAGCTTTGCGGGTGTTTGCGTTGGGGAACGCAGGAGGGAAGAGATTTTGAATAGGGCTTAGCGTTTGCGGATATCGCCTTGCGCTTGCTGCACCACTGTGGCGTCAAAGAAAAGGTATTCAACATATTCAAATAAATTTTGCCATTTAATGATAAGAAGGGTAATATTGACTTTCGTGTTTTCGCGTTTAAATACAATTTAGAGGGTGTTATATTATTAGCAAGCAATTTGTTGCGCTTCGTTTTGAGTAGCCAACTTTACGTGCCTTCACCAGCCAAGTTAATCCGTGCTAGGCCTGCGTGTTATGAAATCGACGATCGAATTCGGAATCAGCGGTGTTTAATGAATCAATCTTCCTAACATACGCTAGCTGAGAGAAAGCGATAACCGCATCACTTCTCCTAGCTTGCCAACTTCACGTGTTACCATGAACCGAGCCCGGTTTGGCGCTAGGTTAGAGCCGTCGCTTCGATGGGTGCCGCCATGTTTGTTGGCGCAAAGCGTTTGGGGCAGCTTTTGGAGCTCCTGCTAAATCAATAGAGTGTTTCAGATTAGGGGGCGCAAGCCGCTTGCTTCCCCTAACCTAAAAGTATCCAATGAACTAGCGTGCCACACGCAAAACCCGAGCACAGTTCGGGTCTCGCGCATGCGCAGTGTCTTCGACGCTATTTCAATGGGGCCTATTCTAAAGCCTATTCTATTCTAATTTATAACGTTTGGTTAATTAGTATTTGGTAAACTATTTCCGCCTCACCCTGGGGCACGTATACGAAGACGACAGTTGTCTCAGGGTAAACAATTTTTAAGAATAAAAATCTGCATTATCGCACAATTGCTCCTGGAATGTCCGTGAGAGGAAGGCAGCGAAATGCAACCAGAAACGGTCGCAAAACGAGCACACGAAGCAAACCACCTATTCGAAACGTGGGAGGCCAAGCTCGCCCTCGGGGACGTGGATGACCAAGGACAACTCGCCGCCAGCGCCAAGTGGGCAGTCGAAGTCAGAAGGTTCCTGGACTATGGAGCCTTCCCACGCTAGGGTGATACCGGGCCTCGCTCGAGATGTTTCGAATAATAAACGTGTATCTATCTATCTATCTATCTATCTATCTATCTATCTATCTATCTATCTATCTATCTATCTATCTATCTATCTATCTATCTATCTATCTATCTATCTATCTATCTATCTATCTATCTATCTATCTATCTATCTATCTATCTATCTATCTATCTATCTATCTATCTATCTATCTATCTATCTATCTATCTATCTATCTAAAAAGAACACCCTGTATTTGTCTTGCTTGAGTTTAACGATCTTTGATATAAATACTGTGGAATATACATATTAATGATTGTCCAAGTTTCTACAATGTACCCACCGTGCAATCTCCTGCGATGTCAAGGCAGCAGTATGTGTAAAATTATTAATTAATTTATCTATTTAGCTAATTAATCAGTTAATTCGTTTAATTAGCCGCGAGCTTTTCTTGCCACGTCGTCGATATAGCATTTTTCCTCCGGTCAGTTTTATCCAGATACAAAAAGAACGTGCGACGATGACGATAGCGAAAGAAACCGCAACGCCCCTATCCCCCCCCCCCCCCCCCCCCCCGCTGAATTCACGCTCGCCCGACACCACCTGTCCGCTTCAATAGGCGCAAGAGCGCACTGCCATACTGGCTATGCATATTGGCACAGCGTGCGCCTGGCTGTGTGTCGGACAGCCTTTAAGGAGCGTGTTCTTCCGCGTGACCACAGTGGCACAGCTTAATAGGACCGCCGGCTGTACGGGGGAGTCGCTCGACTGAACGTGCACAGGCGCCTGCCCGACCGGTGTTGTACGTCCCGAGTGTTGTGCCCGCCCACCGTGAAAACAAAGCCGCCGGCCAGCGGCAACCGACTCCGAAATAACAACGGCCTCAACCGCTCGCAGCACGACGTCGACTGGCCGGCGAAGCAACGCGTGCACCCGTCGTGGAATCTCGTTCGGTCTGTGTGCGCACGCCACCGTCTGTTTCTTCATTTCTTTCTTTCTTTTTTGATTAATGTCATCCATTCGTTTTCTTTCTTTTTCACTCCTCCGCCTCCGAACTTTGCGGCCAAGGCCCACTTCCTCCTGCCACTGCCACCGGTCCGTCCGGACCGTCCAGCTGTTCTCCCATCTCAGCGCAACAGCGCGAGACACTGCGTTCGGGAAACGAGCTAACCACTACCACTAGCGAAGCGCCGGCGCACTCCGGCGGCTGCGCCGCTTTTCCTTCGGCGCGTTCACCAGGCGGCGGGCCATTCGCATGTCCGGTGGCGTAAATGCAAGGAACTGACAGATAGAAAACACGTAACCTGCTATGATGGCGACGAAATTTAGTCAGGTTTCATCATTTTTTGCTTCGATACACGGGTCTTAAGGGGTGATCATGACCAAGGAATAACGACCTCGATAGCATTAGCAACTACTCCGTGTGAAATGGGATATTATTAACATCCATCCATCTACCCTTCCATCGATACGTCCGCCCGTTCGTTCGTTCGTTCGTTCGTTCGTTCGTTCGTTCGTTCGTTCGTTCGTTCGTTCGTTCGTTCGTTCGTTCGTTCGCTCGCTCGTTCGTTCGTTCGTTCGTTCGTTCGTTCGTTCGTTCGTTCGTTCGTTCGTTCGGTCGTTCGTTCGTTCGTTCGCTCGCTCGCTCGCCGTTCGTTCGTTCGTTCGTTCACTCGTTCGCTCACCGTTCGTTCGTTCGTTCGTTCGTTCGTTCGTTCGTTCGTTCGTTCGTTCGTTCGCTCGCTCGCTCGCTCGTTCGTTCGTTCGTTCGTTCGTTCGTTCGTTCGTTCGTTCGTTCGTTCGTTCGTTCGTTCGTTCGTTCGTTCGTTGTACACGAGTGTGAGCATACGCAGGCACTGTATTTCATGCTCAATATACGTAAGCAGAATGGGAAAACAGCTGTAGTTAGAGATGCTAAAAGAGGATTAGGAATAGCAAAAAAAGAAATAATCGGGCACACCTATTCCTCAATGTTTCTCGAGTTCTGACAGAGTTTTAGTTTTGCGCAACATGTAGTGATTGCGATGAAGACAACACGCACCGCCCGATCTAGGCTGTTCAAAACGTGCCGTTGAGCTAGTTTAAGGCAGCATTCGGCCCCTGTTCAACCAACACGAGGGACAAGCTGGGACACCTAGTGAAGCGCCTTGTGATCGTCTCGGTCTCCTTGCTTGTCCCTCGTGTTCTCTGGCGCCGTTTTCAGCGATCCAGGATATCTAGTAAGTCCAGCTCAAACTGATAACACGAATCTGGCCTGGGTGCAATGACATAGGAGATAGAGCGGAAATCAAGCACTGAAACGAGTGTTTCCCTAAAAACGTTTACACCACCACTAAGACTGCCAAACATATTGTTACGGTGAAGTGAAGGAAGACGTTGAATTGGACGAGAGAAAAGACGAAGTCTGGCGGTTGCCTGAACGCCATATCCATCATTTGTAAATATAAGTTATTTTACACTCGTGGGCCTGCTTTCTTCCCGCAACATTTTGGTGGAAGGTGCGGGGTACCACCACGGAACTTCGCAGCGGACGTCATATACCTGCTGCCACAATGGCAAATCAACCGACACAAGCGACAACGCCTCGGCAGCCCGTGCCCACGGTCATCCTCACTCACCCACGGGACCCGGGAACATTTTGTGGCACGGACAACGTCGACGTCGAGGACTGGCTTACGATGTACGAGCGAGTGTGCGACAACAACAGGTGGGATCCTACAATGATGCTTGCAAACGTAATATTTTATCTGAAGGGAACTGCGAAGCAATGGTATGACACACATGAAGCTGACCTAACGAGCTGGGATGTTTGCAAAGAAAAAATGCGAGACCTGTTCGGCAGACCTGTCGGTCGTCAGCTGGCAGCTAAAAAAGAACTTGCGTGCCGCGCTCAGACGTCCACAGAATCCTATGTCGTGTACATACAGGATGTGCTGGCCCTCTGTCGCAAGGCTGATGACAACATGACCGAGGCAGACAAGATTGGCCATATATTGAAAGGTATTGCAGACGATGCCTTCAATCTCTTGATGTGTAAGGATTGTGCCACTGTGGATGCAATTATTAAGGAGTGCCGGCGCTTCGAACAAGCGAAGGGCCGCCGCGTCACTCAAACTTTCGACCGGTTGCCCAATACCGCCGCGACATCTTCTTGCGAAGACCCGCCGCGGTTCGTTCAGCCCGCAGGACCGGAAGAAATAACGCGCATCGTTCGCCGTGAGCTTGAGGCCATGGCCCCGGCTCCCGTTCGTTCAGACTGTCGGGAAAGCGTACCCGCTATCTCCCTTATACAAGCGGTCGTTCGGGAAGAAATAGCAAGTTTGGGCATTCCATCTCTCTGCTCAGTCCGCCATACCAACACCTACCAAATTTCTCCGACCGCTCGCTCCCGGACGCAAAGCTTTCCACCACTCCGTCGCAACCCAGCTGAATGGCGCACAGCGGATGATAAACCCATCTGTTTTAATTGTTCCGGTATTGGACACATCGCCCGTCATTGCCGCAACCACTGGTCGTCGCCTCCTCGGTGGTCGTCTCCGAGTCACTACAGCCAAGTACCCGACAATCGCACTTTCTCGCCCTATACGCCGACTAGGAACATCAACGCCGACAGTGCTCCACCAAGATCCAGCCGATCCCCGTCTCCGCAAGGTCGTAGGTCCCGTTCGCCTCTCGTTCACCGCTCTTCGTCCCCTTCTGCAACCGGTCGCTTCGCTTCGGGAAACTAGGCGGTGCAGCTCCCGGAGGTGAAGCTGCAACTCCGACCCGGCCCACAAATCCTCTATTGACCCTGCCTACATGTGGAAACCTGCTGGACATTGAAGTCGATGGCGTTCCTGTTAGATCTCTCGTTGATACAGGAGCGCAGCTCTCAGTTATGAGCGCTGCTCTCCGCCGCCGGCTCAAAAAGGTTCTGACCCCCGCCGTACCGTGCACCGTGCGAGTCGCCGATGGGAGTACGTCACCTGTCCTTGGAATGTGCACAGCACGTGTGACCATTGGGGGCCATTATACCGTTGTTCTATTTATCGTCCTTGAACACTGCCCACACGACCTAATTCTCGGCCTCGACTTCCTTTCGAAACACTCTGCCCAAATTGACTGCTCCGCAGGTGTTGTACAGTTGGACCTGCCGCTTCCTGCCGACGCAACCACTTGTGCTCCACACCGCTTATGTGCTGCTGAATTTGCAAGGCTGTCTCCACAGGCTGCTACAAATGTCCTGCTGACGCCCTGTCCTCCCGTACCTGATGGCGAGTACGTCCTGTCGCCGCTTACTGACGTGGTTTTGTCGCGTAATATTGCCCTACCGAGCACCTTAATTCGGATCCGCGAAAACTGCGCTCGCGTGCCCATCCTCAATTTTGGGTTCTCGTCACATGTTTTGCCACACGGTATCGCCATAGCGCATATCACTCCTTTGGAAGAATTTCAGATTTCTTTTTTGACCTCTGAATCCTTCCTCAGTACGAACGGACCTTTGTCATCCACTCCTTCGTACTCGACGCCTGCGGACGATGTTTCTAAGATGATCGCCCCCGACCTTCCTTCCGAGCAAACAACAGCTCTTCGTCATCTCCTGTCATCTTATCGGGACATCTTTGATTTGGACGACCGTCCACTTGGCCAGACATCTGTTGTCACGCATCGCATCAACACCGGTGACGCCAGCCCCATTCATAGGCGGCCATATCGTGTCTCGGCAACAGAAAGGGCCATCATACAGAAAGAAGTAGACAGGATGATGGACAAGGACATCATTGAACCCTCCAGTAGCCCGTGGGCATCACCGGTTGTCTTAGTAAAGAAAAAAGATAACTCGTGGCGCTTCTGCGTTGACTACCGTCACCTCAACCGGATAACAAAGAAGGATGTTTATCCCTTGCCTCGCATTGATGACGCTCTTGACTGCCTTCACGGATCCCAATACTTTTCATCAATTGACCTCCGCTCCGGCTATTGGCAGATTAGCGTCGATGAGATGGACCGCGAGAAAACCGCCTTTGTCACACCGGACGGTCTGTACCAATTTAAAGTCATGCCCTTTGGATTATGCAATGCGCCAGCTACATTCGAGCGCATGATGGACTCTCTCTTGCGCGGCTTGAAGTGGTCTACATGCCTGTGTTACCTCGACGATGTGATTGTGTTTTCGCCGAACTTTGAGAGCCACCTGCGGCGCCTCACAACCATACTCTCCGTGTTTCGCAGGGCTGGCCTTCAGCTAAACTCCTCCAAGTGCCATTTCGGTCGCCGTGAAATTAACATGCTTGGTCATCTCGTCAACGCCGCCGGAATCCAACCTGATCCACAGAAAGTTCACGCCGTGCGAAATTTTCCTGTACCTTGTTCAACGAACGATGTCCGTAGTTTTCTGGGCTTATGCTCTTATTTTCGGCGATTTGTGAAAAATTTTGCGGACATCGCTCACCCTCTCACTGACCTTCTTAAGAAAGACGCCTCTTTCTCTTGGGGACCGCTACAGGAGAAAGCCTTCTCTACCCTGATTGAGCGGCTTACCACTTCCCCGATTCTCTCCCACTTTGACCCTTCTGCGCCCACTGAAGTACGAACTGACGCGAGTGGTCATGGCATCGGCGCTGTCCTCGCTCAGCGTCAACAGGGCCAAGACCGTGTCATCGCTTACGCTAGCCGCCGCCTTTCCACGCCCGAGCGAAATTACTCCATTACTGAGAGAGAATGTCTCGCGCTCGTATGGGCGGTCGCGAAATTTCGCCCGTACCTTTTCGGTCGGAGCTTCTGCGTTGTCACCGACCATCACGCCCTCTGCTGGCTCTCCTCTTTGAAGGACCCAACTGGACGACTTGCACGTTGGGCATTGCGCCTACAAGAATATACATTTTCTATTATATATAAGTCAGGACGCCTGCATAAAGACGCTGACTGCCTGTCCCGCAATCCCGTGGATCAACCGGACGATACCGATGCAGACTCGGACATCAGTATTCTGTCCCTCTCCGGCTTCCTCCACATTGGCGACGAGCAGCGCAAGGATCCTGTTCTTCGAACACTTATGGAACGCCTAAGCTCCTCGCCCAATGACCCGTCCCTTCGGATGTTCACCTTGCGCGATGGAACTTTATACCGTCGTAGCGTTCGTCCTGACGGCCCGGAGCTCCTCCTAGTCGTCCCCAAGCACCTTCGACTCACCGTGCTCCAGCAACTTCATGACGCTCCTACTGCTGGACATCTGGGCGTCACTCGTACTTACGACCACCTGCGGCGCCGCTTCTTCTGGCCTGGCATTTATCGCTCTGTGCGCCGTTATGTCGCTTCTTGCGACCTGTGTCAGCGCCGGAAGACGCCTGCTATGCCTCCGGCTGGTTTGCTTCAACCCATTGATATACCTACAGAGCCCTTCTTCCGTGTGGGCCTCGACCTCCTTGGTCCGTTTCCAATTTCCATCAAAGGAAACAAATGGATTGCTGTAGCAACCGATTATGCCACTAGATATGCCATCGCACGAGCCCTGCCAACCAGCTGCGCTACAGATGTCGCCGACTTCTTACTAAAAGACGTCATCCTGCACCACGGCGCCCCTCGCCAGTTGCTGACGGATCGCGGCCGCTACTTTCTATCGAAGGTCGTTGATGATCTGCTCCGCTCCTGTTCTACAGAACATCGGATTGCTACCGCGTACCACCCTCAAACGAACGGCCTCACCGAGCGACTCAACCGCACACTCACTGAAATGCTCGCCATGTACGTTTCCAACGATCACCGCGACTGGGACGTCGCTTTACCATACGTCACTTTCGCATACAACTCGTCCCGTCACGACACTGCCGGATTTTCACCATTTTTCCTTTTGTACGGCCGCGACCCCACCTTGCCTTTTGACACGTTGCTACCTTCCGCAGTACAGTCACCCAGCACTGCTTACGCTCGCGATGCTATTGACTTAGCCGCCCAGGCCCGAGATGTCGCCCGTCATCGCCTCACAGTCTCGCAAGCTTCTCAAAAGCGACGCTACGACCTTCGGCACCGAGACCACCATTTTTCACCTGGTTCCCTTGTCCTTCTCTGGACGCCTTCACGTCGTGTCGGCTTGTCGGAAAAATTACTGTCCCGTTTTTCTGGTCCGTACCAGATCTTACGCCAACTGTCCGACGTGACCTACGAGATCGCCCCACTCGGTCAGCCTTCCGTGCCTCCCAACTTAACCAGTGATGTTGTTCACGTCACCAGGCTCAAGCCCTATGTCCCCCCAATAAGTGAGGCTGTTTAACTTGCACCGGGACGGAGCTCCCCCACCGGGAGGGTGATGTTACGGTGAAGTGAAGGAAGACGTTGAATTGGACGAGAGAAAAGACGAAGTCTGGCGGTTGCCTGAACGCCATATCCATCATTTGTAAATATAAGTTATTTTACACTCGTGGGCCTGCTTTCTTCCCGCAACAATATTTTAACATAAAAAATTTGTCATAAAATGGCGTAAAGGCTGTAGTTGTGAGCGTAATGCTCTGCCCTGTTAATTTTTTTCTAGAGCTGGTATATACAGTAATAGTGCGCGCCTTACCGCTGCGCGTAGTAAATATAGCTCTCGATATATCTGCTTCGCAAGTGATCGAAACTGTGCTTTCTGTTTTAATTACGATGTCTTCTTTGGCGACTTCCACTTTTTCGTTACGGATGCGTGTTTGTAGCCTCGTCTGTAGGCCGATCCTGGAGATAGTGCAGTCTACAGGTATTGGCCATTTTTGTGGGTATGCGCCGTCTAAAAATGTGTGCCGCTCGCATAGGTAGTGCACTCTATAAATGGGGGCCGATCCGGAAGGTTGTGTAGTTAAAAACAAAAATTAAGCTGTTCGACGCTACTCATTCCCATCATGCGAGGAGTGAGGAGACGGAGTGCAATGCGCAATGAGCACTCCACATTCTCGCTACCACCTCTTTAATGAGGAGATTGTCTTTGATCGACTTTAACTATGGATTGAATCGCCCTCCAACTTTTCCTTTACAAAACTCGCGTAACCTTATACCGTAAGTTATGTATGACATTTTGACAAGCACGAAAGAAAAAAGAAGAAATATACTACACACTTTTCGTTCGAAAGTTGAAATTTGGCGGTAAACATTCCGACAGAATTGCCTGTCCTGTTGGGAAATTGATTAGGACTTTCAGACTGACCCCAACCAAATAAGTGAATTTTATTAGCCCGACGACGTTTCGGAGCCTATTCGGGTCCTTCTTCAGATGTTGTTCTTCGGGGGTGGCGGTGTGCGGCTTTTAAAGGGTCTTTTGTAAAAACAGGAGGGGAGAGTACGGAAGGTGGGGAGACACTTCACAGACGGGAAGGGGAGGGAGGAAGCGAAAGGGTGACATGGCTGCATTGGTGCTGGTCAGCTGGGATGACCGGTGCTGGGGGAGTTTGAGTTCTCTAGAGGGTGTTGGTTTGACCCGCACGAGTGCCGTTGACGGGAGGGGGGGGGGGCAGTGGCGTAGTTAGGTCATCTGGCACCCGAAGCTCTTAGCTATTCTGTCATTCCCCCCTGCTCCCGGGTGTAGTCGAGGAAGGCGATGATATCGACAATTTTCGGGTGTCTTCAGACGTATATGACACCCCCCCCCCACCTCCCTACTGGCCCCTTGCACGCGGGACCCACGCCACCTCACCCCCCCCCCCCTTTGCTACGCCACGGGGGGGGGAGGGGGTGGATTAGGCGGAAGCGCAGACGTTTTGGTGTTGGTGACCTCGAGCAGGAATCTGCCTGGCTGGGCGTGTGGCTGCGTGTCGATATGATTCCCAGCTTTGGTCGACGCATTACAAGCTGTGAAGAAACTGGTGATGGCGATGATGATAATGAGGAGGAGGATTGTGCCGTTTCCTTTTGATTCGGGTGAGCAAAGAAGAGCATCGTTACTCTTGACCTTAAGTGGAGAGAGAGCGAGAGAGAAAGAAACAAAGAAGGCACTACAATAAAAAGCATATGCAATTTATTTACTTATTTATTTATTTATTTATTTACTTACTTACTTACTTATTTATTTAGGTATTGTACCCTCAGGGCTTGCACATTACAAAGGGGGCGGGGAAAACATTTTTTTTTTTTAATGCAAATCGGAAATGTCTGCGAACGATAAAGAGCACATCTACTGTCCCGCTGTCCCCGACATTAAATATACTTACGTCTTAATTGAAGCTATAGCTATAGAGCGTCTGCAGTTGCATCGTGGCATCGTGGCCGTTGCGTTTAAAGATTTGGTTATGCTACCTCTACGGTTCCGTTCCTCCGCAAATCCTACCTCCTCCGGGAGTACGATCTGGACTCCTGACCGCAGCGCCCCGCCGCGGCGTCTACCGCTCTGCACCGCTCGGCTCTCCCCAGTGGTTCAACTAGCTATGCGAATCGAATCTGCGCAAGTTCCGCCGCTTCGCGCGTAGGCCTCCTCTCCTCGAAAACCTTCTTTCCCAGCGAACAGGTGTGTGTGGCTGGGAAAGAGTCGAGGAGAGAAGGGGACGGCACACACTTGCTGCTCTCAGCTCGAACCGGAGTGAGTGGCCCGGCATTCGGAGTGTGGCTTCAAAGCAGCGCGGGAGTGTTGCAGTTCCTCCGACGGACGAACTGCTGTCAGTGGCGACACACCATCCGTCGCCCTCCGGATTACGCAGTCGTCGACGCGATCACTGGTGCCTTCTGTTGACTTCTCGAGTGGGGATTAACGACTGTGTCGCTGTCGCTATTGGTTGTTGTCAGTGCGTGCTTTACCCTCGAGCCTGGATTTGTTTTATTATTTTTTTTTCGCCCGACGGCCGGCTGCTCGGATTTTAACCGCCAGCGCTCGGATTACGGGTGAGTGAAGTTTCATGGCAATGCCGTCGGCGTTGTATACAACGTTGATTAGTCTCGGAGGGCTTTGACAACCAGTGAGAAACCTACTTGTAGTGTCAAACAAGTATACACTACATTTTCTTCTTTTTTTCTAAACATGAAATAATGAAACCCTGCCTTTTTTATGTCCTGTTCATCGAACCTCTGCTGCACTCTCGCAAGTTGATCGGTTTCTCTGAGTGGATCCACCGCTGCGCACAAGAAGTTTCTGTAGTCTCTAGAATTCTAGGATCATTCCTCCTCATCCTCTCGAACTAAAAGAGAGAGAGAAGTACGGGAATGGAATCAGCCTCCTCTAGTGTTCGAACATTGAATACCCAACTTTCCAGCCCATGTACTGTGAAAATCTTCTTCAAAAAAATACAGTATCTGGTAAGGAGGTCTGCAATATTACGGCATCTTATCCAGTAGCACAAAAGTCGAGTGTCTGCATAGTATGCACACTGCCAGGCGGTAGTGCGAGTGGGTTACCGTTTTATATATTAAAATGGGGATGGCTGCAAATTACCTTTACGAAACTATTATTCTCTTACGTTCAAGATACGTTCAATTATACTGACTTGCTGTGTAAAAAAAAAACACATTTCTTTGATCGACTCTCAGAAGTCGTTCGTTTGCTTCAAATTTAAGTTTGCTTTGACCTTCGTAGAGATATGTAAGAGGGTTTCTTTGGTCCGTGGAAGATATTTGTTCTTATAGATGTCGTGACAGTTCGTGAGGAACAGTAAGAGCACGGTGCATAAACGCCTCATGGTTGCTGCTGCCACGTGAGGTGATTGCGGGGACTGCTACAGTGCGTGGCGGCCCACAGCAATCGTTCTATATCAGCGTTGCCGGTGCTGCTGGCGTTTCCCTCAAGAAGCTGAAAAAAAAAGAAGGCCACCGGCAAGAGCGCGGGCATTGCGCGAATTTCAGTTTTAGCGCGTTTTGTAGATACTTATAATTTCAGCGGCGTAGCCAGCATTTTCTCACGAAAGTAGTTTTCGATATCCTCTTGCCATCATTCAGCACATACAATGGTATCCGTTTTTATTCAAACGACGTTTAAAAAAAATATGTTTTTGCACCTGCGTTTGTCTCTCAGTTTTCTCAACGATGTTGGGCATGTGGCAGTGCGTATCGTCCAATTGTAAAGCATGTGGACTTGTTTCACTACCTGTCAGCAACTAAAACTCAGCGTTCAACTAACAGTGGTCCCACATTTTGACTGAACGACTCTGACAAAACAAAGAAAGAAAGAAGTAAGAATATTCAGGCAAGGTCAACCTTGTGCACTGTGAGAGTTGTTGCCAACTCCACTCTTTTTTCAAGCTACACACTTAGTCTCGTTTCTTTTGTGTCACACCTCGTATACCAACAGCACAGGGGAACAGTCACGGTGAAATACGCTAAATAAAAGAAATTGCCTTTACTAAATCAGGACAACAAATTCGTAAGCTGCCTAAGACGAGACACGGTTACTCAATGACTGGTAAATATTGTACATACATGGGTGACCCCCTCCGTGTGTTTGTCCAAGAACTATATCGTCTGTGCAACAACCGCGGTACTCCTGTGGCAGAATCATTCGAAAGAGTCTCCACTTGCATCATTATTTCTACCTGCAGACTGCAACCGGGGTTCGTTGTAGTATTCGAATTGAACGAATATTCGACAAGTTAGAGTAGTGAATTGACGAATTGAATACGAACCGAATAGCGAAGATTCGCATTGGAAACTTAGATTGTTCGCGCATCCGTACAGAAAGGTCATTTCTATCGAGCGTCGTGAGCAACGGAGAGTATTCGTGCAGAGAACTTCTTACTTGGTGTAAAAATTGCCAGGAAATGTCTAAATAGAAAAGGATTGAAGAACAAGTTTTGAGAATTCGTAACTCTTCTCCAAAACCGGATTTCGAAGTATATCGAGCTGCTTCTGTTTGAGCGTCTGAAGTGGACATACGTGACGTGAGTTTACAGCTTGCGTGAGGTTTCCAGCTTTTGCGGGAGATCTCCGAAAGTCACGCTTACAAATTAGGACAATGGGCTTCAGCGAAGATGAGTCGAATACGGTACTTCCCCTTCTCAGGTCCTGAGACTTGTGCGGCAGTTTGCAACGGTGCTAGGCCTTCGTCCCCGTGACCACATGCATGCGTCGCTGGCTGGGAAGGCGACGCAGGCTAAGCTACAGTCTGCAAAGTCGACTCATTTCGATGACCGTTTCTAGAGATACGTGCGCCCCTATGTTTAATTTGGACACTGACACGCACGTATATATATATATATATATATACAGGATCAAAGTTAACAGAATAGCAGGCGTCACAGTTGGTTGACTTGCGTCTAGTTAACAGCTTCGCTTCACGTAGATTCCAACGCGTGCGTTATGCCTGGATAATTTTTGTTTTCATGACGCGACATGACAGGTTCGCGACGGAAGCCTTCGCAAAAGCGCTTCTTGGGGCCTCTCACAGAGCGCGCCTTCTATTCGCTCACTCGAAAGTACCCCGCTAACGACAGCATGGTGGACATCAGCGATGCATCACACACACACAGGGCAATTAATGAGCGCGGTCGTCCGCGATGCCATAAATAACGGGAGAGCGTTGCACACGGCTGTGCCGTCCGGACACTGCGCACGCTTTGGAGGCCCTCTATCTCCCTTATCTCTATCACACCCTCCCCCACTTCCCGCGGCAGCATTCGCCGGTGGCGCGTCGTTTGTTATAAATGTGACGGGAATGTCGACACCCAAGACCGCTGGGGCAGAACGCCTCGAGGCCTGCGAATGTGTGGCCGCGTTGGCGGTTTATGGCTCGCAGGTCGTTGGTGCGTGCGTTTAGGCAAAAGAGTCGAGCGAGATTAATGGGGCGCAGGCATCGTCACGTGGCGTCGGCTGAGTATGAAACGCGATCACGGGGATTCGCGCGCGGAGGGCAAATTCACTCGGAATTCCCTGACCAGAGTTATTTATTCGAAGTCGCGAGCTACTTCCCTTCGGTTCAATGGAGACGGTCGCTGGGTGTGCGCATGCGCGCTTCACTGGTAGTTGATGTGGAGTCCTCAGAAGTCACACGGCGAGAAGTTGAACGAACGGCAAAATAACGACGAAATTTACGGACGTAAAACAGTGGCGGAAGGGGCGGGCGAATGAGAAAACGAAGCGCTAAGATTAAGAACTGATACGCAATCGCAAAAGGTCGGAGATCTCGCGCAGCCGTCCGACCCGTCGAGCTTTACGAATGCGAGTTCTGGCCCGCTGCCGAGGAGCTCGAGCACCGCATAGCCGTCGTGGTGGTCAAAACGTTGCGCTGGATCGGCGGGGATTCACTCGCCTCCCCCGTTTATACCAAGCAACGGCAACCACCGGTGCTGCGGCGCTGCCCCGATTACTGAGCACTAAGGTGCTCGGAGCACGGGTGTCGTCCGACGGTATACGGCTACATATGCTCGAATTATGTGCCGCTTCGCACGCGCACATTGGCTGCCGCGTGGAAGTGCCGGAAGAAGGCTCCGAATGGCCGGCCGAAACAGCGCTGGCCTGCGCAGCGATCTCGCCACCCCGAGAGTATACCACCCCGACTGCAGGCCCGCGATCGAGGAGAATGGGGACCGAGACCCAGAAGAGCCGAGCCGCCTGCGACCGAATGGGTCTGTAGGCCAAGGAGGAAGAAGATGGAAACGGAAGAAAACTTGAGGAAAATATAAGAAACGACATGTGGCAAAAAGGGAAAGATGAAAGAAAAAAAGTATTGAAGCGGAGGCGGCATCGTACGGCAGCGTAACTGTAACAGAGCGTATAAGCGCGACTGAGCGAGGACGTAGAAAGAAGCAGATACACAGAGAAGCGCTGTCTCTGTGTATCTGTTTCTTTCTACGTCCTCGTTCAGTCGCGCTTATACAATGTCTCACGGATTCTAACCAACTAGCCCGCCGACGTGTTTTAGCGTAACTATAGTATAGAATCTTGGATTAATTTGTGGAATGCAGCGCGAACTGCCCTGTGACTGCTGTCAAACTGAAAAGCTCGAAGTGATGGTGACTTCGCAACGGACATCGAAAATGCGAAATGAAAAGGATGGAGCCTGAGAAACGTTTTACGCAAGGAGGACAAGTGGCAGCAGGGGGAAAAAATGATTTGTTTGTTTCGATTAACAAAGAGAAAAAGACCAAACAATAAAGAAAAACAAAGGTCAAATTGGGAAAGCGGTACCACTAAAGGTAAAAAAAAAAAAGATTCGAGGCGATTCTACACAAACAAAACACTTTTCCGCGTGCCATTGAAGTCGTTTAAATGCTGGAATTTGACAGAACTTGTAACGGCGGACCATCCATGATTGAGAACAGTCGGAAACGAGCATTCGTCAAAATTTTCCCTGTGTCTGCTTCTTCCCCGACAATCCTTCCCGGGTCGACAGGCAGGTCCACACAGCGATAGCGCTGCAAGGTTATTGCGACAGCCTAGTAAATGCAGGTTTCTGCGCCTTTCATCGACCTCCATTCCAAGTCGCTTCGCTTTTTCTTCGGCCTTGTTACGAAATCTCGTATGCGACCTCTATAGGAGGTAAAATCCCGGCTAATTTGAATGCTCCACTTGGCCATGCACAGTGTCGATCCGCAAAGAAAAGAAAAATGAAGGAAAAAAAACAAAGACAAACGAGACACATGACCGCTATGCGTACGAGTTGGAACGTCGTCCTCCTCGGTGGCTCTTGGTGTACGGCATACAAATTTAGTCCACCGCGCGCGTGCGCTTTCGCGTGTCCGCGTGCGCCTCCTGTCGAGCAGCTTAAGAGAAAAATAAGAGAGAAACGAAACCGCGGCACCACCATCATCGGCGTCGTCCGCACGAGAATGTATGAGAGACAACAATCTCGCGTGCTTTCGAAAGCGCGTAATTTCCCAGAGCCGTCTGCACGCTGCAGCCACCCGTCGTCTGCTCATATAGCGTCTGCCTACTTTGTGCTGCGAGCGCTCCAGGACTGGTCTGCGCGTACGGCGCGCGGCACAGTTTGAACGGTCGTCCCGTCTGGCGCGCATAAAAGCGTAGCAGACGACAGGGACTGCGGCGGCACGCAGACGACTCGACTGGGCGGCCGCTCTTGGAAGCCGGCTGCCATTCTAAACTCGGTCCTATTTCGGGACCCGGCAATATAAGGCAACGTCCGCGTGCATGCAGTGCACAGGATAAGTGAGTTTCGTAACCAAATGCAGACTTCGCGTCGTCGTGCAGTCTGCTTTCCCCGTTTTCTTATTTTGTTCTTTTCCCCCGGATAGGATAAATACCTTCAAGAGACGGAAGAGAAAGAAAGAAAAGAAAGGAGGCTCGACAGCCGTTTATCGCTGACGGCAGTGCGGCTTTGCAATTTTCGCCGCGGTTTCGAAGACGGAAGCAAGGGTTCCCATTTGAACGACGGCGTATTATAGGGGCGTGGATAGCTAGCCCAGCGTGGGACACGCTATTTACCACCGGGAAACCGCTCAGGTTTTGATGGGGAGCTTGAAATGGCGTTTAGACGAAGAAAGAAAAAAAACGAAAGTGAGGAAGAAAGAAAGGGGAAAAAAAGATAAGAGGAGGAAAACCTCGGTCTGTCCGCATCATGTGGCCTCGCATTGCGAAAATGGTCGCATTGCCTTTGTACAGTGCGCTCGACTGTTGCCCCATAACGCAGCTATAGTGCAACGTATATGAGGGGCTTATTTTCCATGAACCTTGTGACAGAAACCCACCAATTCGAAGCCGGGTCTGGAGATCCAGCGGGAAGGAAAATTCAACGGAAAATTGCACAACCCTTACGGGGTCACGAGATTAGTGCTTGGACGTTGTAATAGGTGCGCGTATGGCGCGGAGTCGCTGCGATTATTGCGTGCATTCTGTACTGTAGCTTTACACTTGAGGCAGAAATGCTGTGGTCCCCTTGTGTCTCGTCATCTGACTGGCGCGTGTAATGACCACCGCAAGTGATGTTTGTGTAAATGTCCAGCCTTGCGACGTTTTGCTCGGCATCTTTCGAATGAGCAGGCTGGAAAACGCGGATGCGGAAGCAACCGGTTGCTATAATACAGTGCGCGTGCTTTCCGTGCCGAGTGGTTAGCTGCGAGTGGTATTTGTCTTGCAGCGGGAGCACGATCAAGACACATGTTTCGCCAGGAGTTTTTTTTTTTTTTTTAAGTGCTCTAAGCATGCCAGCAGCTCGGAATCCGGGTATCTCTGTAGCATAAGGCTGGAGCACCGCGGCAACACAACTAATATACTAAAAAAAATTGGCGTCGTTAGTTGGGTTCAAACCCCACGAGTGTGTTAGGAGCACTCCACGACTACTTCGAAATTTGGCCATCAGAAAAGTTGCACCATAAGTGACCTTACTCACCTCTGGGTTCAGCACTCACCGGCGCCAAGTTTTTTTTTTTTTCTCTATCTTTTCGTCCACTTTCATTTCGCTTCAGGTTACCTTTCGTGCATCTCAGTTAAAACTACGAATAATTGACTCTGTGCTTCCCTTCGCTTCGTTATCTGTTGGCTTCGTATGGTTGTGATTAACAAAAATGGAGCCCCTCTGTTCCCCTTCTTCTCGTTTCTTACTCGCCTAATAGTTCATAAAATGTCTTAACGAGACCCAATAAAGGTAGCGTCAGAAGGTATGAAACGCTTTCCTTCGTTACTTGAGTGAAGCCTCATATGTACTGTTAAGCGAACAAAATAGAACGCGCTTATGGTTTAAGCCCCGCCGGGCGAGCGGAGGAAAGGGTATCTAGCCACTTCCGTGGCCTCATAGACTTATCGCTTTGCTTCACTTGGTTTACTAGCTGCGTCAAGTGAAGATTCCAGAAGCGCATTAGCCAATTCTATTATGGCCGCCAAATTCTGCGACGCGTCGCTCTACCCGGTGTCCGTGCCATCAGGGCGCGATCAACCGCGTTTGCCTGCAGTGTGTACGCATATATAGTACACAGAACGTCTCCATTCGTGAATAGGCCCTCGGCCGAAGAGCTGGGGCCGTCGTAGTCCTTCCTGTGTGTGACGTTGTCGAGGCGAATTCGTCCTTGGAGTGGCTGTTTCGGATTCGTACATTTGACGCAACGAAAGAACGTAATATTTCACCGTGTCACTGGCAGCCCGAACCACCACCGTCTGTTTTCAGACCACCTGTTTTCAGAGGCACAAAGCGATAAAATTCGCTATGCAGTGCAGACTGGCGCCCAAGCGAAGACAAAGCTCGTGTATTGCTTGCATACTAAATTCGTTTGGTCCCGCACGACCGGGGTTGGTATAGGTCATGCCAAATTGCATGGTGCATGTCATGACGCTGAGTTGATTGATTGGTTGATTGATTGATTGTAAGGGACTTTATTTTATAACAAAAAACTGCAAGGGACCTCGGTCCTCGTCTTTTGGTAGTTACGTGAGGGATAACGGAAAATTATGGAAACCGCGCTTCGCGGATGAAAAACGAGATGCTGTACAGTGCGCGTGGTTTCTTTTTCACTGTCAGCCGTCCCGGGAAGGGAAACCGCGCATTGGAGCTGTTTAGTGCTGTAGGTAACTCAGGGATACTTTGTGGGATTTTCATTGAGAATGAAGCAAAAGGTGGTGACTTCAATGAGGATAAGCGCCACTAATTTCATTGTTTTATTTAGATGAGCTTTAAAAAAATGGAACACGCTTGGTGAATTTTGCGGCTGCAGGCCCCTTACGAATACAGGTAAGGCCAGCACATACGTACTTCGGAAAGGTCTGAACTGACACTGCGATTTTTTCCCCTCTACTCATACGAGGAAACCGCCACATCCTTCTCGGCCCTTTGACGGCACGTCGTACTGTCTCCGGCTGTTGATAACCTTCTACATTGTGGACGAAGGCTGAAGAGGCTGACGGACGCTTAAGAGATTGGTTTACTACTTTTTTCGAAAATTCTTAGGCATTTCTGCGGCGGATGAAATGACCGTCCATTACCAGACAAAGTGGAAGACGAACTCATCTTTCCGAAACTTTCACTGTATACGCACGTCACCATCGTACATCGTGGATGTCAGTATATTTTCTGCCAGTTCGCATGACTCATTCTGTCCAATAAAGTGCTGCAACATTTGCCAGAAAGAGCGCCCGCTCAATTTCGCGGCCGACGCTGCAAAAATCCACAGTTTCACCGGCTGTCTTGCAGGTGACGTCACCGCCCGTCTTTACGTCCTCTTTGGCAGTCCAAGCCTCCCCTCGTGTCGACTGATCTGCATTCGGTCCAAGAGTGTGATCTAACAATTTGTTTACCTTTGAAATCTAGCTATACAAGAATGCTTGCAATCGCGCAAGTATTTCTGTCCTGCCTTGAAGTAATAAGTAACATCATGCGGATCCAACACAGATGTTGGAATCGGTGTGCAGTGAAGCATAAGTGAAGTGGTTAATTAAAGGCGGCGCAAATTAATGCGATTGCGTTCATTTTCGTCCTATGCGACGTGTAACTTCATTCAGTGTTTGTATTTATGTCTCGCACATGTCACAGCTTTCATGTCATGGGGTTACCGCATGAGATTAAATCACGAGCCTTAACAACTTTGTTGGAGAATAAATTCAATGCAAACGGTATTTTCTAAGAAAAAGTATGTTTATGCCCTTCCCAGGCGACCACTTTAATATCGTGCGATGTTTATGTTGATGCCCTACGCCGTTCACAAGATACGCCGAAAGGCACGCACCAAATCAGATGGAGAACCACTGTGACACGCCAACGGACGCAGCGAGTTCACAAGAAAGAAAGCGAAGTACGCGTCTGTCGAGGGAACAATGTCGCTGAGAAGTGTATGGCACATAGGATTTTGTGGCACATAATCACCCTTGTCGATTGCTAAGGAATAAGCACCCTCACTTCTTCAGCACAGTACATGCTCCAAAGGTAGAGGTGCGTGCTCGAGGACGATCTCCGCCACAAAAGAGAGGCGGACCCTCATGGTGGTGGTGTTGGTGGTAAACTTCATTGGGTGACCCTCATGAAATACGAACCGATGTGACCGCGGTGACTGCATGTGTGTCTGTATACGTCTGTCTGCGGCGGACCCGTCGGGATCGCACGCCAGGGGCCTTTTTCTTGAGTTGTCGAAGAGGAGTCCCATGGCCTTTCGTTCGTTCTCCGGCATTCTCACCACGCGAAACGGCCTGCAACAACAACGAAGACGACGACAGCCGCAGCTGCAGCAACAACAACAACGCCTTCGGGGCTTCCCCTAGCTCTCGGTCAGAGGTTCGCTTGCGCAAGTCACCGCCGTCCCGAAAGCCACCACGCGCCGCCCACGACGAAGTCGAGTGTTTCCAACGCGCTCCCGTCTTTTGTGCTTTGCCGCGTTGGTGTACACGTGTGTATACGTACGCATGTCCGCGAGCGTGCGTTGCATGCGGTCGAGGACGGGTCGCTTTGTTGCGCTGCAGCGCACTGCGCATCGTACAGTTGTGCTGCAACGTCGACTGCGAGGCCCCGTGCGTCCGTGTGCGTGCGTGTCTGTGTGTGAGTACGCGCGCGCACAAGTCGAACGGCCGTACCTGTCGCGAATTCTTTTGTGCTCCCCCGCGCCTCGTGGACCGAGCGAGACTATGCGGTCACTAAAGCCCCTACATCCACGCGCCACCGCCGACCGAGAGAGCGGCGGTGGCGCGCGGATGGAGGGGCGCGGCTCTAAACCGTTTCAATCGCGCCTGCGCGTGTAGTTATACGCCTGCACTCTCGGCGGGCACCGTGCGTTGCGACACGCGGCATAGATGAAAGCGCTCGGTTGCCGCCGCGTGGCGTTACCCGACGCAGTGCGTGTAATGAGCGCGTGCGAAGTCTCCGAGCTGTATACCTCTCGCTGTGTAGTCGTCGTTGTATCGTTCTTGTTGCTGCAAGTTGCTGCTGAGGCTTTTTGTATTTTGTTCGTGCTGTCGCTGCTTCCACAGCGGCTGCGGTGCGCGCGCTTCTGCGTATCGCGCCTATCGCCGCCGAAGCCTTGCGACGCTGTTGGCGGGGCCGAGCATCGACCGGCACCGCGTACGCGCGGGTCAGCGCGCAGAAATCGGACGGAGCCGTTTGACCGGGGCGTCGATGCTGGCTTTCCAGTTGTATACAAGTGTCGACACGGATAAGAAGCGAAGGAACGTTTTGCGCCGGTCCTTTGGTCGCAAAGGTGTGGCAACGAGCATGGTTTGGACAGTCGAGGAGCTGTCACTGACGTCATATGCCCTAAGCGTAATATTTCAATCCTATCGTGTTGCCATAGCAATGGCTTTGCCGTTTGCTTGTACAACAATGCGTGGTCGCAACTTGGCGGACAAGTGCTGAGAAATAATCGTGGACGCCACAATTATAAGTATAGGGCTCTTAGTTTTAGCATAAAAAACAAATAATTCCTGATTTTTTGCACCCCTAAGAAAAATTATGAAAATCGGTTTGAAAGAGATTTCTCCTCCAATTCAGCCCTTTTGAAAAGGATAATAACAAATGGAGGTGTTACAAAACTGTTGAATTCTACCCACCTTTTGTGAACAGGTGGCCAAACTGACGTGCGATTAGCGAACGTTAGTGGATGCCCTTGTGAGCTAATTTTCATAGTTCTTTCTTGTGTTAAAAATGCAGTGAACACTGTGAAGAACGGAACGCCACACCAGTGTTTATCGTTCTTTTTTTCTTTTACTGGGGTTTGACAACGAGGATTTTTAAAGATATGAGTAGGTCATACAATTTGCGAACAGCCATCCTTGCCATTCCGTGTTCGCGTGAGTAATTTCGCTCGTTTATATAAAACGCTTGTGTCGAAAAGAAGATCTAACGGTAAACCTATGCGCCGTCAAAAAAGCGCGAATGCACGGGCAGAATAGAAATGAGCCTCCTTTTGCTATTTCTGGTCGAGCCGTTTCAATTTGTGGCGTCCGTAATCCGCGGCTTAGCTCGTTTTTTTTTTTCTTGTACGACGATAAAGAGGCCGAGGACGAACATATAGAATCACGGCCCTGACAGGACCAACAGGTTCCCGGTAGACAACAGTAGCCAGCTGCCTGTAATACGTCATGGCCTGGAGCGTCACGGCCTGGAGCGTCATGGCCTGGAGCAGGTCCGCATACATTGCGCGGGCCACCGGGACATTCATACAAGACGACGAACATGTATGCGCCGCTCCTTGTATCGTCAACCCTGCAGCTGTCCTGGCGCTGAGGGTCAGCTATAAATCCCCGCCACGATTACTGGGAGGCTGCCCGCGCGGAGTCTCTGTCCGACCCGCGTCCAGCGAGTTACGGCGGAAAGAAGAGAGAGAGAGAAATTAAGGCGAAGAAGGAGGGCACTCGGTCCGCGGCGACGAGTTACGACTTGGGCCGGCCAACGGGAAGACACGGCCGCGCTTCTCGCGCAGAGACGAGCAGTCGAGGGTCACGGGACAGGTTATCGGAACGGGGCGCACTCGCCGTGTAACAAGTCGAGCCGCAGGGCTATAGGCCGCCCCCCCCCCATCTCCCCCCTTCCCCCCCGCCCACTCGCCGTGCCCGCCTGCGTACGAGATCGGCACGGCCTCTTCGCTCCTCGTCGCTTCTGCCTCACCTGCACCATTCGGCTATGCGTTGCAACTGCGAGCGCGCAGTGGCGTCACATAGGGAGAGGAGGCATGGGTGTCAAATGTGGGCTATACGCGCTGGCGTGCAATCTGCAGGTGCCAGCACGCTGCATGCAGTTGGCCGTTGTTACATCTGGAGGACAATCCCACCGCTGTCCCCCAGATATTGGATCTTGCCGTTGAGTGCGGGTGTTGGCCGAGAGGTTGAGGAGGACTTTGAGATGAAAAATGGAGGTTTATTTGCATTATTTACAGTAAAAACATGAATTCATTAACAGTCAAAGTCATTGATGGCCGGCAGCAAATCGGACGCGGCGGCCCGTGGCAAGAAGCCCGAAAGAGATGAATGAAGGAATACATGCTCCTCTCTGCTCCCGGTCTCTGGCTTTTAACCACTTCGGTGTTTCGAGGTCACGTCCTGTTCCGCCAACCGTCGAGCCCACCCAGGTGTCGTCATTTTCAGCCAGTGGTAGGCGCTCGTGCGAGTGCAGTCCCATTCGGCTCAAGGGGTCGCTCCATGGGCTTCACTGTCCGAGGGATGACTTGCCTCCGGTATTGCTCTTCTGGTCTGCAACTGCCGTCACAATAGGTGGATGGGTGGGTTGCTCCCAGGGCTTCACGGTGAATTACAGCCGTCGTTCCCTCCGGGTTTGCAAGCATCGTCACAATAGGCGGATCAGGGTTCCGAGGGCTTCACGGTGACCTACAGCCGTCGTTCCCTCCGGGTTTGCAAGCGCTCAGCAGGGGGGGGGGGGGGGGGGGGTAATGCCGGTTGTTCTCTAGCGACCTTTCAGAGCGAAGGTTGACGACTGGGCGTGTTGGTATAGCATATTAGAGGTTGGATTGCGCAACATTTTGACTAGACACACAGAAGAGACACACACCACAGAGCGCTCTGTGTCTCTCTTCTGTGTGTCTCGTCAAAATGTTGCCCAATCCAACCTCTAATATACTCTTTCAGAGCGGCAAAGCAGCTTTGCTCGGGCCCCAGGTTACCTGGAATCGTGCCAGGCTCTCGCTACACTTTCGGGAAGAGTCAAGCAGTGGGACAATAGCTCCACCTGCGGCGCACGAGGTGGGGGACGCCCACTTGTCTAGACGTGCTGCGCCTCGGGAACGTGGTAGATGCGCTTCTGCGCACCTTAATTAGGTGCGACGGCGATTCGATGTGGTCTGGTGAACTTGAAGGATGCCAGGAAAAGGGCCCGTATCTAACGCCGTGTAGTATAAATACGTACTTGGTATTCTGCTGGTGCCACGTATGTGTAGTTGGTTCGCTGCTTGGCTTCTCTCAGTGTCCGTCGCGACGTCTCCCACGGGAGCCCGGGGAGGCAGGAGACAGTGCGGCTTTTACCAGGAGCTAAATTGTGATGTTGTATAGACTATGGTTCTCGAAAGCTACCGCTTGTAACGAGTAATAAAGTCCATATAACTGAAAAAAAAAATGTTCGCCTTTATAAAAAAAAGAAGTGGCTGATATATTTAACTTGTAGGTTTATGTGCAGTTGGTCTATTCGGGGCGTTAATATAATATATCCGTGATAATCGATGGCAGAATATGTTCTGCTTGTTCTTTCTTTTTTTAAAATATAGAATCATATTGCACGTGTTCAAGGCAGCTCACCATTTCAACGAAAATGATGGAGAGGTGACGGGTCTGGTAAGGTGTACGTAATTTGCGACCAAGAAGACGGTTTGTCTGTGCGGGTGCATTGCATTACCGATGTATGCGTGCGCACTCATTCAGCGGCCTGAAACGGTTGTACGAAAACGAAACGGTACGCGTAAGCGCTACATGCATATCGTTTGCCTGGAGCTATAGCCTCTCGTCTGCTTTGTAACTTCGGACAGTTCATACAGGTCTTTTTCTCTCTGTTTGGCAAAGAAAGAAAGAAAGAAAGAAAAACAGAATGGACAAATCAAGGTGACTTCTCAGACTGCCATGTAGCAAGGCTTACTTGTTCCTTCCGGGTTTTCTATACGCAGGACCTGCTTTCTGAAGGGCAAAATATAAAAATAAATGCGCAAAACAGTCGAAGAAGTTGACTTTGTCAAAGAAATTGACACCTCCGCAGAAATCTAAGTATGCAAGGCGCGTCCGAGTGTAAATATTAGTATTGCTCACGACGCCGACAACTGAAGGCGTCCATCGCAACGCACGGGTGACAGGACATTTTGTCTGATCTCGGCATCTATGGCGAGTCAGAGTTTCGACATATAGAAAAAAAAGAAAAAAATGTCCGGAAAGAGTTCTTCAACTGGCACGGCTAGCGTGATCGCGATTCCAAGCAGAACCCGCTTGGCGATTCCGCTTTCAACGCCTGTCGCGTTGTATTCAGCCGCAGGCGCGTATATATATATATATATCCGTCCTCTGAAACAATAAAGTCCGCCACTGCGCCTGTATTTTGCAAGATAATTGAGGACATTTTAGCACGTCTCGTGTCCTTTCCGTTGTTGTATATTATACCCCATATCGTGCAATTGACAGCACGAAGACATTACTTGACAATGCTCGGGCGGGTACGTACAAATCGTTTCCCTGTGCGGCCTTGCAGAAGTATCGCGGACGGAATAAAAACTACTGGGGTCTATCTGCTTTACGCTCGTACGCCGCGCCACTTGGATCTTACAGGAACTCCTTGACGTTGAATATTCGTGCTCGATTGGTTTCCGTGCATTTAACTTTTAAACTTCTTTGTCCACATTTCGACTGATTTTCATACGATTTCGATTGTATGAAATGGAAGGAATAAAGGGAAAGGCAGCGATTTTAACCGGGTGGGAATAGACGATTGCCTGCCTTACACGGGGAAAGGCGGAAAATGCTTAGATAAAACACAAAGGAACTGATAAAGTACACCATCGGGGCGTGCAGAAGTGCGAAATAAAAGAAAAAGAACATGTGCTGCAGTCGTCCGGACCGCTCAGCTGTTCAGAATACAGCGCGTCATATTCGTTATTGAGCCGCTTTCGCGATGCCCACCTTCTGTACACGAGACGACGTTAGCTTGCGGAGCATTCCTGTACTCGACGGTTTTCAGAACTCCAGGCCTGTGTTCGAGTACGTTTATTGCGCTGTGAGCTGAAATAGTGTGCTGGTTGTTTAAAAGCACGCGGATAACATCCATTATGCATGAGCGCGGTAGGGATATAACTTGCCGATGTGCAACTGGTGCCTTCTCACCAGCAGTACACTGCACGTGTCAAGAGTATACAGGGACATTGGGATAGTCGTATGCACCGGCTACCAAGGAGTCCTTCGTCTGGAGTAGAAAGCATTGCATGTAGCACGCCTGGCAGCTTGAGCTTTCATTGAGCTCTCTACAGCATCTTCGCCGTTGTTGTTCTTTATTAAATTACGCACGTGAGCGAGGAACCGCCGATGGTTGCTGCGAGCCTCCGCGGTTGCTTGCGCTTCCGAGTGACCTTCCCATTTGGCCACGTGACCTTTTTTCTTCGCCGCGAGAAATTGGCTGTAAACAGGCGCAGGCTGCCCAGCGGCGGAGCTTCCGTATTGCAGCCACGCACATCGTTCGCAATTGCTGCGTCCACGGAGAGAGAGGGAGAGAGAGAAGCAGTTGCGTGAGGAAAGTGGGAGGAACGGTGCTGTTCCCTTCGTGACGGAGCGCTCCCACGGAAAGAAATAATTTAAAAAAAACGGCAAAGGGCGCCGAGCGATTGTGGCCCGGCGTGGAGGAACGAGAAGCGACCGCAGCGGTCCCGCGGTATCGCATCCCGTCGGGTCACCGACTCTCCGTAGCGGGGCGAACGAGCTTCCGTGCTACGCGTGTGAGCGAGCGCGGCCCCCCGTGCGGCCTTCTCGGCCTTCGTGTCTGCCTGCCCGGTGGTCGAGCTCTCGTAGCTCTGCTAATGTGGCCGAGGACCTCAGAAGATGCGCCTTAACACATGCTGACAGTCCCCGGCAGCGGGAACCGATATGTCGATACGAACGATATGTCTCGAAATTGATCGCGGTATACAGGGTGCCCCACGAAACTGGAGCGGAACATTAAAAACTCAGTGCCTTTCCGCTCTGTGAAGAAGGATGACCAGCCAAGCTGTGTATGTGGGCCCCTTAATGGCGAACTGCACCTCCGCCGTGGGTCGGCGCCGCATTGCACTATCTTCGGGATCGGCCCACGTATGGGGAGTGCTCAACGCCTGCTTCACCTCCGCCGCGGCTCGGCCCGGCATTGCACTATCTGGACAGAGCCAAGACGTTCTTTGTCGTCGCTTGGAGATACTCAGATTATACTTTTTTCATTCCGCGTAACTGCGCAATTTGTCTTAATTAATTAATATAATTTCAAAATATTATAATTAGATGAAAACTGTCAATGAGAAACTTGTAGAGTAACATAAAGAAAAGTCCCTATACAGCTTTCCGTTTCTCGGTACGTGCTACATAAAAAGTGCGTTTTTTTTTTTCCACGAGCGTGAAAGAAGCCCGCAAATACACGCAAAATTGGCGCGCGACTGGCCGCTCGAGGCACTTTGCGTGTATTCGCGGGCTTCTTTCACGCTCAGGAAAAAACACAAGTGTCCCTTGTCTGTGGAGCACAATGCCTGCCGTTCCTGGGTATTAACGTGGTACATATACACGTTGTGCATGTGCAGTGCACGATGTCCTGGGTATACGGGAACGGCAATTCGAGCCGCCATGCTTTATTGTTCCATAGTACTGCTCAAGCTGCCGCTTCCGTTTAAGTGCATGCGCGAAATTCCTCGCATGCCCGAGCGCCATTTTGCTTCGCCGCGCGTTTGCAGCTGCCAGCCGTGTAACCTCGTTCCGCCGGGTGGCGTTTTGTGTCGTTAGAAATAATTACGCAACGGGACCGGTCGGTGGGTCTCTTGGCGGATTAAGCTAAACGCGGGGGGCCTGTACAAAAATGATGGATATAAAAAAAAAGTAAACAAACCGTCGTCCTTGGCCCCGTCCTGTACGGAGAGGGGACTAATCGCGCTTCGATGTCCGAAGGTCGTTTGCCCGCCGACCATACGAGCGGTAATTAGGCCGAGACGGAGTCGCTTAGATACGCCATGCGCGAGTTTCTTGTTCCTTTCTTTTCTTCTTTTTTTTGTGCGGTTGATCAGCCTCAGTGTTTATTCGAGCTCGAACGCTTCGCCTTTGGCGACGTGTGGTGTCTTTGCTTTCTCACTGTAGCATTAACTACGTAGGCGCGGAGGCGTGTATCGCTGGGCGTAGCGGTGCTTCATTGACTTTCAATTGGGCGCTCCTTGACTACGAATGGAGTGCGCGTTTCTCTCCAAGATATTCCCCGTGCTTAATTTTTATTCATGAAATTTATTTTTCTCAGTAGCCGTGTTGGCGATCGGGGAAAGAGCGAACGTAGCTGTACATCCCTCGCCAGCAGTATACCACGCTGTCGAAGACGTTGGTAAGTTTTGAAAACTCCCCAGTGCCCACAATGCGAATGGACATGGAATGATGCGCAAAATTTGGAACGCAGGCTTCGAGGTATTACCAATAACCGCTGGCGGCCGTTTGTGAAATAATTATGCACCGATGGAGCAGGTCAGTACGAATGGTGAAAAAGATGAGCTTTACGACGCAGCATGCGAATTGTCGGTTGTGCTGACCAATCGGAAAGACTAAGGTGGGCAATCTAGTAGTCCTTGCTTTGCTCACAAACGATGGTTCCAGCGCCAATGGACGAAATGGTAGACTGCGGCAAATGTGGTTGGGTGACAGGGCGTCGGCGTCAGGATGCCGGCGTCCATTTCGGTACAGGACGCGGATGTCTCGTATCCGAGGTGCCCGCCGAGCAAGGCGGCCTGAGGAACCTTTCAACGATGAGAGCCGGCAGAGTGCATGACGGTCTGTGACGACATCGGTTTTGCGTTGTCTCCGTGATGTGCATGATCAGTTCGCAATGTAGTCACATTGCCTTATTCCCCTTGCCGTCCTTGAGTTCAATGCTCTACCCTTGGTACCCATTCTGTTACTCTTATCGAGCATCCGCCGGCGGTAGCCGAATGGCTGTGGCGTCGCGTTGGTGCGCGCGAGGTCCCGGGTTCGATTCCTAGCGGTGCGAGGCCGCGTTTGGATTGTGGCGACACGCGAAAGCGCTCGTGTGCCCACGTTAAGTTGACGTTAGAGAACTCCAGTCGGTCGAAGCTAAGCTGGAGTACTCCACTACACGCCGTCTCGAATGACCCCAGTGTCGATTCCGGACGACAAGCCGCAAGGATCAGTCGATAAATCTATAGTCTGAGATTCTTCTGGTGGTATTATAAGCACGGAGTTATACTCTGGTCATTTTCTTTTTATTATTCCTTGCAAAGCTGTCTCCTCAGAAACAGCATACATATAGCGAGATAGATAAGAGCTAATTCGTTTCGGAGGAACTTAAAACAAAGTGGTCGACAGCGGGGGGCTAGGCGGCGTCATGGCCACTGTCCGCACAAACGAACTCGTTACGTCTGGCGCTGCCAAATGCGGCTCTTGTTGTCCCCTCGAGTCGGCAGGCTGGAGAGGGGGGGGGGGGGCGCCCGGCTGCGGCACGGTTCTCAGATAAAGCTGTTCCTTCGACAGAACGGGGCCGCCGAAGCATTCTCTCTCCTCGTCTCCTAAGCCGTCGACTGCGCGGGGACGAGGGGCTGCTCGCCTCATTCGGCGAGACAATTGACGGGGTCGAATGTGCGCACGCGCGCGCGTGCGGGAGTCTGCGTACGTGGACCGACGGAGTCGCGGCGACCGCTTGGCGTGCGCCGTTTTGTTCTTTATTTTTTTCTTTTTTTTTGCCGCGACACCAACTGCAGCAACATACACAATTGACTAACAGAAATAAAAAAAATAACAGCGCGGGCTCTTTGTGTGAATGTGGGCGCAGACTTATTTTTAAGAGGGTTTGGACGTTTACTAGCAGTGAGGTCTCGGAGAACGTTTTTGGGGGAACGAAAAGTGCCACCCCAGCTACTTCCCCTTTCCCTGATTTCTCGGATGATAAGGGACAGGAGGTAAAAAGAACCGCTCCATGGGCAGCCTATTTAGTGTCTTCTTGCTTTACTGTCACATTATGACTCCTTTAGATCAATTGATCTATCTATCTATCTATCTATCTATCTATCTATCTATCTATCTATCTATCTATCTATCTATCTATCTATCTATCTATCTATCTATCTATCTATCTATCTATCTATCTATCTATCTATCTATCTATCTATCTATCTATCTATCTATCTATCTATCTATCTATCTATCTATCTATCTATCTATCTATCTATCCATCCATCCATCCATCCATCCATCCATCCATCCATCCATCCATCCATCCATCCATCTATCTATCTATCTATCTATCTATCTATCTATCTATCTATCTATCTATCTATCTATCTATCTATCTATCTATCTATCTATCTATCTATCTATCTATCTATCTATCTATCTATCTATCTACGTTCGCCCAAAAGCTTGTCACAGAGGCGTATTTGCGAACAGCCCTCACTGGAATCCGTGGTCGGTAATCGAACCCACGGCCTCGTACTCTGCAGCAGGACGCCATGTAGTCATGGAGCCCCAACAACGGGTTAAACGATATAGTAACATGGAGAGGGGAGTGCGCGTATTTAAGGTCAGCGACCATTAAGTGACACCTCGCGGATGCTCCTGTGTTTTTTCCAACGAAAGCACGCCTGATTACCGCTCCTTCCGCGTCACACGTTTCGAGAGTGAGAAGATACGGGCAGGGTGACTACTGCTTCGCCGGTAGCTTTCAAGCATGTTGCTGTCCTTTTAGCTGTTGGACCACGCCCCGTTATTACCGTATCGGCTCATCGACATGTTCACACCGCGAGCCTTAATTAACCCGCTATTCGCTTTCCGCCTCGCAATGCGTCCGACCTCTCTCCGTTAGAGAAGGAAAAAAAAAAAAGACGTATCGCTCGCCTTGTCTTTCACTCAATGCGGTGCATGTGCCGCGACTGTGTCACGTGCTTTCATACCTACGCACCTTGGCACGCACGCAGGGACAGCTGTTTGTGCGGCTGGGCCTTGCCGTATCAAGGGGGAGGGGGGAGGGGTAGGTTGTCTTGCGAATGGTCGCTGCACGAGAAAAAAAAAAAGCGCAACAGAAAGTCTCCACGCACGACCTCGAAGAGACAAAACAGGCTTTATTTTTAGCTTTTGAGTTTCGTGCGCCGCTCGTTCGGGCACGGTAACAATTAATGACACCTCGCTGGGCACCGCTTCGCGGTGCCCGTAATAATTCGCGCTCCGTCGGCCGCTGGGAACAGCCGTATCAGTCCCTGCGCCTGTCCCACTCGTGGCGTGGGAAACGTAACGGTGGCTTTGCGTTTGACGCGAGTTGGCAACATATATAGAAAGCAAACGGCAAATTATGGCCTCGCCTTGCGTGTCGAGCGACCAGCTGTATACCGACCTGTCTTCGTCGCCCTCAAAACTGGGTTCCGTGCGACACCTCGAGCCTTGATATCCTGCAGTTGCACAGTTGCCCTTGGAACGTGCAGATGCGTGTTACGCCGGCAGCGCTGAGAAAAAGACGGGGGTCGACAGGGAGTAGGACAGAAGACGAAAAAGGTATAGGAGCAACTGCCGTCTATAGACATTCGTTAATAGCGCCGTTGTGACCGGCCGCTGTGCACACACCCCGACGATTGGACTTGTCCTCGGAAGACTATAGATCCACACTCACGGTGCTTCAACGACAGATAGCGTCCTTCCCTTCCATTCAGCCCTTTTGTGCCTTTAATGCATCCGCTGTATAGCCGATTCACGCACTTGACTGTTTTGCATAAGTGGTTCGCGGAGCTTAAGTAGCCGTGAGAAGTCGCACTGCTCCGCCGGCAATGTGCTGAGTAATCGGGCCCATTTTCAGAGCGATATCTTTCTTTTTCCTCCGAGTCAGCCTGACAAAGCAGCATGGCGGAGCTCCCGTTTTACGAAGGCTCATAATTATGCTGCGACAGAGCGCTGCGTCCGTGTCTGCTCTTCCGTTTTTGCATTTGTCTCGTGCCGCGATGTTGCGTTTTGGATCCGGCGAAATATAGAACCGGTTGCAGCGATCACCTTGCCGAGCTCCGAATCGATGACGCTACGGGATCCGCGAAGCCATGCGACGCCTTCCGAGTTTCATGCAGCCGGATGCCCGAATCGCCGCAAATTGGTAACGAGCTTGTGCTAACCCACTGGACAGTATAGAGTAACATATTACACATGTAAAGCAAGGCATACCGTGGTACAGTTGAAGTAAAGAAAGTATCCTCCGACACCGCGCGATATATTGGCGTCCCCTGCAGTACCGGTAAGGGCAAACGCGAGTTCGCCTGCTGTGTAGGCAGTACATCACCACGGATACTACACTGCGACGTGAGAGAAGGAAAAGGAGAATGCACGTGTAGAGTCGGGTGGCATCGGCAGGGTGGTTCGAGTGACAGGCTACGAGACGGCAGGATTTCCGGCACATATATACGCGGTCCGGTGTAATCCCGAGTGTCTGGTGATGGCTATATGTATACGTGTCGGGACGTAGAACTCCGCGTGGCCTCAAGACTCGACGTCCTCCTCCGTGTCGGCCATGAAGATCGGCGACGGATGCAGTCGGGATGACCATGGCTCAAGTGTAAAGTTTCCGTCACAAAAGGTCCACGAGCTAGAGATAAATGTTCTAGATGGCCGGTCATGCTCTTCTGCCAACGCCTCGCATCATCACGCCACCGGTCCCATCAACTGCCGTCACAAGCCGGTCCTGAAACCTTCGACGTGAGCGGGACATCGAACTATGTACTACATCTGTCATCGCCCAACTCAAGTCGCTCGGTTCGCCAACGGGTGGGCCAGTGTCGGCACAGGCTAATTGACTGTTTTAACGGCGCCTTAGTTATACTCGGGGAATCCTTAGCTCCCTCTCGATTATACGTGTGTGGTTTTCTCTCGCGCGTGTGTGTGTGTGTTGTGTGCGCATAATGTGACGTTTAAACCCAGCTAATAGCATCGTCATGCTGGTGAGGTGGTTGTCCTTCCAAGACTACAAAATTACATCTTTTTAAACGAACCTCCTACGCCCGGCCATCGCATAACAGTCGCATAACGTTTGACTATACTATAGCAGGCCAGATTTGCTTGAATGAGAACCCGGCTAAAAAAAAAAGTGATAATAAATAAAGTAATACATATCAATACAACGAAATGCGCACACTTTCAGCACCTGCCCAACGCCCTTCGGGAACCTGTGCTCCACTATGAAGAGAAGGCCAGGCCAGCTATTTAACGTGCCCTGTACGCCTACAGTCTGCTCCTCGCTTCTCGTTATCGCCGGCCAACACTTAAAACACAAGGCACCGGCATTGGCTTCGTGACGGGGCAGCCGCTCTGTTATCTCAACACCGCACGCTACGACCACCGACTCCGCGGACCGCCCACTTTCATCGCGGGGCCGCGCACGCGCAGAGGGTCCGCCAGGCTGCTTTTCTTATCTTTCGTCACGTGAACCCGCCGTGCACGCGCGTGAGCCAGGCCGCCCCTCGCGTTTCACTGAGCGTGCGTTGTTTCACTCGGGGAGAGCTCTCCCCGCTGGTGGTTTCACGGCCCACTTGATATCGGCCTCACCCGGCCCGCGTGGTGCAGCGAAAATGCACGAGGGCCGTCCAGAGCGGGCGTCGATATGCACCGAGCGCATTGTGGCGAGTAATCGAATCCGTACCGAGAGAGCTATAGAGGGGGGGGGGGGGGGAATAGTTGTGCGTGCATACCTCTATATATTTCCCTCTCCTTGCGCGTCGCGCAGCGATGTACCGCCGGTGCGCCCTCAGCATGCGGAAGAGATGCTCGGTCGCCGACGCGCTCGTTCTCGCGGAGCACCCGCGCCGGCCGTCGCATCCTCGGCGGCGACGCGGAACCACGGAGAGGAGTGCGGCGGGCATCGTCGCACGCATCGCGGGACGCTGCTGCCACGTGCGTGCCGGCAACGAGAGAACGCGGTGAGCGCCTCAGCACGCACGCACACTCGCACTGCGCAGACGGGGCGGCGTTGCGTGGGGGGAGGTCATCGGGTCTCCTTTTGTCTTGGCCGCTAATGACGATGGCGATGCCGCGCGAGCAGGAAACGGCGGAGGAGTCCGCGCATGGCGGTCCGCTACGGGCACCGTCTGTCCGCCGCACCGTATAACGGTCGTGCGCTGGCGCTGCTCTATACGCCGCCCCCAGACGACGGCGGGCACTTCTGGAACGGTCGCCGTTCCACGGGACGTCTGGACGTTGCGTGATGGCCGTCCCGCGGCTTGCCCCGCGTCCGCTGCTTTGTACGAATGCTTCCGCCGCCGGATTCGCGATCCCGCTGGTGGTTCTGAACGTCCTTGGGTTAGGCGTGGGAACGGCGGTGTAGATGCGTGCCTCTGGGTTCTTTGTCCAATGTGATCTCCGACGAAAGCGCGTCGCTTGCACGAAGTTGAAGTGGGAGGTTTCCGGGCCGGCCGTCCGGCTGCAAGCGCCGGCCCTGACGTTGGCGTGACTTTGAGCTGTTATATTCCAGGAAGTCAACGTGTCTGTTGTAGGCATTACTATCTACATTACAAAGTAGGCATTACTTACGTTTCGCGAAGCATGCCGAACGACGTCTGGGATGCTCTTGGTCAAGCGTATAAGGTGGAGTCTCAGAAGAACTTAGTCGGGTCAGCCGCGCAAAGATATATATATATGTGGTTCTATGTGAGAAGGGAAAAGTTGGCACTATCTTCCGCAGCCTTGGACTTGGAGGGAGCACGGCTCAGCGCCAGTTCGCGTAGGGAACGCGTGCTGTGGAAGACGCAGTGGATGAGAGAGAAAGCGAGACAGAATGGTGCGATAAGCTGCTAAAAGGTAGTTAACAATAATTTGTACGATGCAACTTAGAAAGTTAACAAGAGGGCGCTCTTAGCGGCACGCAGATGCATCCTTGCTTAGGCGTGCCAGCAGACATTGCTCGGCCCGATCGCGTGCCTCCTTTCATAACGGGTGTGGGGCTAAACACAGCGCTACGTTAAAATGGGCGTCATTCTTCTCTACAAACTCTTCGAAGAAAGATGAACGAGGGGACTATAGACGAAGCGGATATCAGATGTCCTGCACTACATTCAGTTTGCATGTTCTCCACTTTACGTATATATATATATATATAGATGCCGATGTAGGATATATGTACATGATTCATTATAGCGCGCCCAGTTGTGGGCGTCCGAATAGCGTATACCCGCATGCAAAAAAAAAAAAAACGCAGAAATCCTGCCACCATTGCCGCTCCAATGCGCACGCGTGCGGCGAGTACATTGCTTGGTTGCCGCACGCCCCCATTAGGCCTATGTCACTCGGGCATCCCACGGTGTCGTTTGAGGAAGGAGAACAAAGAAGGCGGCCACAGGCGGGTGGGCCGTGCCGTATGCATACACGTATGCGTTGCCTCCGTGTGCACACACCTAACGCGTCTCTCTTGACGGCAGCACTTTGTGCGCATCTCCGAGTTCCAAGGGGGCTGGTGTGCACGCGGCGACGCGCTTCGTCTCTGCAGCGCGCCACCCAGCGTGAGCCTGATTATGCGTGGGTCGCGTACAAGGCGTGTCTGCAAGTTGCGCGAGCGCTATAGCTGAGTCAGCCGACAGGACTTTCTTGCTAGTTGACGCTGCCGCCCGACGACCTACGCGTATTGTCTAATTACTGCCGCGCTTTGATTGTTGGGAAATTTGAGCGTGCACGCCTGCACCGTGTACTTGGGAGTTATACAGCGTGTGTACACCCTGTACGTTTGGTCAACATACCCCGGGGGACCTCAGTCGAGCGCGGTGAAATTGTTGCGCTCTGCGGCGTCCGCCCATAAGAAAGGAAAGAAAGAAACGTGAAAGAAATGAAAGAAGGCGCGTCGGCGACGTAAATGATCGCACCGCTGTTTGTCAGCGCTCGCCAATGTGTGCCCCCGAGCGCGCGTTCTGCTTGAGAGTTTCAGCCTGATCACGCCCAGTGCCTCCCACGCTCACGCATACGGACTCGTCGCGAGTTTCGCCACCTCGTTTCCTTTGAGGGCTTAATGAAACTCGTGGTGCCGCAGCGGTGCGAGGGATGTGCGAACCGCCCTTGCTCAGTTCTGACTCCGGAACACACATACACCAACCAGCTCGCGAGACAATCCTAAGCTTAACTTGGCAATAACTTCACATTGGGCGCACCACAGACAATGTCTGCCCAGCATGCGAGACTCATCTGAAGCGCATAACAGCCTCCTAGGTCCAGCACGCACGCCTCGATCTCGGAGGCAATGGATAGATCGCATACTTCGCACGTCGGCAAAGTGCTCGCAAAAATGGCGGCCCGTGGAACCGAACACGAGGTTGCGGGCGCGATTCCCGTGTACGTGGAGGCCGCATTCCGATGGAAGCTGAAAACGAAAGCACCCGTACACGTATTGTCACGACTAAAGGATAGCAAAGGAACAGAAGAAAAATAATTGAGTTACGCGAGCAGCGACCACGCTTCTTTTTGGGGAGAAGACGAAGTTGGCGCGTTACCTCTCGTGGTCCCCGAATACAGAGCTGGTTTTGTTTCTCGCCTCCTGGTCCTGCGTCCTGTGTTTTTCCTTTGTTCTTCTTTCTTTTTTTTGACATCGTGACAATATCTGGGTACATGTTAAAGGATTTCGGGTGCTTAGAGTTAGTTCGAAGACATCGGCCGTTATACGCCGTGTGCCGTTTCTCTGCAGGCGTGCTGCTAATTAATACTCACTTGCCGATCAAATTGTCGCGATAACTGAACTAGCAAGGACAAAGGCCGTCAAACGGGTCTTCTTCTTTTTTTTTGTCGCTATCACATTTATAATGCAGCCAGATATAGTTGCGCAAAGACAGAAGAACCGGGCGATCCCTGATCTGGACCCAAATGCATTGCTAGGAAACTTCAGCAGTGCGTTCCGTGGGAAGTCCTCATCCGCGTTTCTTGCGGAAAGCATGCGCTGGGTCGGTATCTTGTAGTGATGCCTTTTCCGATTCTATGCTTTTTCAGGCTTTTCGCGCTTGGCCACTGGTCAGAGCGACGGTTCGCCCACAATATCAACGCGATCAGGCGGCCGTGTGTGGTGGATGATAAGAATAGCATAGAATAAGGCATAAGGCATCGCTACAAAATAGCGGCCCTGGTGCGTGCTCGCGTGGTACGCGCCAAGCAAACGAAGGAGGCTCCAATTATATTTAAACCCACTCGACGTAAGCGATGCCGGCACGCGCGCGCTAACGGCTCAGTGCATGCGCTCGCTCGCAACCGCGTGTACGTGTGTGCACGTGTGGCACCAATCAAGTTCGTTAATCCCCGAGGCGGCCGGTTTCGGTCGGCACGCTGGGGGGGGGGGGCTTCTATAGAAAGCGGCGGCCAGCACTGCAACGCCTCGCGCGCCCACGCCCACCCGGCCACAAGAAGTCACGACATCTCGCGAGGGGGCGCGCGCGTCTTCCCAACACCCGCGGTGGGCCAAGAGGAAGAAGCGAGGAAATTACGAAGGAAGAGAGAAAAAAAAAACACAAGGCGGCGAGGAAGAGGGGGTGATCGCCCACAACGAAAACGGAAAGCTCAGGGAAAGGACTGCAGAAACACCGACGATGAGAGCCATCGAAACGATAAAGAAGGAATAGCGAATCAAATGCAGGATAGAAGGCGAAAGAAGGAAAGAAAGAAAGACGTTCGAATGGCGGCGTGTTGAAGCGCGCTTGCGTCTCTGCAGCAGAGATTCCCTAATGGCGCGAGGCGATTCCGGCATTGCCGGCGGCGCGCGCTGCGTTCGTGCAGGAGAGCGGCGTGTCCAGGGCGTGTACCGGCTTGCCCGGGGCGAGCCACTCGCTCACGCCTTCCATTCTCACGAAGCACGCGTGTACCTGTCCAACGCGCACGCGCAACGCATCTGGCGCCTTTGCGCAAGGGCGCACACACCATGCCCGCTGCTGTGCCAGGTGTATAGTGTGTGCACCTATACCCACAAAAACACCGCTCAGAGTCATGAAAAGCCACTGCCTCGGGGGGCAGTGGAGACGAGACGTTGCGCCAGTCTGCGCGAACGCGCGTTTTTGCTGTTGTTCGTGTACAGACGTGGCGGCGTGTTTTATCGTGGTTTTATCGTGACAGCGTTGTTGTAATGGCCTCGCTTCGGATGGATGGCGCCGACTTGGCCGCAGAGCAGACGACCGCGTTAATGCGCCGTGCTCCTTGCAGACGACGGTGTACCAGGAAGCGAATGCACATACATCTGCAATGCGTGCTTCCTGATGCACCGTCGTCTGCAAGGTCGCCCGCGAGCTACGCGGGTTCCGAGTGCAAGCGCTGATTCTGAATGCCGAGCTATAGTGTTTCCGAAAACCGTAATTAACCTACGAATCACTTGTTTTAATATTTCCTGCCGGTATTATCTTGTATTTAGAACCCGTTAAAGAAGACGCCAGAACCAACGGCTGTGTCTTATTTAAGCTTAGAATAAGGGTGAACTAAACAAGTTCGCATTCATTCGAAACTTGAGCGCAAAGGGTACTCGAGGAGACCACACGACACGAGCGCTGACAAACAACCCCATTTCTCTGTGTTGTGTACTCCTTTTTTTTCAGCATGTGCCTGGGTCTTGTATATTGTATATATACATATATATTGTATAGGCCACAGGACTGAACGCAAAGATTGATTGATCGATTGATTGATTGATCAATTGATTGATTGATTGATTGATTGATTGATCGATCGATCGATTGATCGATCGATCGATCGATTGGTCGATAATGTTTAACATCTCGAAGCAACACTGAAGCTATCATAGACGCCGTAAGGCAGGGTTCATGGTTTATTCATGGTTTATTTGGACCACCATGGGGGTTTTGTAACGTGTACGTATGTCTAAGTATACAGGTAGAACAACGTTTTTTGTGAATTGCGGCCTCATAATAATGCGACTGCCGTGGCCGGTAGTCGAACCCTCGACCTCGTGCTCAGTAGCACAACACCCCGCCCACTGAGACCGAGAGGGGCCGGTGCCACATTTTTTAGGTTGTACATACAGCGTGGTACAATAAATTTGTGCGTTTACTGTACGGGCAGCGTTTCATATTTTACTCACCGCATCTGTACACCTCATATGGCGCACATTATCTATAGGCTCAACGACAAGAACAGAAGCATTGACCGGCAATAAAAGTGATTGCGTTCTTTAATGTTTAAGGCTCAAGGAAGTCAGGAAAGCCGAAGGTATATGCCGCATCGTTTTGGAACGCTTTGGTGACCGTACAGATATTTTTGCTCTGAATATAAATAGGCCGCATATTGTAACCTTTGGAAGCAATGCGTGTTGAATGTCAGGAGATAATACCCCGCGGAATTCCTACGAGGTGAAAGGAAACACCGAGAGCGCGCCCCTCCTCCACATGCCCACTGAGATATTTCGCCGTTCAATGCTCTTTTGAGTCACTGCGGTGAATGCTCTGGAAAAGAGGTGAGGGCGTTCGGCGCCCGCTGTAAACATCACAGTGGTCGTTCCGCACAGTTGCGCTGGCACGTGCACACAGCGTCAAACTCGGCATTTTTCGGCCAGCTTCGTTCTCAGCCAGCTGCCCTTCGCACGGACAGCGGGTTCGTGGACCAGCTGTCGGTTCACTAGCCGTTCAAAGCAGTTGAGGGAACTTCGTCCGGGATTCGAGGGGCGTCTGCCGAAGGTATCGTAATCAAGTCTATATCCTAATCACGTGCGCCTGAAACTGCAGCAAAACTCGCCCATTTCCTCATGCCGTGTCTTCCCTCCCTCCTTCCCGGACAATTACTTTCCGCTGTGAACTTCTGTGCCTGTTCTCGGGCCCTCTTTAGCGTACCTTGAATTGTCCACGAAGCAGTCCATGGCTGTAGTCTTTCCTTGCAACTCAAGCGCACTAATTAACCTCTGTTTGTGCACTTACATTGTAGCTTAGTTTATAAGCACTCGACGCGACCAAGTTGAGTCGGGAGCCGAACGAGGCGCAGAACAGAGTAGAGCGTGTTTACGTGCCTCTTGTGAAGAGCTACACGAGAAGGACACTGGACATGCATCAACTGGCATTGCCGCGCCAATGTTAACATGCACAAAATGCACACTCACGGCATAAGTTTAGAGCATATGTCATAACTTCCAAACCACCCATCAAGCGTGCACGCAACGCTTGATGCCATTGGCCCACTAATCAATTTGCTTTACTCGAGATCCCGAATAATATGATAGAGAGAGAGAGATAAACAGAGAGATGATGAAGAGGAAAGGCAGGGAGGTTGACCAGATATTAGTTTCCGGTTTGCTACTCTACACTTGGGTTGGGAGATAGGGGTTAGAAAGAGGACTGGGAATGTAGTTATCGTCTTCGTTTCCTGATCGTCCGGTTTATACACTGCCTTTGTGAAGCGACCCAAGGAAAGGTGGACGTCGTAGTCTCAGCCCGGCGTGCAAATCTGTGGCTCATCTTCGAATCTGTGACGGGGGTTGGTTTTATTCCGACTCCCGCGCGGTGTTAGAGGCGCTCGCATTAAAGCATGCGTGACTGTATATACGTGCGAGCATGCCTCCAACCCCTCCCTTTCTTGCGCGAAGCGTACGCATCCATTTGTCCAGTGCCTTTCCCCTGACCTTCCCAGACAACTTTCTTCGCAGCGGCGCACTTTGTGTACCTGTGTGTGTGTGTGTGCGGCACGCGATGCGAACGGGGTTCGTCGGCCCCTGTCCGAGCTTTCTTTCTTTTTTTTTTTTGATCCAAGGTGAAAGGAAAGATGGAGAGGGTACAACGCGATGCGCCGTACGTGGCCGAGAAGGGAGTCCGCGCACGGCTTTGATCTCCGGCCACTTTCATTGCGAACCAGCGGACCGAGGAAGACGGCCAGCGAGGCGCCGAGACCATGCATATACGCACACCTGTTCGCGAGCGAAGGCGTTTGTGCGCGTATGCGCGCCGCCAAGCATGGCGTCGCAGTCGCCGTTCGACGCCCTTTCTTCCCTTTTCCGTCTTTCCTCGTTGTGATTACGTTTTTTAGCCTGTCCGAGTGAAAAGAGAAGTACGCAAGAACTTAGCAACGGATAACATCGGGCAAAAGCAGCAACTAGCGCCATGCGCGTGCAGCCCCCTCCAGTTCGCCGGCGCCATTGCGCGTCGAGCCTGGTCGAGCTCCGCTGGATTGTCGCCGCCGTCGGCGCTGAAAGAGCGCGCCTTCTTTCTCTGTCACGCCCTTTCTTTCTTTCTTTCTTTCTTTCTTTCTTTCTTTCTTTCTTTCTTTCTTTCTTTCTTTCTTTCTTTCTTTCTTTCTTTCTTTCTATTCTGTGGCTTTCTCTGCGACGGCCGCACTTGGACGAACACCGAGACACCGTCACTGCAGCCTTCTGCATCTCTCGCCCGGCGCGCTTCGCGCTGCACACGCCACTTTCGATTACGCTCCACGCACTCGCACATCTACGTTCGCCGCTGCGCGATCGTGGTCGAGCTACGGCCGCGCGAATTCCTGGGCGTGTGTTGCTAGCTATAAGCCCCACCTGTAACCATAATTGGACTGTGCACGTGTGTGTCCGTGTGCGCGCCAAGTGTTGGGAGAGGAGGAATGCGTCTTCTTTCGGCGTGTAGGGCAGGTTGAATCTGTGCGCGCGTGCCTCCACGCCTAGGGAATGCTAATGGACTTTTGCTTCTCAGCTGATGATCGGCGTTTGCTCTCGGCGTTGATTTATTTTTTCGTTATAAGCTGCTTCAACCTCTCGCTGCATGTGCGCGGAAATTCGCGGAACAGGCGCGGAGCACGGCGTCGTGACCGCCGTGCGGAACGAGCGGCCCGAACAGCCAGGCGTGCCACGCTGCGAAGCGCGGCGTGTGCACGGACGTTCGAATCGACGTCTTTATCTTCCTGTTACGCCAACTACTTCTCCTCCTTCGTCGCTTCTCCTTCCTCTCGAGTAGGCCCGACGCTGAGGCTGTTCAGCTAGGGGCTTCACGTTCAGCTCAAGTGGCGCGCCCTCTTGTCTTTCGCGTCGAGCGATTCTTACCGTTCGACTGGGCGCGCGGGCCCTTTGTTCCTTGTCGTTCGAGAGAGAGAGAGAGAGAGTAAAACATCTTTATTAATAATACTTGAATGGCGAGAGCAGTGTGGGAGGAACCCTCAGTCCAGGGTCCCTAAGATAATTCCGGCGATGTTTCGAGCCCGTTGTATCACAGCTCGGAGGACCTCGGAAGGTCCGTCGCGGAGGGCATCGTCCCACAGCACTTTGTTGCGTTCGAGAGGAAGCAGTGGGAAGAACTATGGCGGAGGCGTTGGTTGATACTCCTGTTACGCGGCGGCGACGAGATTCGTTCGCTGTACGTCGCACGCATCTGCACGTGTCTCGACACGCCGAAGTGTTTGAGAAGGCTCGACAGTGCGAATGCGTTTGTGTGGTTCCGTTCTCGCCTTGTTCCTCTCGTCAGAGACTTTCATTTTGCGGCGAAAGTGCACTTAGAGGTGGGAAAGTGAACGGCGACCAGCCTGAAGGCCACGAACGACGGAATACGGACAACACTTTCTATATGTTACTGTTGCAGTATCTGCGTGAAACGCACTTACATGCTCATATTTAATTTCGCACTGCACTGCGAAGTTAAAGGTTAGCCAACCGGACTCTTGACTGGTTAACATGCCTGCCTTTCTTATATCCCCTCTCTCTCTCTCTCTCGCACTGAAGTTATGCCGCGTGGCTAGCCAAGCGAATTAATAAAAAAAGTGAACTGTGAATACGAGAACGATGTGGCTCTTTAACAGGCCACGTCACGCGATGCCCAAAACAGGTAACTTGTACTCTATTAGGGCAATACATTTGTCGCTAAGGAGAGGGAAATGCAGCCTAAGGCAGCAGAGAGTTGGCTGATGCTATAGGAAATTGGCAGGCATATAATGGAGTCGGACGACGGCAGGACAAGGAGACGTCTTCTTTTTGCACGATGATGACGACGACGATGATGCCCGAGTGCAAAACACGTGTAGTGTACAGGCACTTTTCGAGCGCTGAGTGTCTGCCGGCACCGCTCTGCTATTCCGCGAAGGCTAACGTCATCTGGTCCATGCACTTCTGCGACAAGGCCGCGTCCCAGCCGTCGCGCGTAAAAAGCGACAAGTTCTGCAGGCAACTTTCCGTCATAGGTTTCGCGCGTGTGGAAAGCGCGCGTTTCTTGCAGCCTATTCAAAACTGCAGCAACAGTCATACCGGTGCCGCCTGCCTCCGTTACCTCTTATCGCGAGGGGGCGACGCGTATAGATGTTCCGTTTGTGTGTACATTGAATTTTCCGACTTACTTGTTTAGCTGTTCTGCGCTAAATAATCTTTCTTTCGTTCCTTCCGCAGATAACGCGGCGAATCCTCCTCTGCGCCTGCCCCCGCTCGTGAGGTGAGTCGCTGTTACAGATGTTCCTTGTATACCGCAGTCGTGACGAAGAGCGCTGCATCGCAGCTAATTGAACGTAGCGCTCGCAAAGCTCGAGGTACGAGCGGAGTACATCCTGAGGGACATATACCGGGCTTCGAAGCTTGCAGTGTATACACGTGACCATACTGGCGAGCGAAAGACCACAAACGGCCACACAAGAGCATTTTTTTTTTAATTTCTAGCCTACGATTTTACAACTAATCAAACAAGTGAGGCCGTTTCCACTCTCGAACTGCGACAAGAGTGAGGCTGTCCAACAGCTGTCTTAACACATGGGAACACGTTGGGAGCTCGGTTATTAGCCAGTATAGGCCAACCGAAATCATTGCAGGCACTATAAGCAGCTGAAACATACGGGATTGATACGAGGGCACAATTATAGACAAACACGCACTAGAAGGCAAGCGCTGAACGCCCAGTCAAATTTTCATTAGAAGAACGCCAGCCTTCTTGTAGCCTGCCTTCAAAAAAAAAAAAAAAAAGAACGAGCATACGAAAAGGGTGACGTTCTTTGAATAAAAATTCAGTTGGCAGTCAGAGCTTGTCCCGCGGCGGGCGTTTTTCTTTGTGCTGCACTTGTTGCAGCCACGCAGTTTCGGCTTACATTTAAGATGAACCAACTGCTCGCGCCGAGACGTTTTATTACCTTGACGAAACTTTTGCCAGCTGAGGATGTTCGTACGAGGTTCTCAATTCCACGAAGCGCCTAAAGTGTCTGCGTTAGGTGCCAATGTCGTCGGAAGAATCCTGCACCGAAGTGAAGTTCTTGGGACCGCGTGGCCTCGTGCGTCTGACACATTGTAGAGAAATGTACACACAAAGCCACACAAGCACCGGTGCGTTTGTGCACGCATGTTGGTTGTATCGCATTATACTTTAGTATACAGTGCAGGAAAGGAATGCATGGACGAATACTTACGCTGACTTGCTATGGGAGAAGCCTTATCACGCGTGGTCAACTCCGGTTTACATATTGGGATACGTTTGAAGAACCTGCAGAAAGGTTCTAAGTATAGACAACCGCCGAACCGACAGGAGTGCAATTTGTTGCATTTGAAAGGGAAATCGAATTTCTGCTGATTACAATGCATAATATTGATTTAAGAGTTCACGTATTTAAAAAAAAGTGCCGTAAGCCGGTAAGCTTCAGAAAAGTTATAACCTCGTTATATTGTGCAAAGAATTTCCAACGTATATATCTGTTACATTGTCCAAATTGTGCGAATTTGATGCATTCATTTACAGCTAGCTTACGTGCAGTATTGTGAGCTTCTTGTGTGATAATTCGTGCTGGTGTATCTGTGTTGTCCGCTTCAGATATACCAACAGAGGCATTTTACAAAATTGTGACATCGTTTTCCTTTTTTCTTTTCTAACAAGGTTAAAACCTTGTTACAAATGAACTTGTTAGAAAGGAACTAAGGCTTGACGCCTTAGTTCCTTTCTTAATTTTCCCTTTCGCAAGAATTTCCGTAAAAAATAAATACACTACCTAGCATCGGTCGATTTTAATTTTTTTCTTTTCATTTCACTAAGACAGATTTAATCAAACTCGACGAAGCGGACACCGAGGAGAACGATTTCTCCGTTCTCACGTATTTAAATAAGAAAGCCCTCGAGGTAGCACTTCCTCTTAGGGACTTTCCCGCAAATTTCTGTCACACTGACACGTAGGCTTACGCATGCGTGTTGGTGTCTTAAGATCCCAGCACGACCTGTCAACGCAATGCGAATAAGCTCATCGGAATATCTTGGCCTCTTTCGTTGTCTGTGGTTCATTCCTGCGCGCTCAAAGCGAGGTAACCCACGCATTCATAGATGTTGGAGGCGTACGCAATTGCCTTTAGTGTAAATAAAATACCTAAGCACATAGTTCCGTGAAAACCAGCGGAGCTTCTTCATGTGTGTTTTTTTATATATATATATATATATATAAAGGAAAGGTACCTGCCTCGAGCGCGATTTGATGAGCAATGCTGACTTGTTAGCTAATCGAATCGAAAAATTTCGAAAAACTTGGGCTGTTCTGCAAATCTTTCGAATCGAATGGGATACTAATGTTCGATAAAAAAAAAAGAAAGCGAACTCCGAAAATAGCATGGAATGCCAAATATTTCCTAGAGAGGATCGAGAGGAGCTGCCGTTTTGAGACTCTGGTCGCAGACAGCAGCGCGGGGTTCTAAACGGTTGCCTGCTAGTGGTCGGGTAATAATGACACGGTGGTAAAGAGGGCAGCCACGTCCGTAAAGCAGATTGCAACGTAGTGCCACGAATAATCAAAGCATGGTAAAAAAACATTCTTGGACAACAACCGGGGTTGGCTTTTCATAATTTTTCATCGGTTTCGGGACTCTTTAACAAAAATTTGCCTTTTAGAGTCTTCAATACATGTTTGGGGCGGAGGGAGGGCAGGAGTTGGGGGGGACCTTTTAGGGAAGTAAGTAGCCAGTAATATGCCCCTGTAAAAATTCCTCAAGGGACTTTGGCTACGTTCAATGCTTGTAGCCTCCATATTATCCAAAAAAGGGGGACATTGTGTGCCTCCGTTCCTCTCTGTTTCTAAAGAACCACCGCATAACTCGTTAACGAGCCATCCGGCTGCATCAAAGCCACATATATCCAGGCAAAACACAACATCGAGCTCTGATACCGCTTTAGAAAATTGGAGTTTGTTTTTCCCCTTTTCACGTACCGACCGCCTACTCGCACACCGCAGTAATTGAAAGCTGTAGTTTTAATAAACAATGGCCTGATGTTGAGGAATGATTAAGGAACCAAAGAAAAAAAAACGATATGATGAAAAGATTCGAACGTCAAAATAAGATAAAAGAAGTGTTACACGTGAGTCTTACCAGTACTCACGTACGGGGCAGAAACCTGGAGGCTTACGAAAAGGGTTCTACTTAAATTGAGGACGACGCAACGAGCTATGGAAAGAAGATTGATGGGTGTAACGCCAAGGGATAAGAAAAGAGCAGATTGGGGAGGCAACAAACGCGACCTAATGACATCTTAGTTGAAATCAAGAAAAAGAAATGGGCATGGGCAGGACACGTAATGAGGCGGGAAGATAACCGATGGTCATTAAGAGTTAGGGAATGGATTCCAAGGGAAGGGAATCGTAGCAGGGGGCGGCAGAAAGTTAGGTGGGCGGATGAGATTAAGAAGTTTGCAGGGACAACATGGCCACAATTAGTACATGACCGGGGTAGTTGGAGAAGTATGGGAGAGGCCTTTGCCCTGCAGTGGGCGTAACCAGGCTGATGATGATGATGATGATGACACGTGAGAACGAAAAAAAAAACAAACACCAAAACGTTGACCCACACTTATCATCGTTGTCACATGACTTAGCGGATTTAATTATTTTAAATCAATATTTTCCTCGGCCTCGAACGAACTAATCCGCGGGAAGTTCTGGTTTTGTCGCAATTCATTTGCCTCCCGCATTTTTTTTTTTCGGTAGGGAACGGTAGACGTTAGAGGCTCCCGAAGCGTACCGTGCGCAGCGCGCGCGAGAACCATTGCCCGCTTTGCCAAACACGAAGCGATCGCGCCGCTGTCTCTGCAAAACACATATAGTACGTCGACCCTCGTCTCTAAAGAGGCGGGAATTAAACACCTGAAATGCTGAGAAGTCCCGCGGTCGTTCACTGTTTAGAAGAAGAAGAAAAAAGCTCTCATCGAATGGTGAGTACACCAGCCTCACGGGTCACGATGACGACACAATGCCGCCGTACAATACTAGCCACTGTAAGCTACGTGCACGGCTTGTGTGACTCGAAAACCTTCATTTCAATAATTTACTGTATTGAAAAAGGCACGATCGATGCAACCAGAACGATACCAGGCTCGCGATACCAGGCGTTATGTATCGTTGGTTGGCGTTAGTGCAACGAATACATTCACACAAAACGAGAAGTCACACAGATAGGAAGAGTACTATTCGTGATTTATGGAGTGATCATACGGGATGGTGTAACTGCACTCCGCTCAATGCATAGCAGTCAACGCTGCGGAAGCTACGCAAGTTCGGACAAGAAAATTTATCAGTACGCGCGTTCCGTCTGTGTATGCTTCGCTGGGCGTTCCGTCCACGGTTCGCTGCGCGCCAACAGCGTTCGCTCGCGTGAGCGTGCATGTGAGGCCCTCTCGCGACGGGTCGCAAATAAAGAACCCCTGTGATTGAGACTTGTTTCAACCAATATTGAGCATATATAAACAACAGTTGCGCACAATTGTTGTCAAAAAAAAAAAATGGCTATGGCTTAGCTAAGGTTAAGCCCAGGATGCGAAGCATACTAGCCTTTATTTTAGTTGTTGAACCACTGTTTAGCCTGGTGAACTGCTGTTGCTTGGCTATATTTGGTTCGGCTAGGCGAAGAAACAACTCATGCGTTACTCTGCTTCGCCTTCAAGAGTGGAACGCGACAGCGTTCCCGTCGACCCGCCATTACAATGGGCTACGGCGCAGCGACTACGCGCCCCGCATTGGACGCGGTGAGCGTCGAGCAACGCAGCGTTCGGCGCGGCAACAAAATGTGCGCCTGAGCAAGCGACGCACGCCTGAGCGTTAGAAACAGCTCGTTTCTAAGGCAACACCGCATTCACTAGAGGCGCGTTTGTACCGCTTTGAAGCATCGTATTCGTGGCTCAGTGGTATAGCGTCTCCGTCTCACACTCCGGAGACCCTGGTTCGATTCCCACCCAGCCCATCTTGCAGAGTTCCTCCCGTCCCGGATTTTCTTGAGGATTGCCGAGAACGCGGCGTCCTTTTTACGCACACCCTGCCGCAGGGAGGAGAAGGAGAGATGATGCCACTTGACCTCCGGACTGAGTACCTTGTTGTCACCGCGTGTGCGCCTATATAAGCACCTCGCTATCACGAACGGGAGGCAGCTGTCGCAGATCGCCACACACAATAATGTCCAGACCGCCGAACGGCTCGTCGTGCTTGCACGTGACCTGCACATCGTTCGCCTATAGAGTCATACCCCCTGCAGGCTCATGCCCCCTTAAGCAATGGCTCATACCTCCGCTAGCGCGGCCGCCGCGGTGGTAGTTTTTGCACACGCACACCACGAAACGCTGGAAACTATAGCCTAAGACAGCTCGCTGTAAGAAATAAGAGCACAGAACACACGCTAACATATGCGCACGCGCGCGAACCGCCTAGCACACAAGTTATTTATTTGAGCCGGTCAGAAGCTGCAGCCACCATGCGAGCCAATTAAAGCGGACAAAATGGCAAATGGGACAACATGGCGCAATTCGCCAACGGCATCCCCTGGATGTTTGCGTTAAGTTGGCGATGAGAAAAAGATGTGGGAGTTACATCTCACTATGAATGTCAACATTAATATGCTTAGCATTGAAGCAGTGCAGCGTCGTAGCGTATCGCCAGAGAAGAGACGCGTCTCTTCACTGCAGCCGGGCGCCTCTCCGACTCTTGCCTCTGGACACGCTGGGGAAGAAGAAGAGCCGAGCGGCGTAGACGTGCTTCGCATGGGCTCTGTCGACTTTCATTATTCTCTTAAGAAATTCACATCGGCGGACCGAAGTCTTTGTCGGACGTCCTTCGTGAAGTCATCCGGAACCCCCTTGGGAAGTTTGAAGACCGTGAGTGCATATTATTTTGCGCTTTTGGACTTTGAAGTTCTCCGGGGTGGCGCTGCCGTGTTAAGCCTGACGCCGCCGTACGTAGCAGCGCGGAGGTAGGCGAGGCGCTCCGCCGCCTTTGCCGCCGCTCGCTTGCTACGATTACTCGGCACTCACTATGGCGCACATTGCTGGATCCCAGCCGGCCACTTCTACTTCTACCAGAGGGAGTGGAGGTGGAGTTGTTGCTACAGCCCCACCCGCCCCCGGTGCTATTGTTCAAGCTGCCGCCGGGCCTTCGTCGCCAGAAACTACAGCCATGGACTTCCAAGACATTTCGGAAGATCGCCACGACGACCCTGCCACTATGGAAGAGGACCTTTCGCAAGGGACGCCATCGGAATGTCCTTATTCCAACTGGTCATTACACCTCAAGCGAAGAACGAAGAAGAAGCTCGCCAGAGGTGAGCAAGTGTGCGTGGCAGGCAGGGTGATCTCTCCGCTGCCACCCTCCTCTGCCACCGCGTTATCATCATCATCCTACGCAGCTGCAGGCGCTGGGGCATCAAAGAAGCCTTCTTTTAAGAAGAGGCGACGACTCCCCCCACTGCCACGTAGCGACTTCAAAATCATCATTCGACCCAAGAAATGCCTTCAGGTGAAGAGTTTCAGCAACCACCAAATATCAAAAGCCGTCTCGGCCGCCTGCGGAGGGAAATTTGACGATTCGCATTTCATCGTGCGATTGAGACCCGGTTCCAACATAATTATTGTTAGTACCCCAGATCAGGAGGTCGCGGATATTGCGCGCAAGATCACGCGGATTGTGCTGGGCGGCAACCTTTACGAAGTCAACTCTTACGTTGCGGCACCGGACGGAGTGGCCCGGGGCGTCATTCATGGAATCGACCCGGATACCCCGCCCGAGGAGCTTATGACTCACCTAAGGGTTAGGACCCAAGGCGTGGAAATCGTGCAGGCCCGCATGCTGGGAAAGACCAAGACAGCCTTGATCACGTTCAACTCTCACGTAGTTCCACGATACGTCTACTACTACGGAGGGGAGACCGAGTGCCACACCTACAAGCCCACAAAACAAATCTGCTATGTGTGCCAGCGCATGGGACACCGATCGGACGTTTGTCCTACCCCGAACATCAAAATCTGTCTCGCTTGCGGGACGCGCGACCCGACGGACGGCCACGAGTGCTCACTCAAGTGCGCCGTCTGCGGCGAAGCCCACGCCACGGGGTCTCGCGAGTGCAAGCAAAAGCTAAAGAACAAGAGCACTACCACCAAGAAGCATCCTCCACCCGGAAGGAGGAAGGAAGACGACGACAATGATGGAGGACGACCAAGGCGGAGCCGCCTACGGTGGTTCAGCTCGGAATCCTCGGCGAGCCGCTCGAGGTCCCGGGCCCAGTCCAGGTCAATGTCCCGGTCCCGGTCCCGGTCCCGGTCCCGGTCCCGATCCCGATCCCGGTCCCGATCCCGGTCCCAGTCCAGGTCCAGGTCCCGATTCCGCTCGGAGTGGCCAAAGCTAGGAGAGAAGCAAGGGCAGCGGCAGCCTTCTACCTCGACATCCACGTCTAAACAGAAGAAGCAAGCCAACAACAACAAGGTGAGCCGGAATCAGTCTAGTACCTCCTCCGCTCAAAACACCAGTGAAAAAAGTAAATGCTCCCCAGAATGTACGCGCATCAGGGAAGAAAATAAAAAACTCAAGGCTCAGGTTAACGACCTAAACCAACGCATGCAACGCTTAGAAGCGTTGCTAAGCAAAACCAGCAACAACACACAGGCAGGGTAGCAAAGCGGAACGATAGGCCACGAGCCCGCCATCTCCATTCCTCCCCCCTCAAGAACCACCACGCCCTCATCGCTCCCCGGTGCGGCCTCGGCAGCGGCAGTCCAGTCAAGTGTAGTCACCCTCGAAGGTATTTATGCTACGATACAACAGATGCTTCACCAGATGGGCGAATTAAACAATAAAGTCAAGGAGAACACACTAAGCCATGAAGACCTTGAAAGAAGAATACGCAAGGTTGAGTTTGGCTCGCGCAAGCGGGTCGACGACGAGATCAGCAACCCACGCATCAAGGCGTACAGGCGCATAAACAACACGGGTGACGTCAGGGACGCCGACAACTGCGACGGTGGTGGCATGAACGTCAGCATTGGCTAACACCACACGCAGCGCGCCCGAACACCTCGAGATCTGGCAGTGGAATTGTCGCTCTTTCAACAAGAAGGCAAGTTCACTCCAACTCTTCATCCAAAATCACCTATACCCCCCCGACGTCATCTGCCTTCAGGAGGTCGGGAACCAGCCGATCAGGCTACGGGGTTACTACGTGATTAAACACGCGGGATCACCGAAAGTCGCGGTTTTAGTGCACAAAACGGTGACGGCCGTGGGACAACATTATCAACATCATGACATTAATCACGTGCTAGTGGAAGTCCTCCCGCAGAAGAGGGGTAGACGTAGCACTTTCATCCTGAATTTGTACAGTCCGCCGAGGGCTCAGAAAGACGACTTCCGCAACATCATTTACGACAGCGTGAGAGCCGCTGGCTGCAACCAGCTGGTAGTTGTGGGAGACATGAACGCTAGACACACGACTTGGGGCTACCAACAAGACACACAAAAGGGAAGGTCGCTCCTCGATGCGGTTGACCAAATGGGCCTCGAATTGATAACCAACCTCCTCCAACCAACCCGAGTAGGCAACAGTGTAAGTCGAGACACGTTTCCGGACCTGTCATTTGTCAAAAACGTAAGGGAATACTCATGGGCGCACCTGGGCGAAACATTGGGCAGCGATCACTATATCCTCAGCATCTCGGTATCCACGCCGAAACTCAAGAGAACAATTGGCGAAATTAGGCTTACGGACTGGGAGGCATTCAGGCAGTACCCCCCGCCCGAAAACGGTATAACAGACATAGCGGAATGGATGCAGCACCTCCGGGAAGCCCACATCCAAACCACTAAAACCATCCAGCGCACGGTCGAGACGCCCGAAGTCGACCGCCGGCTCTTACACCTGTGGGAAGCCCGTGAGGGCCTCCTCAAACGGTGGAAGCGACAGCGGTTAAATCGGAAGCTACGTCTTCGAATCGAGAAAATAACAGACGAAGCCAGAAATTACGCAAACGAGCTGACGCAGCAAAATTGGGTACAGTTTTGCACCTCGCTCAAGGGTACCCTGAGTACGGCGCAGACGTGGGCCATCCTACGCTGCCTGATCGAGCCCGACAAGGCGAAATCGACAACTAGTCGGACGCTTCTAGAAATCGCTCACAAGTTCCCCGGAAACGACCAGGATTTGATTGACACCCTAAAAACCCGATACCTGGGTAGCGACCCCATACAACCCTGCCTCCTAAAATATGAAGGAGAACCAAGACCAGCGCTGGACGCTGCCATCACGGAGGAAGAGGTGTATGCCGCGGCACGAGCCTCACAGCGCAACACAGCTCCCGGAGTTGACAAAATCACCAATGCCATGATTAGAAACCTGAGCCCGATGCACATCCAGGACTTGACCGATTACCTAAACGAGGAACTCTGGAGCAAGGGCCACGTACCAAACGAGTGGAAACACGCGGAAATCATGACCATTCCCAAACCCGGCAAGAAGCCCGCGATCGACGCACTGCGTCCCATCTCGCTGACTTCGTGCCTCGGCAAGCTGTACGAGAGGGTCATCGAAACCCGCCTCCAACATTACATAGAGGACGGTGACCTCTTCCCGCACACCATGCTTGGCTTCAGGCCGGGACTTTCGGCTCAAGATGCGTTCCTAATCCTAAGGGAAGAAGTTCTCAAGGGCATCCCGAAGGGAGGAGAACACCTCCTGCTCGCACTCGACCTAAAAGGGGCCTTCGATAACATCTCTCACGAGGCCATTCTCAAGGGACTGAACGACATCAGCTGCGGGGAGCGCATCTTTAATTACGTTAAATCGTTCCTGACGGGCCGGACAGCAACAATCGGAATAGGCACGACTCGATCGGATACGATCGACGTGCCGAACAAAGGAACACCGCAGGGGGCGATAATCTCCCCGATTCTCTTCAATGTCGCAATGCTAGCGCTGACCAAAGAGCTGCGGAAGATCCCCGACCTAGGTTACGCCCTGTACGCAGACATCACGCTCTGGGCCACCAAGGGCTCTCTAGCGCAAAAAGAGGCGACCCTTCAAGAGGCCGCGACGGCCGTGGAGAGATTTGCGGCAGCGAGCGGGATGCGTTGTGCGCCCGAAAAGTCCGAGGTGATCCGGGTGCACGGAGGAGGAATCTACAAGTCCCCCGGCCCTATCGACCTCTATCTTGAGGGCCAGAAGATAACGGAAGGCAGTAAGACTAGGATTCTGGATTTTTGGATCCAGAGGAACCTGAAAGCCTCCCACACCATCCAAACCCTAAGGTCGGCCACCAACCAGATCTCGCGGATTATAAAACGAATTACAAGAAGCCGCAAGGGCATGCGAGAAGAGGACACGATTCGCCTCGTCCAGGCTCTGGTGATCAGCAGAATAACGTATAGCATGCCGTATCACTCTCACTCGCTAAACAAACGCGACCAAGAACAAGTCGATGCCATCATCAGAGGCGCGTACAAAACGGCCCTGGGTCTCCCTGTCACCACCTCAAACGAGAAGTTAGCGGCCCTCGGGATCCACAACACCTTCGCTGAGCTGTCGGACGCGGTTATGGCTTCGCAAAAGGCCAGACTGCAGAACACGGCGGCGGGCAGAGCCATCCTCCACCGGACCGGAACGGCAACGGAGCTCCGTGCCCTCGATGGGCAACGATCACTCCCGCCTGAGGTCAGAGGCAAGATCAAGGCGAATCCGGTACCGAAGCACATGAGTCATGAACTCCATGAAGGACGACGCAAGGCTCGCGTCGACAGACAGCGCCGACAATTCAAGGGTGACCCGTACGTGACGTACGTGGACGTGGCGGCGTACCCTGTGGGGGGCCTCTTCGCGGTAGCCGCCGTGAACGGGAGAGACAACTCCTTGACTCTCGCGGCCTCCGTGAGGGCAGAGACCCCAGCTGCGGCTGAGACCATAGCCGCGGCGCTGGTAATAAAGCAAGAAGACAGGGTGGGCAGGGAAGTCCATGTCGTTACCGACTCGCAACAGGCCTGCCGTAACTTTACGAACGGACGAACACCGCTGCTGGCAGCTCAGATTCCAGGCCCAAGGCTGCAAGAATACCATCAAATCACGTGGACGCCGGGTCACGCGGGTCTGGAGGGGAACGAAAGGGCGAACGCCCTAGCTCGAGCGCTAATCAACCGAGCGGGGCAAGACCAATCGTCTCATCAATCCCCACCCTTTACCTTCATGCCCCTGCCATCCAATTATTGCGACCGACTGGAGATCCAGCGACTCAACCGCAGGATTTATCCCCCGCCTCACAAAAATCTCAGCACTGAAGATGCCGTAGCTCTCCGACTTATACAGACCAACACATTTCCAAACCTACACAGATACAGTAAAATGTTCCCACATACATATCGCGACATCTGCCCCTGGTGCGGCGACACACGCCCTACACTTTTTCACATCTCTTGGGGGTGCGAGGGCAAACCTCAACACTTAAAGACACCTAGCACGTCATTTGAGCGGTGGGAGGTACAGCTGACCGGCGATACCCTGGCGGGACAAGAAGCTCTCGTCCAGCAAGTACGTCGAGCAGCCACGGCCAGTGGAGTCCGCAACCACCTCGGTGGCCCAAATAAATGTTTTTTTCTCTCTCTCTCTCTCTGGACACGCTGCGCTGCGCAGCGGCGTCGCCACGAAGTCCGCGCGTGGCACGCGTGTGAATACACACTCAGGATATATATATATATATATATATATATATATATATATATATATTCATATCATAAGAAGCCAACAAACACTGACACCAAGGACAACATAGGGGAAATTACTTGTGCTTATTAAATGAAATAAAGAAACGATAAATTAATGGAATTTAAAGTGGATGAAAAAACAACTTGCCGTAGGTGGGAACCGAACCCACAGCCTCCGCATTTCGCGTGCGAAGCTCTACCGCCGAGAACGCGGCGGTAGAGAAAGTGGATGGGGATGGGGAATACCCAAGAAAGTGGATGGGAAAACGATGCCGCGGTAGCTCAATTGGTAGAGCATCGCACGCGAAATGCGGAGGCTGTGGGTTCGGTTCCCACCTGCGGCAAGTTGTTTTTTCATCCACTTTAAATTCCATTAATTTATCGTTTCTTTATTTCATTTAATAAGCACAAGTAATTTCCCTTATGTTGTCCTTGGTGTCAGTGTTTGTTGGCTTCTCATGATATGAATAATAAAAATCGGGCCCCTCGGTTAACCCCCTTTCTTCTCGTTATATATATATATCCGGATAGACAGACAGAAAGAGCATAAAATGTCCTAAGAAGAGAAAGGAAAACAGCATTTAGACAAAAAAATATGTTCTGAAATGACACCGTGTAGCTGCTGCGTTTAGGAGAAAACTACTTTCAGCGCAGGCGGGCAGGTACACACGTGTGGGTCACGTATAGCACAGAAATGCCAGCCTCTTAATACAAGTGAAGGAACGCGTACACCATGAACCTGCGGTAGACGTTTGCACGTGCGTTGTGAGCTTTCTTTTTCTCTTCTGCAGCGCTTGGAGCGCTTTGATGGACAAGTGGGACGTAGTGTGACGCGCTCCGTATAGAATCCGGCCACAGAAAAACGCCATCAACTCGCACTGTACTACGTTGACTCGGTCGGTGCCCCCCAGCTGGCCCGAGTGACAGCTCCAGCTTTCTTTCCTCGTTGGCCGGCGCCTGCCAGGGACCCTTTCTCGTCCCATAGCAATCGCAGCGGGATTTCTATTTCAAAACAGCGGCGCGGACGCGTGTGACCGCTGTGCTCGGATCGCTGGACCAGTCATAGTCGGTTTGGCAGGAGACAGGTGCAGCTAAGGTGAGCGGGGCATGCCGGGCAAGGACCATTCAGTTTCCTGCAAATAATAATAATAATAATAATAATAATAATAATAATAATAATAATAATAATAATAATAATAATAATAATAATAATAATAATAACTAGAAGGCACTCTGGTGGTACCGCCTGTGGGCGTTGCAAGTGCGGTGGTTCGTAAATTGTCAAATTCCGCCATATATTGTCGAATGCAATCGTCTTGTCAGCCATGATAGGCTCACAGGGATGCTACGGTGTTTGGGATTGGTTCAAAATGTCGACGTTACAGAATTAGAAAAGAGTGGCGCAATTTTAGCGTGTCCACAGTAGCAGCCATGGCGAACGCGTGGATTTGTCTCAAGTTCGACTTTAGGGAATCCAAACGGCTGCATTGATTTGTAAATTAATAATTTTAAACAAGATGTAGAAGTGTGAAGTAAGGCAGCAAGCCAACCAGTGGGCAAGCTCTCCCTAGTAACAAAAGACCTAATAAAGAAACGACAAAGAATGAAGGTGTTCAGCTGGAGAGATCGGATAGAGTTCGCGGAACAGTCGAAACTGATCAACCAGGAGAAAATAAGGGATATTCGAAATTATAACGTGAGAAAAACTGAGGAAGCTGTAAAAAATGGACGCAGCATGAAATCAGTGCAAAGAAAACTTCGCATAGGACAAACTAAGATGTATGCACTGAAAGATAAGCAGGGTAATATCATCAGCAATCTCGAAGGTATAGTAAAGCCAGTGGAATAATTCTATACTGATCTGTACAGTACCCAGAGGGGCCACGATACCTCCATTCGAAGCAGTAATGAACAGATTGCAGAAACTCCTCCTATAACTAGCGATAAGGTTAGAAGGGCCTTGCAAGATATGAAACGAGGAAGAGTCGCAGGAGGAGATGGAATAACAGTCGATTTAATCAAATATGGAGGAAGCATTATGCTTGAAAAACTGGTGGCTCTCTATGCGTAGTGTCTATCGACTTCAAGGGTCCCAGAAAACTGGAAGAATGCGAGCATTATACTAATCCACAAAAAGAGAGACGTTGAAGAATTGAAAAATGATAGGCCCGCTAGCTTACTCCCAGTACTATATAAAATAATCAACGTAATTTGTAATCAACGTAATCAAATCAACGTAATTTGCAATATAATAAGCGCAACACTGTACTTTAGTCAACCGAGGGAATAGGCTGGCTTCAGGAAGGAATACTCTACAATGGATCACATCCATGTCATTAATCAGGTAATTGAGAAATCCTCAGAGTAAAATCAGCCTCTGTATATGGCTTTCACAGAATATGGAAAGGAATTTGATTCTGCAGATATACCAGCAGTCATAGAAGCATTACGTAATCAAGAAGTACAGGCCGGTTACGTAAATATATTGGATGATATGTGCAGTGATTTCACAGCTACCTTAATTCTACGCAATAAAAACTAGCAAGATACCTGTAAAGAAAGGGGTCAGACAAGGAGGCAGAATCTCTCCAATGTTATTCGCTGCCTGCTTGGAAGAAGTATTCGAGCTATTAAACTGGGAAGGCTTAGGCGTAAGCATCAATGGCGAATATCTCAGCAAGGCTCGGTTTTCAGATGACATTGTCCTGTTGAGCAACGCTGGGGACGAGTTACAACGAGTGATTGAGGACCTTAACAGAGAGAGTGTAAGAGTTGGATTGAAGATTAAGATGCCGAAGAAAAAGATAATGATAAACAGCCGGTCAAAGGAACAAGAGCTCATGATCGCCAGTTGGCCTCTAGAGTCTGTGAAGGAGCACGTTTACCTAGGTAAAAAAAAAAAAAAAGCACAGGGAACCCTGATCATGTGAAGGAAATTCGCAGAAGAATAAATATGGGTTGGAGTGCATACGTCAGACATTGTCAGCTCCTGACTGGAACCTTACCATTGTCACTGATAAGGAAGGGGTAAAATCAGTTCATCTTACCGGTGCTGACATATGGGGCAGAAACTTGGAAACTGACAAAGAAATTTGAGAACAAGTTAAGGACCGCGCAAAGAGCGATGGAACGAAGAATGCTAGGCATAACGGTAAGAGACAGAAAGAGAGCGGTTTGGATTAGTGAGCAAACGGGAATAGTCGATATTATAATTGACATTAGGCGAAAAAAAAAAAATGTAGCTGGTCAGTTCATGTAATGCGCAGGTTAGATAACCGATGGATCATTAGGGTTACAGAATCGGTGCTAGGGGAAGCGCAGTCGAGGGCGGCAGAAGGCTAGGTGGGGTGATGAAATTAGGAAATTCGCGGGCGCTATAGCTGGAATTAGTTGGCGCAGGACAGGGGTAATTGGAGATCGCAGGGATAGGCCGTCGTCCTGCAGTAGACATAACAATAAGGTGATGAGGATGATGACTGTAAATACAATAATTTGCAACAATTGCGCGTGTGCGCGGGAATATACGTTTGCCTTCTTGAATTTGGAAAAAGTGCGATTGGTTGGGAATTCAGAAAGACAAAGCGGAATAAATAAAGCCGCAATAACATCTGAAGCCATGAGTACGAAGAGTAGACAAATCGACGAAGTATCCATCATTCCCACGCCAGCGCCAGAGCTCGCTCTAATAATTTCTCTAGGAAACTCTTGTAGAACGGCCAGCAGGTCGGTGGCGCACTGCCTCATCTCTTTGAGAACTGTTCAAGGGGTTGTTGCCTGTAAACGCGGGAGCAAGCGGCCTGCTTTCGGCCGTCGCTCAATGCCGAAGTGAACGCTTTCGATCTTGAGGTCTGTATAGGATAAAACGGGGATATAGCTCGGCGGTTTAATGTATACAAGGGCTCAGCAGGCCTTGTAACTCCTTCCTCTTGTAGATGTATTTGCGCTTGCCATGGTGCGACGTTCGGTGCGTCCAAGAACAAAAAGAAAAAAAAACATCGCAAGCTACGTTTGGTGTGTTATTGACCCCGTCTGTCTTTGTGATCAGATTAATCTATGGTTTCCCAAAACACGATGACACTCACGCACGCGCGCACATGCACACACATGCATACACGCACAGGCAGAAGCGGGTCTGCCTGTCACATTAAGCGTCTCGCATAAGTGGCCTCGCTGGTAAACATCACTCGTGATTTGCATAACGCGCGCGCTCTATTCAGAGTCGCCGTAATCTCCGAGCGCCATCAAGAGCCACAGGCTGGTAGAAACTGACGTGGCCGTCTCTTATGCTTGAGCTAACAGATAGGCGAGGAAAATGGAGACGACCGACATAGCTCACTGTAAGCAAAATAGCGCGGGATAATCGTCCCATATATATGCACACACACCGATACCTATTTCCTTTTCATTCTGAGCGGCCTTGCGCATGAACGAGGTCGAGCGAAGCGCCCGCACGTACTGGCGCGAGAAAGATTCTCGCATCGGAGGACTGACTATTCTGCGCTGCTGCATCGCCCATTTGTGTACTCAGCCTGGATGCGGCGTCAAGGAATAGGAGTGGGCAACGGAGGGGAGTCGTCTGATCGTGATGGCCGTGTTCAGTTTTTTCTTCATTCTCGGCTCTTCTCTGCCGTCTGCCCCGGCGCCGCTCGCGACGCCTGGAGGAGGAAAGAGCGTCCATCCGCGCTGTATGGCTGTGCACGGTGACAGCTTTCACCAACGCCCCCACACGCGCTCTTCTAGAAGCATGTGTGTGTGCTTCTTTGAGTATGTGTTTGTTTGCTGTGCTTGTGTGATGTGTGTGTACGTCTGCGTGGGAAGGGGGGGGGCGGTGAGCGTGCTCACTGGATGCCGTCTGCTACGAAATGATGCACGGCTGAGAAAATAATGATGGCGCTGGAAGGCACGCGGGGATAGTTTGCAGCGCAAGCTAGAGAATGGGGTTTGCAGCAACGGTGGCAGCGGCCTTCAGTCCCCGCATACCCCCATGCATGATCACACGCGGAAGCTACGAAGCAATGCACGTTTGCGTAGACCTGCGCACGGTGCAACAATATACGGAGTCGTCGTCGTGGAAGTGGAGCGACTGCATTCTTGCGGTCGACGCAGTCAAAAGTAAGAAACGGATAGATGGAGGCATCTGGAGGTATTTAGAGCTCTAGTAGACGATGGTATCTGGTGTTTAATGGTTGGAGATCCAACTTTCGGCTTTTGGGAGCAGAACTGTAGCACTCGGGAATGCCCCTTGTCATATAATGCCTATACTTGTGCAGCCTACCTCGAGCACTGCGTATAAATACTGAATTTTTTGCCAGACGGCTTTAGTATATTCTCCAGATGGCTTAACTGGAATGCTGAGTGCCGCCACTATGTTTGGCGCTCCCTGCACTGTGACACAGCACAACACACGCAGCAAAACACGCGCGTTTCGTTGCGCCACGGGATTGGGTATCTGTTCCAACATTTTGTTCTTTATTTGCACCTCTTCTTGGCGACCCCCTACCTTAACGATACGAAGATCTACTTCTGCGAGACCTTGGTCCCCATGTAGACGATCGCAGTGGAACTGTGGACCGTCGGCCACTTGTCTGGCGGCTTCTCAATGCGCTCAAATCTTGTGCAAGCGATTGTCCGGTGGTGCCCAGAGCCGTTCAGTACCCTAAAGGACTCTGTGGTGGCGAACTGTAAAAAAAGAAGGATAGAAAACAAGTTTACAGCCGGCCAGTCACGACCCAAATTTACGACGCGTGACCCCGTGGCAGGCCTGTCCCTTTCGCAATATCTAGTTTCACGCAGCAGGGCTCGGTGCAGCTTCGATGGCTATCGCTGGTCGCCCTCCGCATTGCCAACGGGATGCTGCCGCAAGGCCACCGTCCTTGGCCTCAGTGGCCCAACCACATGACCTGCACAATCCATGACACTCCGTATACCATTTATATTGTTGCGTGCCACCCTGTAACGACAAAAAGTAAATAAAAAAGAAAGGAAGAGGAGTGATAGAAGCACAATATACAGTCGTCCGTGGCAAGTGCCATTCTTTAGCCAATGTCTCAACTCCAGTGCTTAACGAGGATGTGTGTCGCCCTGTAGACAAAATTCACCAATGCAGCGAGATCTGACTCGAATCCTCACTTCTTGCTTAATGTGGACGCGTTCTGCGGGATAGTGTGATTGTGGAGGTCGTAAGCACGCTTGGGACAGTGGAGATTGCTCCTCTGCCACTGACTGTGAATGACTGGCTATTATTTTTCTTTTATCTCTTTATCTGTCCTTCCCCTTTCCTCCTCCCCCAGTATAGGGTAGCCAACCGGGCACGTGCTTGGTTAACCTCCCTACCTTTCCCTCTTCGTTTCTCTCTCTCTCTCTCTCTCTCTCGTTGTCTGGCTTGGGGAACGCGTGACCGGAATGGTTTGACCGTGGGGCTGAACGTGATTGCGCAGTCAAGCGCACACTTTCCAGTTCTAAGTTGGCGCCTGGCTATAGATCACGCGTCTGGATCATCTATAGCGGGATTTCTTCGGCAGCGACGATGATGCATCCCTGGCGCGCTATCCGTTTATTTCCACCAGCACCGGTGTTCCCACCTGTGCGTGACAGCGCGCAGTCTCTGTTATAGGTTACTGTGCGTCGGTGCCAAGGGGGATATACAGTCGCCGACTCGAAATTAAGTACGTGTGCAAACTTAAAATACGTCTACTCCGTTGGCAGCGAGTCCTTAACGCGACACGTGCAACTAGCAGTGCTATGTATAACGCCGGGAAATCGCGCGGTATAAGCCTCAGTGTTGTGTAAGATTCGCGCAGCTCGACGTGGCTGCATCGTTTATTTATTTATTTATTTATTTATTTATTTATTTATTTATTTTGACGGAAGGGACACTGTGATGAAATGCTGAATCCGTTCGAAGACCACGAACTGGGATTCATTCAAGACTGTGTTTGTGTCTGCACGACGTCAGCAAATTGAGCTTTGCGAAATGCCATTACAATAATATCGATGACGTATTCAGTTCCGGCATTTCTAGACCAGCTTTAGTATCAGTTTAAAAGATTTTATACGTGCTTCCTAACGTTCTCACACTTGACATATTTGAGCCGTTGACTTGCAAGAAGTGAACGGTCAAGTCGTACTCCGTATTCCTTCAAACGAATTCTTTCTTTCTTTCTTTCTTTCTTTCTTTCTTTCTTTCTTTCTTTCTTTCTTTCTTTCTTTCTTTCTTTCTTTCTTTCCTTCTTTCCTTCTTTCTTTCTTTCTTTCTTTCTTTCTTTCTTTCTTTCTTTCTTTCTTTCTTTCTTTCGTTAAATAATAAAATCCTGGGACTTTAAGTGCCGCAACCAGCACCTGAATATGAGGCACACCATAGCAAAGGACTCGGGAATAATTCTCACCAGCTGGGGTTCTTCAACGTGCATGTACCCGATGCACGGTACGCGGGTGCTTTTTGCTTTTCGCCCCCGTGGCCGTCAAAATACGTTCCATCGCGCGCCTTCAGGCTTTGCAGCGCAAGCACCTAAATCGAAGTGCACGAGCGTTCTTGCATGTCGCTCCCTATGGGAGTTGCAGCCTCCGGGGCCGGAATTCGAGCCCGTGGGCTCGAGCTTAGAGCAGGGCGACTCCATAGCCGGTAAGCTACTGCTTTGGGTCAGTTATACAGTTGGTTAGTTAATTAGTGAGATGCTTGGTTGGTTAGTTTCTTTCTTTCCTTCCTTGTCTCTCTCTCCTTTTTTCTTCCTTCCTTTCCTTGTTTGAAAGCGTGCAATAAATTATTAATACTATAAAAAACGACGCGTGCACTGTAGCTACAGTGCGAGCTACAGCAAGCTGGAACGCTAGGTGAGTTGGTTAAGACTCGTGCCGCGAGTTCTGCGCAAATCTAGGTTTCACGCTTCGACTGGTGGCTCAAACTGACGCTATATATTTGTGCACAGGCAAGAGCAAACTGTATAACTGCGCCGGAAGAGCGATGGTACTTCGTCGAGGAGAAGGGAAGCCCCTCAACTCAAGGTAAACACTCGCTGTAATCATGCACCAATAGTAACGCCAGAAGCTCGCTTCGCGGTTCCACAGGTGGCGGGCACCTTCCACGTGCTCGGCTCGGTAGCTCCGAACGGTTGTGGACACCGGTCGGTATCCGCATGCGACACACGTACTGCCATCCATAGCCGTTAGCGTGGAGGGGGAGGTGTGGGGGGAGGGAACTCGCGGAAATCGCGAATCTGGAGCAGGGAACGGCGATCCGCGGACCCAGCGTGAAACCTCGCCCCACCACGGTCAGCTGCTATATATATATATATATATATATATATATATATATATATATATATATATATATATATATATATATATATATATATATATATATATATATATATATACGCCGCTAGACAACAGCGGTCAGCGCGAGGGCCACGTCGTGGTGCCGCGTATAACCGTCGACAAAGGACGTGGATGCGGGTGCCATGCCACCGTTGCGGCTTTTCTCCCGTCTGTCTATACGTGGCGGTGTGGACTCCTTTTGTTTGCGTACTGCCGCGGCGCGACTCCACGGACGTTATCGCGACCCGCGTGGAATCGGCAGATCGAGCTGCCCGACGGCGTCGCTTTGCCACCGTTGGGCCATTTCGGCAGCTGAGACCCCGAGGTATCGTGTATCGGTCGTAAGCGGATGATCCGATACCTCGCGCCCCTTGCGATTGTTCGCTCGAGGCGAACGATCGCATGTTGTAGGGAGCCCCCTTTGCCAATCCTACTGCTCTCAGCCTTGGATCTCTAGTTTAAGCTATATGATATTGGCCAGATTCGCTCTTTCTTATAGGCATAGCGATATAAGCAAAGTGCTTTGACGGGCGAGTTGGTACGTATACGTAAAGGGTGCGAACGAGCACAAAATTTGACAGGGACGGGAGGTGACGCAGGACAGGTGCATGTCCTGTCCACAGGAGCGCGTGTCCTCCCTCGTCCCTGTGAACTTTTTGCTCCTGCCCACCGTCTAAAAGTGTATCGATCACACAGCGGACGTCCTAGCTAACGCGGGGCAAGTTATTTAAATAAACAGAAGCCTTCCATGAGTATCCATGTTTGCGACTTCCTAAGGAAGCCTGCAGTATATTTTTGTGTGTTGTTATTGTTAAGTAATTAGCAATGATCAGTTAACATATTAAAAGATTGACTTCGCGACCCCAGTGCTAATGCGATAAGTGTAGAGCACATTTGAAAACGTTTTCGGTTGTTAGGGACTCGGTACTTTTGGCATAACTTTTTTTTATATTTTTCGCAGTTAAAGATGCTGCCGCTTTTTGAAGGTATTTCGGGCTCTCGTACAAAAAGGCGTGTCAATAGAGCTACACAAGCTGTTACGTGTCACCAGCCAGTGCAGGTGGCGTTTTCAAACATGCTATAGAATCTCCGCATCGGCATTGTGGCAGTTAAGGTAGTAGCTATAACGTCACTACATGATTATGATTAATCACTTAATTAGTAAAAACAGACACATCACCAAAGGCTTTTGCACATATGGGACATCGCTGAACAACATTATAGGTGGTTTCATCTTTCCAGAGGACTTGTTGCGTGTCAGCTGGCACTGGGACACGCCGTACGAGTCCATTGCTAGCGCGTCTGGTTCCAGTCCACGCGCTGGCGCGCCCGTCCGAACAGCCTCTCGCTATACAGCTTGACAACAGCTCCACAACACCCGGACCAGATCCTATGGCCTATGCCTTTACAGCCAGCACAGTGACTGCCCGTTTACAGTGAATGCTAGCGCGCATACTATACAGAAACGTGTACAGGTGTAGAGTGAAGTCGCACGGCATGAGACCTTATCTGGCAGCGAAAACGGCCAAGCGCGCTGCCAGAAGTCGAGCTTGCCGGTTTTTCTTCTTTCTCACGACGTGTCCGGTTGCAGCTTTCATGAGAAAGCGTCATCGTGCGCGCGGAGTGCGGTCCCCGAAGCCAGGCACGATTCCTCGCCTTTCTTTCTTTCTTTCTTTCTTTCTTTCTTTCTTTCTTTCTTTCTTTCTTTCTTTCTTTCTTTCTTTCTTTCTTTCTTTCTTATTTAATCTGCATGGCGACGGACGCGTTTGTATTCTGCATGCAGTAGTTGTGATACTGCGCCGCTTGCGGGACGCACGGTGCTTGTGCCCGCGCTTTCTCATGTTTCGGAAAGGAAAGCGGTGACCTTCGGCGGTTTCCTTATTTTATTTTAATTTTATTCTTTCTTCCTCAGCGCAGGATTCGCGGCTCTCTCGTATCATGGTTCAGGGTTGTTTTATGCTCTGAATATGAAAAGCTACACGGTCTTTATATATATATATATATAGATATATATATATAAAGACCGGGCCGCTCGTCCCCACACTTGGCACCGTCGCCCACAGCGTGCACACTTGGCTGCAGGAACAGGTTTCTCGCTTCATTATCTGGAGACTATTTCATTCACTCAGTTGCCTAAGGAAAGGAAGAAGAGAGGACAAGAAGGAAGTTAAGAAACGTTGCGCTAGAGCAAGAGAGGGGAGCGGGGAGAGAGTGAGAGACAGTAGTTTTCAGTAGCCTAGCAGTTGTTACGACCTTGATGCAGCGGTTATGTTGATATCGATATGTGCTTCCTCTTCGAAGGCTAACTATATGTGCTCACTCTTCGTGCGAATGCCAAGTGGCGAAGGAAAACACGATGTCCCGCACCTAATACTGCGTTGTTACAGTCTAATGAGTCTAAATGCAATCTAGTGAGCCGTCGATAGGGTTACTTTGTGCGCTGACGGGATTATTTCTCTGTTGGTTCTATTCTTTTATTGTATATAATACGATTTTATTATTTCAAAATGATATTTTCGTTTTATTTCTTTTGCAAGATAGCTATTATTGCTTGCTTTCGGCTCTTGTGTCCGTCAGTGTGCTGTGCCGACAAAGAAAGAAAGAAAGGTCAAAGCATCTTTCATCATTATATCGCGCTGGCAACTATAAAATAAAAGTAATGTGACATACATAAAAGCAGAAAGGCTAGTGCATACCTAAGAAGAGCCCCCATCGAGGTCACCGCTATCCCCCGTATTCGTCGTCGTAGTCGACGCCGTGCTACAGCTAGCGCTTACTTGAAGATCCCCACGAGCAGTTGTTTGACTTACTATTACAATTACTCTTCATTAATCAGAAGGGCTGGTATCCACGGTATACGGACTGGTTACATCTCGTCTTTTCTGCGCACCTTCGCATCCGTAAACTATTACTGTCAACAATTGCATGCATGTGTAACGCCTACTGACATGGGCGTGGTTCTCCTCAAGTCGACGTTTGCGGTTGCTTCTCGGCCGAGCTCCTTGCGACTCCGAAGACGCGGAATAAATCGGATCAGAATCTGAATTCTCGTTGGCGCGGTACATTCCATGAGCTACGTCTTCATGGTCGGCCTTGCCTTGCGGGCGACTGGGCGTATAGCGGTCTCTAAACGGGCGCGGAAGCAGGCGTTGGCGCCCACCCTAGGGGAGGCCACCTGTAAAAGCCTCGTGTTTGCACGGCGACCTCTCTTCCGTCTGGCGTGTCTCCCGCTAGTCCGCCTTCTTCTTCACCGAGAAGGGTTCTTGGGTCACGGCGAGCGTGACGCCATCGCGCTTAGCGCGGCGGCGGGTCGCGCGTAACCGCCTCCTTTCTCGCCGCACGCATCTCTCATCGTTGCCGCGGCCGCCATCATCATCGCAGCTCTTCTCTGTTTGGGTTGCGTCGATGTTTCTCTTTGCTTTCTGCTACCCTCCCCCTCATCTCCGCCACCAGGTAGGTATCTTTTCCCTTTCCCTCGTAGCGCGCACCGTGGCGTTTCACTTCCTGGCACGGCAGCGCACGACCAAGAGAGGGCGTGGGCACGCAAGTACACGGCCGAGCGTATAGAACGTCGAGGTCGCATAGTTCGCCATTCCCCGTAGTCCCGTCCATTTTAACCCTCTTCCCGGCCAGATCGTTTCCTTGCTTGCTTGACGACGGTGCCCCCGGATCGTCGACGTCGTTGTCGTCTGCTGCTGATGTTAACGTCTGCTCACGATATAACGTCGTCTGCGTGTGGGCCCGCGTGAGCGCCACCTGCCCCGTCTGCGCGTGTGTGTACGCACGCCGTCTTCCGAAACGACCGTCTGCGAAAGCCATCGTGTCGTCTGCGCCGCTGTACTTTGGATTTGCTCGGTTTCCTCCCCCCTCTTGAGTGTCTTATCATCTCTTTCTCATCTTTCCAGCCATAAAACGGATGAAGTGGACGCGAGTTGCTTCACGGGTTTCCCTTGTTTCAAATTGGGCGGGAATCGCATATGCCGTCATGCGTCTAGCCATGACAGTTCGCGGCACGCCCATTTGTTTCCCTCCCTCTTCGTGTACCATGATTTTTTTTCCCCATTATGGTTACCTTGCAAACGGCGGTCACGCGACCTTGGGTCGCGGAAGGAACTGCGCATGATGAATTCGCAG